>NC_052356.1:33038793-33175822 GCF_009727055.1 Benincasa hispida
TGATGACCGCAACATCCATGCGTCGATGTATGCGTTCGCCTTTGCAATGGAGAAATTCTCCGTATGCGGTCGTCTTTGCGATAGCCCGACTTCCGCATATGCATCCACTTCCTGTGTTAGCTACAAACATAGACAATTGAACGCATAATAGTGGGTTAGCTGAGATTCTTAATGCTGAACGACGTAAACTCATTTTCTCATGAATTCCTAACATAATTGCCGCATATTTTGCTTAACAGCCCTCATAATTCTAAATAAAAGGACTAGGATGACGTGCATTTCTACCCATCATCAGCTTATCGAGCAGTGCTGTTGGACTACTCTCACTTATGCAGATCAAAGGATAATGTCGAAATAAATAGGAGTTCATAGTTAGCTCAGGATTAAGATCGAGTTACCCTAATTTATTTTAGTTTGAAATAGTCAGTTTTAATAGTAAATGGTTGTTATAAAGAAAGTGATTATTTCAAGGTCTAGTCTTATGCAAACTTATTGCATAGGATACCCCCACTCACATGTCTCTGCATGAATGATTTGTTGATCACATCATTTGTATCAGTATACAAAATAGGCCGCATCCAATAGTGTTACCAGGATGATATACTTAACTTCATCCATATACTTTATAGACCATTTAGGCTATATCTTATAACTTGATCCTGTTTATGTCCCTACATAAAGTTAAAGTATTCATACTATGACCATGGATTTGTTTATTGGATTTTCATAATAGAATGCAATATCAACAACTTTATTGAATAAAATACTCAATAATATTTTATTGATAAATAGAATGTTTAACATGAAATTTACGAACTGCGAGTTTTAGGACATTCTCAAACCATGAAGCATGTTATGGTTTGGTATGAGGTAGACCGTAGGATAATGTTGACACATTTCTTCACCTCTTTACTATGAACTACTTCCCCCATTCACCTTGTTATTGACCCATGTAAACACTTTTCGAATGGAGTAATCGCAGTAAAAGCGACACGAAGTCGAGCATGGATCTCACGGTGTGAACTCTTGGGGACGTGAGAGCTAATAACTATATATCGAATATATTGTTAATCTCCCACTGAAGTGTTCTAAATGTTTGGGTATTTATTTACTTAGGTTTAATACGGCTAATTTTAAACAACCTAAGTCTGTGATTTTTATCCAAGTACAACGTTTATATTTGGATATTAACCTACGATGTCTAGGCATTTAAACCAGTTTTAAACCTCACACTGCTCAAGCAAGCTCATAAAATCAGTTAACAACGCTCAACACTTCGGTCATAATCCCTAGGTAGGAGGTGTTACGTAAACCGTTAACTTAAGTACCTCTGCCTTAGACAGGTTTATGAACCGATTTGAGTTTTAACCAAATTTTATAAGTTAACAATCTACTTTAACCATTAAAAGAAGTTGTTAACCTAAGTGAGCATGTTGTTCATCTTTGTTATGGATTTTAAAGTATAATTTTATTTTATAACAAACTTATAAAATAAACATGTTTTACCAAACCATAACATGCTTCAAAGGCATTCAAACTTAATATAACACTTACATCAAATTTAATAAACCCTAAAACATGCACACTATATATTATAACTAATTATAACATACAATGATGCATGTAACATGTTTACCTATAGTGGGATCTTAAATCTAAAATGGCATACTATATGCACAAACATGTTTAATTAAAAAATAATACACATCACATGCATAAAATAATTAAATAATACTAATATGGTTCAACTTTGACATTTTAAACAAGCAAAATAACTAAATTATTACAAAATTGAATAAAAAATAAACTTCAATTTGGGGAAAAACCGCTCGAACCGACCTAAACCACCTGAACCGGACCCGAACAGCTAGAACCGGACCACCAAGGTTTCTTAAGGGATTGAACCGGACCGATTTGAGGAAGAACATGTCAAATCGGACCCCTTCAACCCGCGAACCATTCTGATCTGGGAAGAGCAGCGTCGTGACGCTGTTCATCAGCGAGCCCGTGGCGTTTGATGACGGCCAGAAATGTACGTTATTATAGGTCTTTTATTTAGAATTATAAGGGCGGATAAGTAGAATATGCGGTGAGTATACTAAGAATTCCTGTGAAAAGTGAGCTTGCATCGATCAGCATGTAAAATCTCGGCTAACCCACTATTATGCGTTATTTTGTGTCAAATTGTCTGTTTTTGTAGCTATCGCAGGAATCGATCGCATGTGGTGAATCTTACCATCGCAGAGGCGATTGCATATGTTCGACGCATGGATGTTGCGGGCATTAACCGTATGCATCCATCGCATAGAGGTTGCGACTACAGAGTAATAACCATAATAGAGGGATGAACGCAAGGGTGGTGGAATGCAATGATACTTCGGAAACTAAGCACGAACGTATATCTTAGGAGTATCAAAAGATGATGTTGACATTTCACCTACCACGCCGTTAGCAGCAAAAATTCAGAGAAAGACCATTAATGTTGTCGGCGATCGAGCTCTATAAATAGAAGCCTTAGAGCTCAACTTGAAATCATCCGAGGTTTCTACCGCAGGGCAGATCCTTGTGATCACAGACGAAAGCGTGAGAAGATATTTTTTTAGAGTTCTTCATTCCTCCAACCATTCCGAGTGACGGCTGGAGCTTCGTCGAAGATAGATCTCGAGAGAGACTACTCCACTGCCCATCCATGGCACCACTGACAGCCTTGACACACATCTGATGGAAGTAAGACATTGCCCATCTGGCCCTCCATTTCTCTTCTATCTTTGTATTGTATTACATTGTGGCTTAAGACATTAATACATTTTGTGATCAATGCATTTCTTTATCTCCTTCGATTCCATTTCCATTTACCTCTTCTTTATCATCCTTTACTTTCATTGCAACGATACTAAGTAAGATTGCTAGAGTATCGCATACTTAATCATGCAACATAGACATATGAAGCATGTAGCAAACCACCGAGAGGTGTGCGTTGCGCGAGTATTGTGAGAAAAATCCTCTTTGCTTAGTATGAAGTTGTAGCAACGCTTGTCTATGAGCGGTCACAATGCTTGTCTATGACCTAATCAACGACGACTAACTGCCTGAGAGGGTAAGTAGTGGAACTCACTAAGCAAAGTAAACAGTGTTCCTAGAGATAGGAATAATCTTATGTCAACCATGCTTTATGTGATTAACTTGTCTTATGAGTGCATCATTCATCATTTGGGCATACTTGAGAGAGTAGTCTAAAAACCAAATCTAGGCTTGAGAGAATCAGATTGGATCACATAAGCAAGAATAGAAGCTTAGGAATAAGTTCTATTTGCTATTACACAGCGCATGCACCCTATAGATAGGATATGATAGTATGCGGTCACATCCCATGAGTTTAGAAGTAGGATACAATGGTATGCGGTCACCTTGTTTATGTGTTAGATCGCGTGAGCAAGAATAGAGACTTAGACATAAGTCCTATCGACACCATCACATATGCATCGCATGCGTCTTAGTCAATTGTGTATAGCATAATCACATAACTTGCACTAGCTGGGGTTACTCTTGTGATCAAGCTTATTGATGCGGTGAAGTCATCCCCTCCACCATTTTATCTATTTATCCCATGCATCTTATTACGCGTTAGCAGTTTCCATGTCTTTACCAACTCTCATAGTCATACTTCCATTGCTTAACCTGTTTAGTTAGGAGTAGGAGTAGCGCATATCCCTTAAACTTCATTATTCTTTTATTCTTCGCCGAAAACACATTACTTCCTAATATTTAGCTACGAGTCCCTGAGTTCGATCTTAGATCACCCCAAGAAACTTGCGATCTCGTTATACTTGGTGAGAGAGCAAGAAAACTTGTGGCAGGAACGCATGCTCATTACATAGATTCTTAGACGCATATTTCATATCCCTTAGTCCAACGCATGACCAGCGATGCATGAAGAACGAACGATGAATGCATATTTATTTACTCCATTTTCCACGCATCAGCGTTGCAACACTTGAACAGCGTCGTGACGCTGCTTGGACAGAAACCTCAACTCCATTTTGCTGCTCGACTTGCTTGCTTCAATCTCCAAATTACAACCTAATTTCAACTCTAATGACTCCAAATAAATTAAAGACTCTAGAGCACACATATAAACTCATCAATCAATAGCCAATTACAAATTTTAACAAAGGAATCAAAGAGAAATCTAATGCCAAAATTGGCTTTATACCATATTAGTCACAAACTAAAACATGCTTGAAAATTCACCCATCAAACTCAAATTAACGATAATTGAGTGCTTACATCATGCTCTGATATCAATTGAAGGAGTTATATAAAATGCAACGGAATAAATCAGAATCAATAAGCACTCTAACTACACTTAATTTGAGTTTGAAACATGCTACTCAATGGAAGTTCACAAGAGGGTTTGAGCTACACTTTACCTTTGAAGAAAAACTCCACGAATTCAGCAAGTAATCCAGAAATTTGAGCTTGAATCTTCAAGTAGACCACCACCAAGATCTTCTCTACTAAACCCAAGGAGGATTGTGTGATGGAAACATTCAAATTGAGTTGAATTTGGATGAACTTAGGTGAGGGTTATAGGTTTTCACAGCAACAACATTCAGTTTTAAAATCATAGCATGGCTACCTAATTCTTAGCATTTAGCTTCAATATATAAGCCCAAAATGCATGGATATGGTGTTTGCATGGAGGCCATCTCCTGCTTACCAATTTAATGAATTGAAAATGGATTTTGGTGATTAACCACTTAAATGAGATAGTGGATTTTTCCAAAAAATGGGAAAAGTCCACTAAAACTCATTTAATCATTTTTTAATCAAAATGTTAAAAAAAATTATTTTCTATTTAAGTAAACTATTTTATTTAAATATTAAGTTTTATAAAATTAATTCAAATTAATTAATTTAAATAAAACTAATTTTAATTTTAATTAAACCTTTTAATTAAACCATTAGTTTAATATCTTAATATTAGATTAATAAAACACAAATTCCACTCATGTGCTTCAATTTCATACAATTCATATTTAAAACATAATTTAAATATTAATAAAATTCCTAATTTCGTTTAATTTCAATTAAATTAAATATTTCAATTGTATCGTATACAATTAATTGAAACCCTAAATTGAATTTGAACGTTTCAAATTCATAACCTTAATTTCAAATTTCATCCAATAATACTCAATTTATTAATCCAATTTACGAGATAATAGAGGGATCTAATGGACCTACAGATCATGAGCTCTAACGATTGTAATTAATTAGTTAAACTCTTTAAACAGAATTCATTACTATTCATTAACTATCAAGACATACCATTATAGCTCGACAGTTGCACTCTCCTCACTGTAGATGTATTCTGTCCATTTTAATCATAATCGGTAAGTCGATCCTTCACAAGTCGTTCGTATTTATATCTCGGTCAAAATTATCGTTTTACCCTTATGAATACATCTTGCTCCTTAAGCTTCCACTGACCCTCTATGGAACAACTGATTTATAATGCCACTTATAAATCATGTCCCCCTCTATCAAGAGAGGACAATGCCCCTTTGTTCAAGACCAGGCATCAACACCTAAGAGAACAATCTATTTGCTAACCCTAAGAAGGGTAGGAGTGAATTCCATCTTGCATAGCTATATCCCTGGTCTATTCGGTCTTATCTCCAAAATGGGAGGCTTATTGAGCAGTACTATTGAACTACTCTCACCCATGAAGATCAAAAGATAATGTCGAAATAAACAGGAGTTCATAGTTAGCTCGGGATTAAGATCGAGTTACCTTAGGTCATTTTAGTTTGAAATAGTCAGTTTTAATAGTAAATGGTCGTTATAAAGAAAAATGACTATTTCGAGGTCCAGTCTTATGCAAACTCATTGCATAGGATGCTCCCACTCACATGTCTCTATATAAATGATTTTTGAATCACATCATTTGTATCAGTATACAAAATAGGCCGCATCCAATGGTGCTACCAAGATGAGATACCCAACTTCATCATGTAATTGGAAGGATATATTCAATTCAAATTTTATGAACTTATTAAATATAAGAAAGTTAATGAACCAAATAAATAAAACATTCGAGTTAAGAAATTAAATCCGTAATTTCGCACCTGTCCACTTCATATTTCCTCAATTGAACATCTACTATTACTAGTAACTCCATTTTAGGTTATCCTTTCTCAAACTTTTATTTTGGTAACAGACTCTTGTGTTAAAAAAAAGTTCCATACCTATCACCTATGTAAGCTATCTTTCCATCCAACTCTAAAAAGAATAAATTAAAAAAATAATAACTCATAAAAATAAAAAAAATGTAATAAAAGGTAGACGATTGTTTAGAAAACGTAGCCCGCTATGCGATCATTTAGGAAAGCTAAGCGATCGTTTAGGGACATGCATGCAATCGTTTACGTGCTAGTGTTCGATCGTTTAGATGAGCTACTATCGTATAGGCTCTCAAGCTATACCTTCTGCCTATGAGGGCAGTCCTTTGATTTGTATGGATAATAGTGGCTAGATTTACTGACTCAATAAGCTTATCATTTTGGGGATTCTCCTGATGGGGAGCTGAGACATAGCTACACAAAAAGGAATTCACTCATTCACTTCTATTAGGGCAACAGAAGGAAGAAGTCTATCGTATAGACTTGATACTCAATCGTGCAGTAATAGGCACTATCGTATAGTGAACTCGATAGTCTATCGTCTAGTCTCTCAACAAGCAATCTCTGATTACTTGATGCGTGAAGCATTGAATGAAAATGAAAAACTATTTTTCTTAATCCATGTGTAATAGTTGAAGGGGTCTAGTTGTAGATATCACATTTTTAGATTTGAAAGAGGACTTAGTTTGCTTACCCATTTGAAAAGCATTACAAACTTTGTCTTTTTCAAATTTAAATTTGGGAAGAACTCTAATCAAAGAATTCTTGGAAATATTTGAAATTATCAAATATAAATACAAATGAATGAGTTACTAAAAAAAGACACTTTTTTAAAGTTTATAGGGATAAAAAATCAAAATTAACATTTTAAAAACATATAAAAGTTAACTGAGCTCTTAGTGCACTTAAGAGGTCTATACAGTCTATCTCTTTGATCCAAGCTCTTTTATCTTCTTCAGTCATTGATTTTTGTCTATTCTGCCAATTTTTTATGGCCTAGGATAGTTTTTAGAGTCGTCTAATGAATGTGTATCCCATACCGAGCTTTTCGAGTCTGGTAATTGGAATGAGTACAATCTAAATCCCTTAACGAGGATCAATTGGAGGGCAAGTCTGGTGCCAGCAGCCGCGGTAATTCCAGCTCCAATAGCGTATATTTAAGTTGAATTCCATACATTCACATTAACATTTTTGTTTATTGCCTCTATCTGAAAAAAGTCCAGGAACACTTTTATAATGTCAGATTTGAGGGTGTTCTAAGACTTTTTTTTTAAAAAAAAAACAATGGACTTTGGGATATAAAGGAAAGGGGAAAGAAAGGAAGAAGATGGGATTAGTGAGGGATTTCGTGTGTGTAATTAATTTGTAGGTTTCGACAATTTAATGCGCTCTCTCTCTCCTTCCTTCCTAACTGAATTTACCTTTTTTTTTGGCTTTTTTTTGCCTTTTTTTTTAAAACCTTTTTTTCCCTCTAATTACACTTAATTTGAGTCACAAGCATACTAAAACACGAGATTCAAGTAAAAAGGGTTTTAGATGTATAACCTTTATAGATTTCCTTCAATCCCTTGCTGATCTCCACGAATTTGATCTACAAATCTTCAGTAGGCCACTCATTGATGAATTGAAAAATGGCTAATGCTCAAAATACAACGAAACAAAAAAGTAAAATACAAGAACATAAAAAGTTAGAATTAGTAGAAGCACCAAGATATCTCAACTAGGTAGACACATCTATAGCAATCTCTTTCCCAAAAATAATATCTTCATGATCTTCAACACGAAATTTTCTCTAAAATCTCTTTGAATGCATGCCTCAATTCCACTCCAATCTTCCTTATTTATTGCAGGTGAACATGTAAAGAAGATCACTGCATGAGATGCAGCTCTTAACGATCTCACACATAGCCTATCGCTTAGCTACCGCGACCATCGTTTAGCGCTGACGCCTTATCGTCTAACGCATCCGCTCATTGCTTAACGTCATCGTCCATCGCTTAGCATTCTGCCTCGTGTAGCGCAATTTGTTGTAGAATGTATATTATAATTAAATTAAATCTTGTATGTGCATAATGTATGCCATGTAGATTTAAAATCCCTCCATAGGAAGCATGCAGCATGCATTGAAAGTATGTTATAATTAGTTATAATATATAGTATGCATATACTAGGATTTCATGCAATATAACATATTTTATCAACGCAAGCCAACATTGTTTAAGAACATAGCACTTTAATAACGTGCATTTCTGCCCGTTATCAGCTATTTGGCTTAGGAAGTTCCTTATAGATTTGCATGTTCTTCCGAAATAGAGATGAACATGATGAATGCAAGGTTGTTTCCATCTCTGGAAATACTTCTCGCTTTAGTTAACGCATTCTTCCAACCTTCTCTCGATAGGCGAAATAACATCTTCACTTCTGCTCTAATTGAGTGTCTAAATTGATTTAAGTTATGAAAATTTAGGAGTTTAATTGATACAATTATCAATTTCACATATTGCTTTTTGAAGCAATAGATAATGGAGAGGTTAAATTGACACTTATAAAAACTGTCAGTCGTTCGCTCTTGACCATCAACTATCGACGACTTATTTATTGTTTTCCTCTTCCCTCATTCATACATTTCACTTTCTTCCTCTCCCCTACCCTTGAATTTCTCCTTTGTTCCCTATTCTCAATTTTAATAATAAAAAATCAGGCTATATATTATAATTTGATCATATTTATGTCACCACATAAAGTTAAAGTATCTATATTATAGCCATGGATTTATTTATTGGATTTTCATAATAGAATGCAATATCAACAACTTTATTGAATAAAATACTCAACAATATTTTATTGATAAATAGAATGTTTATCACGAAATTTACGAACTGCGAGTTTTAGGACATTCCCAACACTATAATGCATGTATACATATACTATAACTCTTATATTATATGATGCATGAGCATGCTTTATGTAACTTAAATCATGCATACTAGTATATTATAACACTTATAATATAAAATGATGCATGAAAATAAATGCATGACCTCTGGTGGGTTTTAAAACTATATGGCATACATTATGCATAAAATAAAAACATACATCACATGTATATTTTTACTAAAAATTGATGGACCGGGATAGAAACTCTCTAAACAAGGAATTAAAAGGCTAACTATTACAAGAACTGAGTCAACCGATTCGAAACAAATGAACTGGGTCTTGAACTGCTCACCTCGAACCGCTTCACAAAGAACACCTTATAGTTAATTGTGTAGCAAATGCACCAAGCATCGAGCAACTATGCGTTGAGTAAGCAACTCTATGCGATCGCGTAGCTAATGACTACGCGATGAGCATGAAAGTCTACGCTATCGTGTAGTAAGCATCCATGCATCGAGTATCAAATACTATGCGATCACATAGCTAATGACTATGTGATGAGCATGATAGTCTACGCGATCGTGTAGCACACAAGCATGCGTCGAGTAGGCAATACTGCATGATTGTTCAGCAAGCGAGCACCTATGCGATCATGTAGCCAACACAACGTGATCATGTAGCAAAACCTACACAATCGCCTAACATTAGCTATGCAATTATTTAGCAAATGCTAAATGATAGTGTAACAAACTCTACACGATTGCATAACAAAAGCTATCCGATCGTTTAGCTCTAGCTACACGATGCGGTAACCGCTGTTTCATCTTCTCCATTGAAACTCCGATCTGCAACCCGTCTTTGAAGCTTCACGAGCGACTCAAAACTAACAAATTTACAGACTCGATTGCAATGTTAATGCCCAAAAATGTAAGGGCCCTTTACAAACCAACTTTGTAAATTTAAAAAAAGCCTAAAACTGAGATTTCTATCCCGAAACATCCATCAACAATACATCCACAAACATTTATCACATAAACGCAATGCAGATTATAAAATCCACCATTATGGTAAAACAATTCAATAAAATGAATGGAGTTTGGAATCAGGAACCTACAACTTGGCTCTTATACCAATTGAAAGAAATTTTCAGAAAAATCCTTTGAGCGGAAGCAAAGATCGTTCCAAATTCCATTTTTTATTGAACATAAAGTTTTACAGTAAAACAACAAGCAGATATGAATTTACATAAAATTACAACATGCTTAAAAACAAATACAAAGGGTTTCAGAAACCCTTACCTTTGAAGAATTCTTTCTTCAAGGAATCCCTCGTACAAGCCACGAACGGAACTCCTTCCTCACGGATCTCCTTCTTCATGCACGAACACCATCACTTAAGAACCCTCTATATTCTCTTTGGGATTAAAGGATTCAAGAAAGAGTTATGGGCTTTGCTAGAATACTTGGAAGAAGGAAGGAGGTGGAGAGGATGAGAAGGATGTTTCTACAGAGAACTTTTCTCTTGGAGAGAACACTTCTTCTCTATGAGAAATGAAGAAGAAGATGATCCTTTCAACTTCTTTAATCACACGTTAGTTTTCTTGAAAGAATGTGGCGAGGGAGTTATAACTTCTTCCTATTTTATTAATTCCAAATAAATTAATAAAATAATAATAATAATAATAATATCAAATATAACATATAGCATATAGTTTTATATTGCATCAAATACAATATAAACTATAGATTTCATTCTCTCTCAACTATACAGGAAATTTAATATAAATCACATTTATATTAAATTCACTTATATGAATCTCATCTATATTAAATGATATTTGGATAACATCCAAATATTTTATTTCTCTCAATATAAAACATCTTTATATTTAATTACATGAATCTCATTCATATAATTGATATTTGAATCATATTCAAGTTCCTCTCATATATAATGTATCAAATACATTATAATTAATGTCATATATAATTAATTCCCTTAATTAATTTGAACACTTCAAATTAATCCAAAGATTAAGTCCCTGTTGAGCTACAGTGGGGACATTATGGACCTATAGATTGAAGCTCCAACGGTACTAGGATAATTAATGAAACTCTTTAATTAAATTACCCAACATCCGTTAACTGCCGATCACTCCACTAAAGACCGACAGTTGCACTCTTTGCACTACAGATAAATTTCTGTGTCCATTAAATATAACCAATCAACAGTGCAATGACCCTTCACAAATTGCTTGTAAGTACAGCTAGGCCAAAATACCGTTTTGCCCCTGTAGTTATATCTAACTCCTTAAGTACCACTGATCCCTCTAATGAATAATAAGTCATAGTCCCACTATGATCAAGTCTCTCTCGGGCCAAGAAAGGGTGTGGCCACTATATTCAAGACCCAGAATCAACCCTTAAAGGAGCAATTTATTTACTTACTCCTACATCGGGGAAGAAGTGAATTTTGTCTTGTGTAGCTGTGTTCCCAGCTCCCCAGTCAGACGAATCCCCAAAATGGTATGCTTGTTGAGTTGACAATCTAGCCACTCTCACCTATATAAATCAAAAGACCGCCTTCATGAACAAGAGTTCACAACTCACTCAGGATTCAGGTTATGTCACCTATGATCATCCTAGTGAAATGTAAGTCTCTATTATTAGTGGTGTTATGTAAAGAGACTAATCATTTCGTGGTCTGGTCTTATACACACTCTTTGTATAGGATACCCTCAATCGCATGTCTCAACATGAATGATCAGGATCAGATCATTTGTAGCACTTTACAACACTTATAACACCTACAAAATGGGTCATATCCGTAGTGTTACCAATATAAGGTACCCAGCCTTATTCACCTACTACAGAGCATTTAGGTTATTATTTAAACAAGATTCACTTGTATGTCTCTACATACTTGTTTAAATTACATGAAATAACCTCAGATATTAGTTTATTGGATTAAGTATATGCTGATAAAATAATACTTATTTTATTATCAACAATATGATTATACAAAGGAATATGAGCGAAGAGAAATTACAAACTACGAGATTACAAGGAGATTTAGGACACCATTCCCAACAACAAAAACCTATATCAAGCTGGTCATTAGAGTACAAAGGTATATGAGCGAAGAGGAATTAATATGATCAAAAGAAAGAACAGATGAGTCGAGAAAATGGTCACCTCCGCCTCGGCCTCGGGAGAGGGATAAGACAATCGAAATAGTACAGTTAGAGATCATGCAACGTAGACTGGACGATCAAAATTAGACAAAGTTTAACAATATTCCAAGATTTGAGAAGTACACTCCAACCACACTCCCAATAGAACATATATTTATGGAAAATAAAGCACATGAACCTCCTGAGAGAACTAGAGGAAATGAAAATAGGCTTACATCATAGGGACAAAACAAAGATTTTATTTCTTCCATCGATACCAGACCATCTGACTAAGGATTGCATGCAGTTAAAAGACGAGATTGAAGCCCTAATTCGCAATGGATAGTTAAGGGAGTTTTCAAGAGCTCGACCGACTTAAGAATGAACCAAACACAGACAACAGATGATGCACTAATTATTACCTTGGTAATAGCAAATGTAAAGATTTTTTTAGTGTTGGTTGATGAAGGGAGTTCAACAGATGTACTAACCTTAGAAGTCTTCATCAAGATGGGATTGGATAGAAAATAGCTACAAAGATGCATAACTCCATTAGAGGATTTTAGAGGAGAGACAATACAACTAGAGGAAAGCATAGAATTACCAGTCACATTTGGAGAGGGCTGATAGCTTGTAGAAATACAACTATTGTAGCCTTTTACTTAGAATTACGAGGGTTGATGAGCAGAATATGCGTTAACTTTGTTAAGAATTCATGTGAAAAAATGAGCTTGCATCGATCAACATTGAAAATCTCCGCTAACCCTATATCATGCGTAATCTAGCATCAAAATGTCTATTTTTGTAGTTATCGTAGGAATTGATCGCATGCGTTGATCTGAGACCATCGCAAAGTTGATCGCATGCATGGAATGCTACAACTACAGAGTGATAGCCATGATAGAGGATGATCACAAAGTGGGTGGGATGCGTTGATACTTTAGAAGACACAATCATGACGCATATCTCAGGAGTGTCAAAGAGATAAGGTCATGATGACATTTTACCCATCGCGACAAGGATGGCAGAGATTCAGCATGGAATTACCAATGTTGTCGGCATTTGAGCTCTATAAATAGAGCCTTGGAGCCCAAATTCAAAGCATCCAAGTCTCTGCTTTAGGCAGATTCTTATGATCACAGATGATAGCATGAGCAAACAGTCTTTGAGAGTTCTTCATGCCCATAACCCTTTCCAATTGATGACCGGAGCTTCGCTGGAGATAGAGCTCGAGAGAGACTACTCCACCGCCCATCCATGCACCACCGAAAGCCTTGACACACATCTAATGGAAGCAAGAGATTGCCTACATCTAACCCTCCATCTCTCTTCTTACCTCTGTATTGTATTACATTTTGGTTTAAGACATTAATACATTTTGTAATCAATGCATTTCTTTAGTTCCTTCAACACCATTTCCATCATCATCTTCTACTTTGTCATCTTTTACTTTCATCGTATTGAGTTAAGTGCAGATTATAAGAGTTATCGTATACTCAATCATGCGACATAGAGATATGACGCATGTAGCAAACCACTGAAAGGTGTGCGTTGCATGAGTATAGTGAGTCAATCCTCTTTGCTTAGTGCGAGGTTATCGCAGTGCTTGTCTATGAGTAGAGTAGCTATAACCAACTGCTCGAAAGGGTAAGTGGTGGAACTCACTAAGCAAAGTAAGTAGCATTCATAGAGATAGAAATAATTTTATGCTCAACGCAACCGCATTATAGAGATATAAGCATGTGGCTGACCACCGAGAGGTGTGCGATGCGTTAGTGTGAGAGCTGGGATTACCCTTGCAATCAACTTAACGATTGGTGAAATTTTATCCCCCAACCCCATTCCTCCATGCATTTCATTACGCATTAACAATTGTCGTATCTTTATCAATTCTCATAGTCAAACTTCAATTACTCAGTCTATTTAGCTAGGAGTAGGAGTAGCGCATCGTAATTAACTTCTTTCTTTTTATTTTTATTCACCGCCTTAAACGCATTACTTGACAAGCATTCTTTAGTTGCAAGTCCTTGTGTTCGACCTTGTATCATCCTGAGAAACTTGTGTTCTCGTTATACTTGGCGAGAGAGCAAGAAAACTTGTGGCAGGAACGCATGGTCATCGCATAAATGATTATCGCATACTGCATATCCTTTAGATTATCGTGTGATCATCACATATACCATTAACACATGTTCTTCTTATTAACGCATGATCACTGTATGATCAACAACGCATATTAAATCATCATCATCAAAATAATAAGAATTATAATTTCCTCCCACCATCAAGGGCACCACCTCCTTGATGAAGATGATGGAATTTCTAGTTGTAGATTGTCTGTCCTCTTACGCAGATAGCTTCGACACACAACATTACTGATCCATTTACAAAGGCCCTCACGGCTAAGGTGTTTTAGGGTCACCTGTAGAGTATGGGTCTACAGAACAGGCCATATCTAGTCTAGGGCAAGTGGGAGATATTGTATTGGGCGCGTTTTATGCCCTAGTTTACTATTTTATGCCCTAGATTTAGGAGAAATGGGAGATTGTTGGGATTGATGCCCTAAATCTCGTGGGTCTTGTATTTTGTAATTGTATTGTACAGACGTTTTATTTACTTAATAAATTCTGAGGTATTTTATTCGACATTTAGTAGCATCAACCCAAAAAACCAATAGACTAACATCTAAGGTTATCTTCTGTAGCTTAAACATATATGAGACATACAAGTGGATCATGTTTAAGTGATAATCTAAATGGTCTGTAGTAGATGGATAAGGTTAGATACCTTATCTCGGTGAACTACGAATATGACCCACTTTGTAGATGTTACAATTGTTGTAAAGTGCTACAAATGATCTGATCCTGATCATTCGTGTAGAGTCATGTGAATGAGGGTGTTCTATACAAAAAGGTTTGTATAAGACCAGACCACGAAATGAATAGTCTCATTATATAATGCTGTTAATAGTAGAGACGTACATTTCACTAAGATGACCATAGGTGACATAACCTTAATCCTGAATGAGTTGTGAACTCCTACTTATGAAGGCGGTCATTTGATTTGTATGGGTAGCCAGATTGCCAATTCAATAAGTCTACTATTTTGGGGATTTGTCTAATTGGGGAGTTAGGAACACAACTAGATGGAATTCACTCATTTCCTAATGTTGGGGTAAGTAGATAAATTGCTCCCGTAAGAGCTGATTCCGGGGCTTGAACAATGTGGTGCCACATCCTCTCTTAGCCCGAGAGGGGTTTGGTCATAGTTGGACTATAACCTATTATTCGTTAGAGGGATTAGTGGTACTTAAGGAGTTAGATGTAATTCCAGGAGCAAAACGATAATTTTGGTCCAGCTGTACTTACAAGCAATTTGTGAAGGGTCGTCACATTGTTGAATGGTTATATCCAATTGACACAAATATATCTGTAGTGCGAAAAGTGCAGCTGTCAGTCTTTAGTGGAGTGACCAACAACTAATGGATGCTGGATAATTTAATTAAAGGAGTTTATTATCTGAGTACCATTAGAGCTTCAATCTATAGATCCAACCCTCTATAGCTCAACATGGATTATTGAGAATTAATTTTGAATTATTTAAATTAATTGAGAAAATTAATTATATGTGATATAATTAATTTAATGTATTTGATACATTATAAAGTTTAATTTTAAGAGGAATTAAATATTTGAATATATTTCAAATATTAATTGTATGGATGAGATTCATATAATTAAATTTAATATGAATTGGATTTATATTAAATACTATGCATTATTGAAAGAAATATAAACTATAGGTTATATTGTATTTAATACAATATAAAAATTATAGGTTATGTGTTATATTTGATATATAACATATAGTTTAATATATACTATATGACAAATGGTTATTATATATATGTATATATAATCTTTTTTAAATTAATTTAGGAGGGAGTTGTAACTCCCTCCCCCCTTTTTCTCTCAATCAGACGTGTGTGGGGAGTGGGTTGTTCCTTTTTCATGATATTCATTTTTTTCACAAAAGATTATAGGAACGCACTTTCCCAATGAAATTTGCTTTTCTGCAAATTTTTCTCTTCATTCTCTTAATTCCTCTCTCCCTCTTCCAAAAGATAGCAGAGCCCACACATTCCTGCTAATTCTCAACCCCTATAGAGAATACAGGAGGTTCTCTCATAGTGATGGCCATTTAGGTTGCTGCGGGTTTTTGGGGATCGAAGTGTTCGTGATCGGATTGATGAGGAAACTCGTGAAGGTTTTTTTGGCTTCAAGGGTAAGTTGTTTTCTCTTTCCTATTTTCCTCTTTAAGCATGTTGTAAATTTTGTTAATATACATAATTTTATGTCTACTGTCTTTTGATACTGTGAAAAAACAAAATTGAGAACGATCTCGCTTCTACTGTGGACCTCAAGGTTCCTTCAAACATATCATCAAACCCTTAAATTCCTAATTCCCAAGGGAACAAGGGTGATCAAGGGAGAGCAGAAGGCCGTGAGAGAATGTTACTTCATAGCTTAAAGAAGACAAAATCAGTTTCAAGTACTATAGCATTTTAATAAAAAGTTTTGTCATTAAACTAAAATTGTCTTTTGAATTCTTATAAATTTAGATAGGGTAGCACCTTTCTCTTCTTTTACTTTGTTATCTCAATCGAAGGTTATTTTTAATTAAATAAAAGGCTTCCAAAACTCCTTTATTCAATCTTTGTCGAAATTCAGTTTGTCAAAATAGACAAACTCGTCAATCTTTTTAGGGACACCGAGGTTGTCCCTCTTATAAGGAGGCCAAGGCTGACCCTATAAGTAAGGGAAAGTACAGTTTAAAAAAAAATAATAATGTATATATGGTCGATGCCAACCTAAGCAAGATAGAGGAAGCACGAGGAGAAAAGGCAATTCATTAGATAGCAAGGAACGCATACACGAGGAAGCCCAAACAAACTAGAGAAGTAATAAAAAACAGAGGAGAAAGTAACATAACAAGAGTCCAAAAAAGAAAAAATAAAAAGAGACAGTCATTCAAGAGGACAAACGCGTATCGTCAAACATCGTCGTCAACATCAACATCTAGAGAATGGAAAACATAAGGGTTATTTCATAAAGTCTCAAAATCTTGGGTTAGATAGACAAAACTCATATCAGGATGTTGGAATAAAATTCTCCCTTTGCTAATTTCCACACCACCTTCTATGCAAGAGTTTTACATTTTAGTATAGGTTTCAGTCTCAGTGAATTTTTGCTCAAGGAAGGGGTGTTAGAAAGTAAAGATTCGGCTTTCTCAAGTTTGGTTTGAAGCACCATGATGTTAGCCTTGGAAGATTGAAGCTTTTATTGAGTATAAAAAAAGGAGACGATTGAGGTGAGCAATATTAGATTGGGCTTAGGCTAATTACTCTCGTGGAACTCGAGATTCCATTAAGTAATTGATACGGTTAGTTATGTTCATCGTCGATGGTGCAATGCGAGAAAAGGCCTGAGAAAAGGAAAACAAAAAGGGCCAATCAAAGCTAACAAGTTACATGGTCGACCTCGTACGAAGAAGTGTCGAGGCCGACCAAAGTACTGTAAAAAGGAGTAAAAAAGAATGGACATGTAAGACACCACAGACTCATATTGCAAAAATCATTCAAAGTCTTCATAATTGCCTTGGTCAGATTGTCATATCCATCGAGAGAAGGGCACCTAGATCTAACTCCCTGCTAAAGAGCAAAGCTTTGTGCTAGTAATTTTATTTCACCACTCACATCAGAGAAGCCATAAGGAAAGCGAAAATAGGTATCCGACAAGAAAGATCCTTTAGTGGAGGAGGGTTCAATATGGAAATAGGGAGACTGGTGACTCATTGAGGAACAGGGTGAAGGGGAAGATGGGCAAAATGTTGTTTGATAGGTTCATCATCAGTGAGGTCGGTTACCTTGCCTTGGGGCCTCCTAGAAGAGTAATCTTTCTCTTTCACCTTATGGCTCTGTTTATGACGAATTTCGGTCATTGAAACAGTGCGAAGAGGCATCTCTACAAAACAAAGTTGTGCATTAAAAAAAAAGAAAAGAAAAAGAGTAGCTGAGATCGAGGCTAAAGACTCCAAGTGAAGGAACCGTGAGGAGAGGCAAGGCCAAGTGACACTAGGTTGCGTTGTTAGACTAAAGAAGGACCAAATCGTTGAGATTCAGGGAGATTACAAACGGTATCCAAAAAAAGAAACTCCCCTCGAGGATCCATAATAGTGGCGCCAAATTGCACATAGCGAAGAAAATAAGTTAAAACAAAGGCACATGTTGGGTAAAGTGTGCCCAAGAAAGGGAAAAAGGAAGAAAGTATGTTTACTATATTCCCTAAACCTCATTGGGACCATATAGTGGGAACCTTCAAGATGTTTACTATATTCCCTAAACCTCATCGGGACCGTTAGTGGGAACCTTTGGGACCAAGGGAGAGTCGATCCTCACTGACCCAAAACCAGTTGTCTTTCTAATTTTTCACTGAAGAGGGATTATTTACAACAATCCTCCCTAGAACTCAGGTAATAGAAGTATTCACCAAACTTCGGGTTGTGACTAAGGTTATGAAAAGACATAAAATTTGTAATAGATAAAGAAAATTCGTCGCCATATTAGACTCACAAGATATAACAACCAAGTAATTACCGCTCCAGAAGGGGGATCAACAATGCAATCATTAGGATCAAGGACACTTAGATGGACATCATTAGGAATATAATAATCGAGCCTTAGTTTTTCAAGTTGAGAAATGGTAACGAGTGAAGGAAGATTAATAGGATGAACTTCACACCCCATCTCGAACATCTTAGCATAGGACTCCGCCTCTTGATAAGAGAAATCTGATGGGTTGTCGTCGGAATAATCATCATCACCATCAAAGGGGTTGAGATTCATGCTACTGCTACTCGCCATCAAGCAAAGTTACTCTAATAAATGGCGATGAATAAAAAAGAGAAAACATCAACCTTTGGAGAATGAAGGAAGATTTTGGAGAAGGGAAGAAGAAAACTCAGCCTCGAACAATAAGGGAACCAAAGGGAGTTGGAGGTGCATGGTTCAATTCTGAAAGTAGAAGTATAAATAAAGCAAGATGGAAGAAAGAAATACATAGCTCGGCCTCGACAAGGAAGAGGCACTGTTTGTTTTGCATGCATACTATTCATTCACTACCACCTTGAAGGGAAAGTTGAGATATTGATTGAAGAAAGAAGAGATGATTGCAGAGAATCTGCTTGGTGCCGAGGCCAAGGCCATTATTAGCCATGCATAAGCCATGTCAATGAGATTGAAAAACTGAGAAGAAAAAAAATCATGGAGAGAATCTCATCCAAGTAAAAGTGAAGACTAAAGGATTCTTCTTAGTGCATGTAAAAGAAAACCATGGGGAATAGGGAGATTATATCATGGGCTAATGTAACAAGTGAAGAATTTGTCTTTAACCCAAGAAATAAGAAGGGAAAAACAAAGGAGTTGGCACATCAATAAAGTGATGAGACAAGTGAGAAAAACAACAAAGTGAGGAAAAAAATTTCAAAATGAGAGAGAAAAATAAGAAAAAGAGAGAAGGGGCCCAAAGAAGTAATACCCCATAGTCGGCCTCGGTCTAAGGGCCGACTAAGGAAGCACAGAAGGAAGCATTACGAGGGAGCTAGGGCTTCAAAATGGTTGGGCCAAACAGTGAATGCCAGTTAAAGAAGGATACCACATCACGAACTAAGATAAGAAGCGACAACAAGTTGTGAAAAGCGATAGGAGGGAAGTAACAGATAACAAGCTACAACTGGAGAAAAAAAAGGAATGTCTGGAAGTCAGGATTTAACTAGACAATATTACAGGACGACTCTTGGTCTAGGGGAAATCCAAGATCAGTTGAGCAATAACCAGTTGTCAGGGCCTATCCAAGAGGTGGGTTTGGTACGATTTGGTGCATAACTTCGTCATAAGATGGAGAAGTGTGCTGAAAAATTAGTTGGACCTCAAAAGAGTTTGCCTTGATAGGCCCAACAACCCCTAGCAAGTTTGAATTAAGTTTCGCAACGAGCTAACATGGAGTTTGAAAGGGAGATTATACTCCCAAGATAAATTCTGAGAATAGTAATCCGCGATAAAAGGTCCAAGAGGCAACAAACCCTAACTTGGAGTGGGGGCTAATGTTGTAGGTGGATTCTGGAATTAGGGATAGAATGGTCAACAAACAGGAAATGAAGAGAAAGAATAAGAATGAAAGAGAAATGGGCCAGGTCAGCCTCAGCTTCCATCAGAAATGCCCCAAGGTTGTTTGGCCCAACATAAGTTTGGCCAAAAAGGGATGAAACCCTAAAAGTGCCAGGTAAGAATGTCGGGTTGGTCGGCCTCGACCCAAAAAAGGAATTCCTGAACAAGCAGCTCAGTAAAAAACCCTAATATGATAAGGAATAGAAGGAGAGTCAAAACTTATAAATAAAACAGAGAAGAACATAAATGGGGGTAAGTTCTAAAAACTAGTATCAAGTTTTTTCTTCTCCTTCCAACCTTCTGACTTAAGCATCAGAGTGATTGTGGCTTATAACACACCGGTGTCCAGGTTTTTCTTTATTTGTAGGCAACTCTCTTCTCCTAAATAAAAAATTTATCGTTGTTGCCTCGTAGAGATCAAGTATGCTCACTTGTTAAAAAATTGGCATCAACAACAATGATGGTAAATTTGTTTGATAGGGGAAGAGAGTGACCTGCAAAATAGAAAAACTTGACATCGTTGTGGTGCTAACCAAACAAGCTCCAATGCTTAAATCATATAGCCAATAAGAGCAAGTTAAGAGGTTTTGATTGGAGAACGGACTTACTTTCCCTAACCTTATAACGATGTATTTATAGGAGTGGTTGATGTATTTATAGAAGTGGTTGACCTAAGTTTTCTCAATAAGGTTACAGAGTAGTTTTTAGATATTTCTTCATCTTACAGAGTCGAAAGGCATGCCCCGTTTCGTTTTTTGCCAAGGTCGGCTTTGGCCAAGGTTAAGCACTGTTCCCTGTGCCCATTTTGGTCCTAGGGTGATGATTTGATCAGGGAAAACACAAGACATGTCCCATTGGTTATTTTCTAGGCTCAACCTCGACCTTAGCTGAGGCCAAATAGGGTTTAACTTGAGCTAATCCTCTTCCCTAGGCCCAAAATGGGAAGTGTTATTTTTTAGCCCGGACCTTTTTATCTTCTTGGCTTTATCGCTTTTGTCTCTTGATTATATTCTTTGGTCCAAAATCATCTATAACAAATATAATATTTTTTATTTTTAGTTTTATTTTTAAAATTAAGCTTATAAACATCTCTCTCACCACTAAATTTATTGTTTTATTATCTACTTTTTTGTTCCTAGCAGTTTTTTCAACAACTAAGCTAAGTTTTGAAAACTTAAAAAATTTGACCTCTTAGGTAACCATTTTGTTTTCGACTTTTGTTTTTGAAAATTAAGCCTACGAACACTACTTCTACCTCCAAATTTCTTCATTTTTATCTACTTTTCACCAATAGTTTAAAAAACCAAGCCAAATTTTGAGATCTAAAAAAAGTAGCTTTCAAAAAGTTGTTTTTGTTTTTGGAATTTGGCTAAGAATTCAAACATAATACTTAAGAAAGATGCAAATCGTAGTAAGAAATGTGGATGAAATAGGCTTAATTTTCAAAAACAAAAACAAAAAACCAAATGATTACAAAACGGGGCCTTAGTTTTTGTTTTTAATCGGCTAAAAATTTTACTTTTTTTCTTAAGAAAAATGAAAGCCAAAGTAACAAATTGAGAGAATATAGAATTAATTTTAAAACCAAAAAACCAAATGATTACCAAATGAGACCATACTTTTTTAGGCCTCATTTAGTAATCATTTGGACCCTGTTTTGTAACCATTTGATTTTTGATTTTGAAAATTAAGTCTATTTCATTCACATTTCTTATAATAATTTGCATCTTTCTTATGTACAATGGTTGAATTCCAACTAAATTGTAAATTCCAAAAACAACTTTTTGAAAGCTACTTTTTTAGTTCCCAAAATTTGGTTTGATTTTTTAAACCATCGGCAAAGAGTAGATAACAAAGAAAGAAATTTGGAGGAGAAGTAGTGTCCATAGACTTAATTTTCAAAAACAAAAACTAAGAACAAAATAATTACCAAATGGAGTCTTGGTTTTTGTTCTTTGTTTTTTAAAATTAAACATATAGATACTACTTCTATCTTTGTATTTCTTACTTTGTTGTCTACTTTTACCAATGGTTTTAACCAAATCAAATTTCGAAAACTAAAAAAAATAATTCTTAAAAATTTGTTTTTGTTTTTGAACTTTAACTAAGAATTCAACCATTGTACTTCAAAAAATGCAAATCATTTTACAAAATGAGGAGGAAATAAACTTAATTTTTAAAACTAAAAACAAAAGGCGAAATAATTACCAAACGGGTATTTAATTTTCCACTTTTTTGAAAAAATTGATAAAAAGTAGATAAAAATTAGCATATTCTTTCAAATCTAAGTCAGGTTGACAAATTTCATTTTTGTGCTAACATATTTTTTATTCGCTTATATATTAGCTTCATTTGTTTCTCCTTAAAAAAAACAAAAACAAAAACATAGTAGAAAAGTCACTTCTCACGACTTGGATAGTTTAAATATTTTTCAAGTTAAAAGACAAAATGGTCTACAAAGTAAAAGTGGGAATGATATGAGAAGTTGAAACCTCGCATTAAGGTTGAACTAAAACTCATATTGACAAAATCACCAAAAGTAAATATGGAGATTATTTTGAGAATATCACTATTCATGTCAGTAAGTCCAGTGGAAAAAAAAAACATTTTTCAATTACATTATAAAAGTCCAAAATAGATTTTTTTTTTTAAAATACTATTTTCGTTCATCTATTTTGACTTGTTCATTTTGGTCCTTCCACTTTTAAAATATTCATTTTAGTTCCTTTTTATTCAATTTGGTTTAAATCATATTTTGGTCTCTTAACTTTAAATCTTGTTTTATTTTAGTCTTTAAACTTTCAAAAACGTCCATTTTAGTTCTTGAACTTTTAAACAGTATTTATTTTGATTTCTGTTATTAAGATTTTATTATTTCTTTAGAAATAAAATTGCATCTAGCATGATGAAGGTGAAGTAAAATGTGAACAACCAACGTGACAAAATAGTGAACGGCCAAAATCTGAAATCCAAAAGGACTTTTGATCTCCCATAGAAAATTGTTTTACCACCTAATTCAAAATTGAAACCCTAGATTTCCTAGAATTGACTAACTTATTTGACAACTTAGTCATAAAAAAAAATACAAAGTCATCTTACCATTCTATTTAAGAATTAACAAAATCTTAAGAGTAAGAACCAAAGAAAAGTTTAGAGACTATAATGGACGTTTCTTAGAGTTTAGAGACCAAAATAAAATAAGATCCAAAATATGGTTTTTTTACACCCTTAAATTCTAAGGGATTAAAATAATCAATTTTTTAAGATTCAAGTATCAAAATAAACCAAAATTGAAAATACAAAATTAAACCGAATATTTGAATAAAAGTTTTTTTATTTTTTTATGTAAAGTACGAAAACTCTATTTTGCAAGTTCCAAAAGCACAAACTCTTACATCATATAATATGTTGCACCGCCACAACTTGACAGTGGTCAGTGAGGATCACAGAAAGTAACTCAATGAAGACAAATACCTAATTTATGGAGATTCCATTGTATATGTATATATATAGTGCTTAACAAAGTCACCTCGAAGGCTAACTAAACATAATTCAAAGGGTCAAATCTTTGTTTTGAAATTTGAATCTCCTTTATAAAGAAGACATTAACTGAAGAGGGTATCATCCAAAGATAAAGCATTTGATCCAACAATGTGCACTAAAAACTTTGAATACGTAATTCTATATCATTTGGTACAAAAAACCCCAGTTGAATTTTTCAACTTCCGTGGGAACCATTTTCACTTTCAACTAAACTACTTTGAACAGACAAACACAGCATTTGTATAATAAGAGATGAAAGATGAGGATGATGTTCTTTCTTAACAAACACTACTGACCTTTAATGGCGGATTCAGAGACTTTCTCCTTGCAATTTCGTTCAATTTGATCATGAAACAGCATGCGGTTGTTAGCACCACCGCCAGAAACCGACCTCCGAACAACCCAGCAAGAACAATCAGAACCAGAATTGCGTAACTCAAACTCCCTTCTCTTTCGATTCCATGAACTTCACACGACTCTGCAGCTTCCATTGCCAGCCGTTGCTGTTCATCTTCGCAGAAAATGCTTCTGATTTCTCGATCTTGGTCTTGTTCTTTTTCTAGGGTTTCATTCTCTTGTTCTTCAATGGAATCCTTGTCCAATCTGTCACTTCTGAACTCCAATTCCTCTGGGTTGTTCTTCTTCTCGATCGCTTGATTACTTGATTTCCTACGCACGAGTTTCTCAAACATCCTCCGGTTTTGTTTCCTTCGAATTCCACGTTGATTTTCACACACTTGAAGATCCCCTCCATCTTTGTTTTCCTTCTCATCTCCAAGAAAATCGAGACGGCGCTTTTCATCTTCAACTCCCTTAGGCGTTACACCGGCGTCGAACTCCGGTTCCACGAGTTGGATTTCTTCGATTGAAGAACTTAACTGCGATTCGTTCAGAAAAGCATCGAGCGGAACTTCCGTAACAGGTTCTCCTTCGCAATTTCTCGAGTCTTGAGTCACTAGATCATCCTTTCCAATCCAGAGATGCTTCGATACCTTTTGGATCAAGAATCTCAGAGCCACCTTGCCATGAGTGCACGGTTTCAAGAAGCGAACCGCACGTTCACCGACAAATTCCAGAAGAAAAAGTAGAAAAGCATATAGAGTAATTCCAACCACAAGCTTCTTGGCACTTAACGCCAAAACCGCAACCACAAAAATCTTCAACACGAACAAACATACGCCGTTCCCGCCCGCCCCATCGCCACCGACAACGCACATCTCAGTCCGATCCTGGATCAATTCGCAACCACGATCGCGACATTCTCGAGCTTCATCCAAGACCTTCAAGTCCTCAATTTCTAGGTTACCGCGCAAGACGCAACTGCCTAAAGAACCACTAGAATTGATTTCGGAAGGATGCGATTGAGGAGTAGAAGAAGACAGTTGAGCGATTGAGTCGTGAAATTCATTCTTGGATAACTTCTTCTTCAACTTCCTTCTCGCCGAATGCTTCCTCAGTCGATCGCGGTGCTTGACGAATAGATCAACAACAGAGGTTGGAAATCCAGTCTCGACAACAAGCGAACCGCCGCGCTTCGGCGACTGAAGGTCAGCGACGATTTGGGAGATTCGAGAAGCCCTTGTGGTCTTCCATGGAAGAAGAGGCATGATTCTGGAACAAGAACCGGAAAAATGCAATTCCGGCGGAGGGAATTGCAATTAGACGGCGAATCGGCGAGAAATGGAGATGGAAATTCCAAAACAGGAGAGCAAGAAACGGCAAGAAGAACAGAGACTGTTATTGTTGATGGAGAAGGGTTAAAGAAATTGTCTTTTTCGAATTATTATTGACGACAAGGGAAATTTGGATTTTTCTTCCAAATGGAGAATCATTGGTATCCAAATCTCAGATTTTGGCACTTTGGGGTCCTTTTATATTTGAACATAATGTCTTTTAATATATTTTTGCCTGAATTGTTAAAACTACACCGAAATTCTCTACTTTGTGTGAAAAATAAACTTTCTAAAATACCAAACTCTCGAGAATGTGAATGTAAAACACTATTACCATCCTTAGTTTTCCAAAAAGTTACTCTTAAACTTACTGTTTTTCTAATTTATATTTATAAATGACTTAAATGTTTTAACCAAGTTCTACGTTAGTGGTTGAGCGTGTTAATAAGTTGTTTTAGTTAAATATACAAAAAATGAGACGCGTCGAGGATTAGAGCCACATTGATATTTGGATCATAATTTTGAAGACAACGGGTAGGAGGAAATGAAAGAAAACATGCACATTATCAAATTTGTACTAGTGAAGACTTTGTTTTGATCATCCTTGCGATTCAAATTACTCTGATTAGTTAGGAATGATTCAAGGTAATCAAGGATGATATTCTTTTTTGAAATTTATGCACTTGTATGCGTGTGTGAATTTCAAAAAGAAATTATATCAACCTTAATTTTTGCCGAAATTATGAGCTTTGTTATGGGTGATTTTGGATCGAAGGATATAATTGAGCACAATTAGAAACAACAAAGTCAAGAATAGAGCATGATGCAGTTGGTTGAAAGTGACAACTTAGGATCAAAATAGGCCTAGGAAAAGGGGCTGGCTTGGGCAAGCCTTGACTGAGGTCGAGCCTTACCAAATTTCTAACACGGCATATTTTACGCCTCAGTCCAAAAGATCATTTTAGGCCCATAATATGACCTAAGGAAGATGCTCGGCCTCGGCCAAGATCGACCAAAGCCAAACATGAAATCAAGTACGCCCTTCGATCCAATAGGTCATCTAATTATTCTTAGGTGACTCTAAAACCTTAGAGAACGATCTCGATCAACTTTCTCTATAAATACATCATTATGGCTTCATATGGGGTAACAAAAATTTCTGACTTCCCCTTTATTCTAAAATCTTGATCTCGAACTTTGACATAAGAACTTTTTTTCTTTGTTTTGCAGGTTATCTCTTCCCTAAAGTACAAATTTTCGGTTATTGTCAAGTGAAGGTCAATTGTATTTTTTTTTATCCAAAATTTGCATCAACAAGCTTTGACATTTTTTTTGTTGCCAAAAAATTGCCAAATGCAAAATTTTCCTTTCGAGGGCATATTGGATTTGGAAACATTTTTCCTCCTATAGTAAAATTTCGTATTTAATGGGATTAAAATCTCTCTAATTGATGCATGGATTTGGAGTTAGAATAATAGGCGTGATGTACCCATCTCGTGCATCCCATACTACAATCAATAAAAAAATTGGCACATGACAATTTTTTAATTTTTTTAAATGATTATTAATGATTTTTTTTATATAAGAAAAAAGATTGTGTCTAATCATTATTCCCCAATAAGAATGATAGAAAATCTCCATATTTGATTATAGCAAAATTATCCTTTAATTGATACGTGAATTTGGAGTTTAAATTTTTTATATTTTATCTTATCGTAATGAAAATTGTAGGAGATATTTTTATTTGGTTGAATTATTTTTTTTTTCCAATTGATATATGGACTAGGAGTATAATTTTCTTTCTAAATTAGAATGGTAGGAAATCACCTTAATTGATTAGGACAAAATTTTCCTCAAATTGATACGTGAATTTGGAGTTAAATTGTTTTATTTCCTAATAAGAATGGTAGGAAATTACCTCCCTAATTGATTAGGGCAAAGTATTTTTTTCTTTTTTTTTATCAAAATCAAAATTCTCCATATTTGTCCAATTTTTTTTTTCATAAATAAAAAAAAGTTGCATAGACCAAGACACAAATCCTCAAGCAACAATCTTATCTGCCAATTGGCATTAGTGTTATAAACTCAACACATATATAGAGTAATATAATTGGTAACATTTTTAGGAATAATAACTAAGTGTATAACATCATTTAAAAAAATTGCAAATATAGACAAGTCTATCAGCGATAGATTTCTATCGTTGATAGACTCCCAAGTCTATCAGCAATAGACTTTTATCGTTGATAGACTTTTATAAGTGATATGGTTTATCATAGACTCCTACCAATAATATGGTCTATCAATTGATAGACTATTTGAATTTGATCATATTTGCAATTTTTTTATATTATGTTATATCTACTAATACTTGTGTCTAATGTCTATATTTGCAACTGTCCCGAAGGTGGGATGTTGGTTCATCACCCATGCAATATTTACATATACATCGCCATGAAGCCACTACTTAATCATACACAATGTCGTCACCTGAGTTCATTCTTTTTCCCTTTTGAATGCGCTGATTCCTATCCTATATAGACGTTGGAACAAATTTATTGCCAATTGCTTCCACTAGACCATCGATCTTTGCTGGCCATCTTAGAGGGTATGTATTCAAGCCGTTTTGTTTTGTTTTTCAACTATTCATTAGCAATACCCATGTTAAATATGCATATCTAAATTGTTCAAAATTTCTCTTTGTCATTATTGCTCTTTAACTTATTTCTATCTTGCTTGATATGTATATATCTTGTTATTATTGCTTTTTATGTGTTATTGAGATGTCACCTGTTCAACGAATCCAATCACAATGATCTTACTCTTGTTAGACACATCTTCCATGGGTGATTGTTGTAGCTTGTAGGGGTGCCCATTGACTTTAGTCTTCAATGATCTGACTCTTACTAGACACATTCCTTATAGATGATTGTTGTAGCTAGTACGAGTGGTCATCGACTTCAGACTTCAACGGTCTGACCCTTGCTAGATGCATCCCCTATGGGTGATCGTTGTAGTATGCATGAGTGGTCATCGACTTCAAACTCCAATGATCTGACCCTTGCTAGACACATCTCCTATGTGTGCACTATAAGAAATCTGAGTTTTGATGTCGGTTGAAAAAACTAAAAACGGATGTACGATGTCGATTTCTTTTAAAAAAATATGAATATTTAATGTCGGTTTTATACTTACATTGTAGGCATATCCATAATATCGGTTTAAAACCGACATTGTAGGTGACCCTAACTTTTGAATCCCAAGACAATTTTTCAATCTTGATTTTTGTTTTCCTCCCACCCTCATTTTCATTTCTCTCTCAAATTTATTTCTTTTTTTAATTTAGGTTTTTTTTAAGAAAAGAAAGTCTTCCACTCCCTCTCCTTTTTTCTTCTCTCTCTTGTTTTTTATTTTTTTATTTTTATAATGATCTCATTTAGGAGGCCCAAATGAAAAATGGCCTTCTATAGAGAAAGTAATGGAAAGTGGGCTTCTACTTACATCATAAGCATGTGAGTTTTCCTATTCACCCCTGAGATGCACCCCGTGTGCTTGGCAATACGTAGTTATCAATCCTCATCACTCGTTCCTCGATGCATGGTCACTCGATACGACTGCAATCGACATGTGTATACTCGATTCTTTTGAATTCTTAACCTGTTTGAAGGCATTTGAAGTCCATTATTTTACCACTTCCATGTTAGTTCAAACTATTCTCTCTGTTCTTTCGATTGTATATCCTTCAACGACAACACCTCTACACTCGAAACTCAGTTATCTCTGCATTAAGTAACATTCTTTTCCTTATTTTTATTCTGTCATCATACATCTCGTTCTTTTTTATATTTTGGCATCATGCTCCTCAATATGCACTTGCATGTTACTCGATACTCGACCGATATGGTTTTTATTTCTGTTTTCATATCTTGCATTTTTTACTAAACCTCGAGTTTGTTTCGTTTCAATTTTCATACTTTTGTTATGTCAAACCATTTAGAGTTTAGGGTTTGAATAGGATAATGCATGAAGGTGGAAAATCAAACTGAATGCTTGATAATTGACCATCTAGTTACATGTAATGTAGCGAGTAAGGGACACCATGTAGCATGTGGGTATCAAGCAATTGAGTATCAGGTATCGAGCAATCAAGTATTTTGTATCTTGTATCATGCATTGTGTATCGAGTATTGAATAGAATTCTTACTTACTTACCCTTGTTTTTTGTTATTCTGTGCAGTATGGCTAAACAATTGAAGATTCCTCCCCATGATCATTTCCTAAGCCAAGCGACTAGCCTATCCTCTCACATTAGGACGACTAACGAGATAGTGAAAGAGAAGCTTACTCCCACTCAGCTTGCCTTCTTTAGGAAGACGATATTTGGCGATTCGTGGACATGGACATTATCTTCAATAGTCCATTGGTCCACTACATTCTATTGAGGGAGGTTGAAGACGATAGGAAGGATGCAATAACATTCAATTTGAATGGAACAGTTGTAACATTCACCAAAGAAGACTTTTTATTGGTGACAGGATTGTGGTGGTCACCTAATCCAACAGTTGTGAGGAGGGATGAAGCAATTGGATCACTGCGTAATAGGTACCTCAAGAATGATTTTGCGGGGGACATTCATGTTGGTACCTTAGAGACAGTGTACAAGGAGATGGAGTTTGAGAACGACATGGATGCTGTGAAGATGACATTGGTCTATTACACTGAATTAGGTATGATGGGAAGGGAGAAGACGAGGGTCAATGTCAACAAGACCTTATTAATTGATGTGGAGGATTTGGATTACTTCAATTCCATGGATTGGGGAAACGTATTATGGGAGAGGATGTTAATTGGACTACAAAGAGGACTCGATGGTAAGGCAGAGAACTACAAAATAAGGTCCAGATACAATAAGAACTACATTGTCAAATACAACCTATTGGGGTTTCTTCATGCATTTCAAGTAATATCCATTCACTAGCCATACGAGATGTACTCATTGTAGTGTCAATGTCACTTGCTACTTATTCTTGTTTTATAATCATTTATGAATTATGGTAGGTGTGAGCATACGAGATCCTTTCAACAGTTGTCGAAAAAGTTGCAACCCGACTGAATGGACATATCGTACCTCAATTCCTGAGGTAGGAGTGTACATACTCACTGTCAACCAAAACAATAAATCGAGACGTGTTTGAGTCCATCGAGGTTAGTGTATTACATCACAATTTACTTGGATTTAAGGTGAATTTCACATATAACTAACAAATTGTTCATTGTTTTATACAGACAAATATCACACCCATACCATTGATCATGTCCGATAGGGAGAGGCGGTATAGGGACATGATGCATTGATTTATCATGTGATGGTGTGAGTATGCGATGATGGGTGTTATGCAATGATGTGTGGATGCGATGATCATACAAGTTTTCCTAACAAAGCCAAAGTATAAGCCTTCTTAGGTTCCTGGTAAGTTCAGGGTCGAACACAGGGACTACTAAATAGATATGCGACAGACTCTCTGATTCTATTACGGTGATGAAAAAGAAGTAGATGGTGTTTTGATTTAGAATTTCCTATGCGATGGAGTTGAACGCGGAGTGATGAAAGCGTAGAGTTATAACAAGTATGCGATGAAGGGGTTGAGAAGAGACATAGCTAACATTTCCCAATATTGTGTACAAGTTATGCGATCATGCTATACAAAAATATTAGTTCTACCTCAATACAAAATGCCACATTTCCTATTTCTAGGATGCATGCAATGTGTATGGGAACAGCAGATAGAACTTATTTCTAGGTTTCTACTCTTGCTTATGCAATCTAATCCGACTCTCTCAAGCCTAGATTCTATCTTTAGACTACTTTCTCATGTACTTCCAAATGATGAATGTCGCATACATAAGACAAGATGATCGCATAAAATGCATAGCTTAAGTTATGCTAGCTAAGTACTTCTCAACCCATTTAGAAAGTTAGTTACTCATGCATGGTGTAGAGAGATTGAACATAAATCGAAATGAAGTTTCCATTTTTTGCAAATAAAGTGTTGAGTACAAAATAACAAATGGATGAGAAATAACAAGCCAGGTAAGCAATGTCTTGTTTCTCGTGGCCTTTTACACTGCTCTTTATCACTTCAACTCTATTCTAGCTACGGATTCTTGCTCTCGCAAGGGTTGGACTTCTCTCCTTTGTATTGTTTTTCGGAAGTCTCTCGATCTGTCCAGGAGTGATTTCTCTCAGCTTTGCCTCGCCTCCTTGTTCTTTCTCCGTTTCTATGTATATGTGCGTGAATTCCCCCTATCTCTGGTAGCATTTGGTATTTATAGATTTCAAGGTGAAACAACTTTTCTTACTAATGATTGCAATGATGGATAACATTAATTTCCCTACTCTGTTGCGCCATTTAAAAGCCACCAAAAGTTCAATGTATTTGCAACAGTATGGTTTTTAACGACTTGTCAATTGAATTCAAAATCAACCGTTATCAGCTTTACGTCCCATCATGATTTATTATGCTGCCGCCTTGATGCGAGGTCTTTATGCAATCACTTTTTGAGAAACTTCTCACAATCGCATGACTTATGATCGCAACTTCAAGTGCGTTGTCGCATTGTGCCCTTGGATCGTAATTTCATATGCGCCATCGCATTATACCTGCACAAAATAGGCAAATTAATTGCTTTTATGCGATGAACATTCGCGATCGCAATTCCTTTCAGTTTGGCACTTTCAGACATGATATTACCTATTTTACCATCGCTTTCTCTCACTGTTTTACTAATTTGAGCTGTAATAACTTGTATTTCTACCAGCTATCACACCCTCAAATTTAAAACAATGCTTATCCTCAAGCATAAACTAAAGATTTTCTTTAAAATTTCAACCACCTTTACCCTACCTAGACTTCTCAAGGTGCCTTATTCAAATTGTTGAACCAATGCCTTCTTAATTTCTATCCTGATCACTTCCTAAAATATTTCTAATCTTTAGGGACCGTAAGCTTATTCTTTAAAAAATCTTTACTCGTTTCCATGACATCGCATGTTTTATTTCAAACTTTATTAAACTGGGGTGTTCAAGTTATTTTGACCCTTGCACGTTTCAGATATTCGTTTTTTGATCTTGTGCTGATCCGAGTGTCCAGCCTTCGTTTTGGCTTGCCCCCAGGGGTGTCATGCAGACATCCAACTACAAGAAAGACACTCTTTCTTAGTCAAAACTCATGTTCATCTCTTTATTTGGCAGCAGAGTTACGATCACTTGGTTTCTGCGTTGATCACGATTCCCACCTTCGTTTTGGCTTGCCCCCATGGGTGTCATGCGGACATCCAACTACGAACAGGATTCGATCTCAATGTTATATAATTTTTTTCCTTTGGAATTCAGGGTTGAAAATAACATTACTAGCACCTCTAAATTTAACATGCGACAATGTCCTCATTACTGAAAGACGAAATAATTCATGCGATGGACTTAGGAAATTTCGTAAAAATAGTTTTGAAGGAAAGCTGGTAGACCGCTAAATTTTAGAAATGTTTCATGAATTGATTGTCCTGAAATTAATCTAACTCTAGTACATGCAGTAAGAAAAAAAGCATAAATTTTATCATTGAAGTCATGATGGGCAAGGGTGGAATGCAGCGATCAAATAAAGCAATCAAAAATTCCGGATTAAGTCAAAGGAAAGAAGATTCGTAGTAGAATTCAACAATATTAAACTGAAATTTTAGAAGTGCAAAAATTGAAATAAGATGAGGCAAGGAAAGACACAACCCCCAAATTTGCTTTTTCACCGGCATCATTTTTAATTGCATCCTTTCCTGCAGTGGGCTGATTCTTTGATTGTGATGGGCTGATCGGACCAGTCGCGTGTTTTGAGGTTATCACATTGCTCCATCGCAATCGTTTACTACGATCAGTGTGATAAATATCAAGAGGATAAAAAGTATGAAAGAAAGAGTTGGCAATTATAAAGAGTAGGAACCATGCAAAAATTAAAATAAATTCATGAAAGAAAGAAAAAATGGATATTAAAAAAGGATATACTTCGTCCCTAATAAATGTGTGTCGCTTATCAACGCAAGGACTAAATGTTTTTTCTTCATTCTAGCTTCCCCAAGTCTACTGAGGTTTTCTCGCGTTGGAAATCTCCTCCATGATACATCTTTACTCTTTGTCCATTTACCTTAAATGTGTTGGTCCCATCTTCGTTTGTCAATTCTACCGCTCCATGCGGGAATACTTCCTTAATTATGAATGGCCCGGACTAATGCGATTTCAATTTTCCCGGAAAGAGTCGCAGCCTAGAATTGAACAGTAATACCTTCTGACCTGCTTAGAGATTTTTTTCACAAAGACGCTTGTCATGCCATCGCTTTTTGTGTTCTTTGTAAATTTTGGCATTTTCATATGCCTGTAGTCTCCATTCATCCAGCTCTAGTAGCTGAAGTTTTCTTTCTTCCCCTGCAGCCTAAAGATCAAAGTTAAGCTTCTTAACTGCCTACATCGTCTTATACTCTAGTTCCAACGGCAGCTGACAAGCCTTCCCAAACATCAACGCATATGGTGACATGCCTATGAGCGTTTTATAAGCAGTCCTATATGCCCATAAGGCATCGTCAAGCTTCATAGCCCAATCCTTCCGCGATGGATTCACCCCTTTCTCTAAAATCGACTTGATTTCTCTGTTAGAAACCTCTGCTTGTCTGTTTGTTTAGGGTGATATGTGGTGGCGATCTTATGGTGGACATTGTATTTGATCAACAATTTATTAATAATACGATTCATAAAGTGGGTCCCACTTATTATGGCAAGTAGAGTGCCAAAACGAGTGTTTCTCTGTAAGAACTTGGAGACTGTTGCCGCATCATTTACAACGCATGAAACAGCTTCAATCCATTTGGAAACATAGTCGACGGCCAATGATTGTTTTGCTTTTATATCTTCCAAAAGGAAAAAAAGATCTCTGAGAGTTGTTTCCTAGATCCGAAAGAGAGTACTTGGGTTCTCCCAATAACTAAAAAGTGTATCATGCCTGAATCTAGTATTTATGACCATTTGACGATGGAAATGGTCCCATGAAATCTATACCCCAGACGTCGAATAGTTCCACCTCCAATATGATGCTCATTGCCATCACATTTTTTTTTTGAAATGTTTCCAGTGCGTTGGCACTTATCACATTTCATGGAATAATCTCATGCATCCTTAAACAGAGTTGGCTAGTAATATCCATATTGTAAAACTTTTGCCGCTGTGCGCTGTCCCCTGAAATGTCCTCCATAGGGTGATTCATGACCTTGAAACAATATGTGCTGGAAAGCAGTCTCTGGAACGCAGAGTCTCAATATTTGGTCTGGTCCCCTTTTGTAAAGATTTGGCTCATCCCAGGAGTAGAATTTGCATTCATGAATGAGCCACTTCTTTTGATGGGATGTGTAATTTTTCGGAAATTGTTTGCGGACCAAGAAGTTGACAATATCTGCATACCAGGATAGTTCTTCAACCTTAAGAAACTGCTCGTCAGGGAATGATGCGTTCACCTTCGACTGAATGCGATCCACTTTAAGATTCTCTAACCTCGATAAATGGTCAGCGACGTGGTTCTCCATTCCCTTGCGGTCAATTATCTCCATATTAAATTCTTGGAGTAGGAGAACCCATCAGATTAGTCTCGGCTTTGCATCTTTTTTGGTCATTAAATATCTTATCGTCGAGTGGTCGGTGTGGACTACAACTTTTGATCCCAACAAGTAAGGTCTAAATTTTTCAATCGCAAAAATTACCATCAAAAGTTCCTTCTCTGTGGTAGTATAATTCACCTGCGTGCAGTTCAATGTTCTGCTAGCATATGCGATGAGGTGTAATATTGTCTTTAATTTTTGTGCCAAGACTGCCCCTATTGCATATCCCCTGGCATCGCACATTAGCTCGCATAGCTTTGCCCAATCGAGTACGATCAGAATTGGTGTTGTAGTCAATGCGTCCTTTAGTACTTTGAATGTGGTGAGGCAGTATGGATCAAAGTCAAAAGGTCTATCAGCTTCTAGCAACGCATTCAACGATCGAGCTATTTTGGAGAAGTCCTTCACAAATCTTTTGTAGAACCCCGCGTGTCCTAAGAAACTCCTTAAAGCTTTTACATTTGCTGGAGGTGGAAGTTTTTCTATGGCTTCAATTTTTGCTTTATCTACCTCTAGCCCATTCTTTGAAACCTTGTGCCCAAGCACAATTCCTTTTTTAACCATGAAATGGCACTTTTCCCAGTTTAGCACAGATTAGTCTCTTCACATCTTTTCAGTATTCTCTCTAAGTTTTTCAGACAGATTTCATATGTTTTCCCATAGACGGAGAAATCGTCCATAAAGATTTCAACTGAGTCCTCAAGGTACTCGGAGAAGATTTCCATCATACACCTTTGAAACATGTTGGGCGCATTGCATAGTCAAAAAGGCATGCGACAAAAGGTGAACGTTCCATATGGATAGGTGAATGTGGTCTTTTCTTGATCCTATAGTGCGATCATGATTTGGTTATAGCCTGCGTACCCATCAAGGAAATAGAAATAGTCATTCCCTGCTAGTCGGTCGAGCATATGATCAATGAAAGGTAAGGGGAAATGATCTTTCTTTGTCACTGCGTTGAGCTTCTTATAGTCCATACAAATCCGCCAACCTGTGACAGTCCTCATGGGGATCAACTCGTTGTTTGCATTTTTGACAACCTCTTTAATTGCAGGGTTTAATCTGTGTTGAGGTTCTATCGAGCCTTTCTGGTTTTCTTCGAGTCGAATTCGATGCATGCAGTANTGACAGTCCTCATGGGGATCAACTCGTTGTTTGCATTGGGGACTACTATCGTCCCACCCTTCTTGGGAACGCATTGCACGGGGCTAACCCACGTGCTATCAACGGTAGGGTATATAATGCCGGCATCTAACCATTTAATGATTTCTTTTTTGACAACCTCTTTAATTGCAGGGTTTAATCTGTGTTGAGGTTCTATCGAGCCTTTCTGGTTTTCTTCGAGTCGAATTCGATGCATGCAGTACGTCGGGCTAGTACCTCTGATGCCTAGGAGCGTCCATCCGATTGCTTTAATATATTTCTAATTTCTTCATAATACTGAGCAGCGCAGTTTCTTCTTCTTTAGGTAATGCAGAGGATATGATTACTGACAAGGTTTCATTCTGGCCAAAGAAAACGTACTTCAAGTGATTTGGTAGAGTTTTCAGCTCTAGTGTAGGTGGTTGCTCTAAGGAGGGTTTCTGTGTTTTTCTATCTTCATCCAAATTCAACATTTCTTCATTGTTCACTATCTCTGTTATTTCATGGCAGGTTTCTAGGGATGTTGTTGCATCCTCTCTTTCTTCATTTTCTTCCTCGGACTCCCAATCTTCAACGCAAGTGTGTTCATCGTCGGAATCTGATAAGCCTTCCTCTTCTGGGAATTTCATTGCCTTGATAATATTAAACCTGAGCTTCTTTCCATTGATGCTCATTGTGATTTCTCCTTTGTGCACATCTATATGAGCACGACTAGTAGACAAGAATGGTCGTCCCAATATGATTGGCACATCTTTACCCACTTCATAATCTAGAATGATGAAGTCTGCAGGTAGAATGAATTTGTCTATTGTGACCAAGACATCTTTCGATTTTCCTTCAGGGTGTACTAGGGACCTATCTGCAAGTTGGAGAGTCACCATTGTGGGTGTCAGCTGACCTACATTCAATTATTTGAAGATTGAAAGGGGCATTAAGTTTATGCTTGCCCCAAGATCGCATAATGCTTGACCAATGTAGATCTCTCCTATTGAGCATGGTATTGTAAAGTTGCCTGGGTCGCGCATCTTTGGTGAGATTATAGTATTTGATTCTTGCGTTAATGCCACCGTGGTGAATTTTTCTGTGCTTCTCTTCTTCGAAGCAATATCCTTCAAAAACTTGGCATACACCGGCATCTGCTCTATCATTTCTATAAATGGAATATTGATGTGTAGCTATTTTAATATTTCCAGGAAGCGATGATACTGACCTTCGTCATTTTACTTCTTTTTCAGTCTTTGAAGAAATGGAGGTAGCTATACTTTCACTGTTCCATGGTCTGGAGGCTTAAAGGTGACCGCATCTTTAGGTTCCATAGTCTCAGACTCTTTTGACTTAGATTGCGGCAATGGTTTCTTTGATTCCATCGCAGGTTGCTCATTTGAATCGGTCTTGCTAGGCTTCTTCCTGACTTTTACCATCGTCTTTCCACTTCTTAGGGTGATTGCTTGACAGTGTTCTTTCCCTGTATTCCCTGGATTGCGTGGCAACTCAGTTGAGCTAGGCAATGTCCCTTGAGGTCTGTTCTTTAGCTCTCTTGCAATTTGTCCTATTTGAATTTCCAAATTGCAGATGGACGTAGCTTGGTTTTGAATGACTGTTTCATTCTTTTCAATGTATTGCTTTAACAAGTTCTCCAAGGATGATGGTGGTGGTGTTTGAGAGCTGCTGGCTTGCTATTGCTGTTGTTCGTTAGTTCTTTGGAAAAATCCTGGTGGTCCTTCTCTCTGAGCCAAAGGTTGGCTGCCTTATTGTTGGTTGTTTTTCCAAGCAAAATTATGGTGATTTCACCACCCTGGGTTATAAGTGTTTGAAAAGGATTGTTTTTGACAAAGTAGATTGATTGAGGATTTCGTGGACATTCCTCAACAGAATGCAGTTCTTCATATGTAACACAGCTAGTGCTTGTTTGCTCTATCACATTGACCTGCCCATTTTGAGTTCCGGAATTGTTTATTGCGATGCCTTACAACAAATTTATCATCGCATTCATCTGATTTTGCAATGATGCGATGGCACCATTACTTGCATTACCTTCTCTAGGTTTTGCTCTTTGATCTCTTTCTTACCAATCTTCGTGGTTTTTCGAGATGCGATCAAGAATATTATTTGCCTCATCAAATATTTTGTCCAGCAGACCTCCTACTACTGCTGCATTGGCAGCTGTCTGCGATGCAGAATTTAGTCCATGATAGAAAATCTCCATTTGGAGGCAATCCGACAATCCATTGTGTGGGCAGTCGCGTACTAGTCTCTTGAATCTTGCCCATGCGTCACTGAACAATTCATCTTCTTCTTGTTCAAAATTGGTGATCAATTTCATTCTTCTGGCATTCTCTGTGGGAGGGAAATATTTCTTCATAAACTTTTCCACAACTTGTTCCCATGAAGTTATCTCTCTTGGTTCGAGAGAGTAAGCCCATTTTCTTGCTTTATCACATAGTGAAAAAGGAAATAGCATAAGTCGAACCTCTTCTGGGAAAATATTAGGGAACACAAAAGTGTTACAAATTTCAATGAAGCTTCGTAGATGGGCGTGCGGATCTTCACCACGCCGTCCTCCGAACTGTCCTGCTGTTTGTTTCATTTGTAACATTACTGGCTTCATCTCGAACCTTGATCCATCCAATTCTTTTCTTACTAATGATTGCAATGATGGGCAACATTAATTTCCCTACTTTGTTGCACCGTTTAAAAGTCACTAAAAGTTTAATGTACTTGCAACAGTATGATTTTTAATGGCTTGTCAACTGAATTCGAAATCGACCGTTATCAGCTTTACGTCCCATCACGATTTATTATGTTGTCGCCTTGATGCGAGGTCTTTATGCGATCAATTTTTGAGAAACTTCTCACAATCGCATGACTTACGATCGCAACTTCAAGCGCGCTGTCGCATTGTGCCCTTGGATCGCAATTTCATATGCGCCATCGCATTGTACCTGCACAAAATAGGCAAATTAACTACTTTTATGCGATAAGCATTAGCGATCGCAATTCCTTTCAGTTTGGCGCTTTCAGACATGATATTGCCTATTTTATCATCGCTTTCTCTCATTGTTTTACTAATTTGAGCTGTAATAACTTGTATTTCTACCAGTTATCAGGACATTAGGGTCAATGAACGACCCATATATGAGCACATTGATGCCAAGACGAGCTCCTTAGAGACACATAGATCACACCATGATAAGGATGTTCATAGTAACTCCAGTGAATACGAGAGTTACGAGCGTCGGTTTCACGAGTCAGAACTCCAAGGACATTATCTCACGAGCTCCCTACCGACAATCTTGAGATTCACCCTCCTCACAACGAGTCTCACGAGCTCCCTACTGACGAGCATGTGCTCCTAATTAAGGAGCGAGTGTCGCCTCGACCGAAGACATCCCATTTTGAGCCCATGAAGGGTGTGGGCATTTGCATATCACTCTATGATATAGACCAGAGAGTATCTATGATGGAGCATAAATTGGACGATGTACAGTCAGACTTGAAAGATGTAAAGTTTAACTTGAGTGTCCTTCAAGCCGATGTACAAACAATCACCAACCTACTACAACTATTGTGTTAGGTACGTAATATCATCTTAAACTTATTCTAATGTAAGTCTATATCATGTTGTGTTTGATCTACCGTACTTCGTAAATGATATAGGGTTTAGGCGTGGAATCCATCGAGACTATTGACCCTATTCTTCCACTTTTCACTGAGAATAGTGACCCCATTCCTCCACCTACCACTGAGTCTCGTGACCACATTCCTTCGCCTTCCACTGACTCCCGTGACCCCATTCCTTCACCTTCCACCGAGTTCCCTAACTTCATCCCTCTACCTTCCACTGAGTTCCAGGACCTTATTCATCCACCATCTGTTGAGTCCTATGATCCCATTCCTCCACCTTCCACCGAGTTCTAGAACCCCATTCTTCTACCTTCCATTGAGATCAGTGACCCCATTCCTCCACCTCCACCGAGCCCATCCTCCCCATGGTTATAGTGTCCACCGATCTGAGAGGGAATGGATTTAGTGATTATGATCCTAAATCAATTGTTCATTAGAGGGACAGTGGTACTTAAGGAGAAAAGATGTAACTTAGGGGTATTTTGGTATTTGACCTGGCTGAGGTTACGAACAACCTGTGAAGGATCAACTTATTGATGACGGTTATATCAAATGGATACATAATATGTTTACAGTAAGGGGAGTGCAACTACATGCTATAGTGGACAGTCCTGTTAGTTAACGNCACATTCCTTCGCCTTCCACTGACTCCCGTGACCCCATTCCTTCACCTTCCACCGAGTTCCCTAACTTCATCCCTCTACCTTCCACTGAGTTCCATGACGGTTATATCAAATGGATACATAATATGTTTACAGTAAGGGGAGTGCAACTACATGCTATAGTGGACAGTCCTGTTAGTTAACGAACGTTGATTAACTAGGTTAATGAGTTTGACCGATTAGTATTGGATCGTTGGAGCCCATGATCTGTAAGTCCATCGGGTCTCCCTTGCTCACTACAGACAAAATTGAAGAACTAGGTGAAGTGAGAATTTGAAATGTTCAAATCGGGTTTAAGAGAAAATTGTATTTTATATGAGATGTAATTTAAAATTAAATAATTTATTTATTAATTAATTATTTTTTAGAGTATTCTTGATTATTAGCATGAAAGTGTTTTTTAAACTTAATTAATATGATTAATCAAAATTAGGTGTAAAAAAACAATTTAATGTGTGATATTAAATTTATTTTTTTAATATTTTCTAAATTATGAAAATGATTTTCATTAAAAAAATTGATTTTATTTATTTTTAAATTAGTCGGTGGAAAAATCCAATTGTTGGATTTCCCCACTAACTAAGTGGACTTTGAAGTGACACTTCTAAAGCTTGACACCTAAAACTTTCATGCTAGTGGAGTTTGAGGTGGAAGACATGCAAGATAGAATTTTGCATTTAATTTGTCTTTAAATTGTTTTGTTTTTCAAATGTGAAAAAGCTATTGCTTCGTTAAGTTTTGAACTTTAATCTTCCATACAAAATCTCTTTACTCTCATTTTACTAAAGTGAAATTCCCTTGTCTTCACTAACAAAACGGTCCCACCACCATGTTCTTCAACCAGAGAATAGCGAGGATTTACCGTTGGTGGTGTCAATCGAGGAGGAGAGGAAGATTGTGGTGGATTCTTCAAAGGTTGTATTTTCTAACCCTTTATGCATGCTTATTCTTAGTGTTAATGTAATTAGAACGTTATCGATCCTTGCTTCCGCTATGCATGTTGTTCTTTATATTCCAACAATTGGTATCAGAACATGCTTATAACGTTCTATTGCATTTGGTGGGTGTTTTTCCATATATTGATTGAATTGTGGGCTAAAGTGGATATATTACGATTTTGGAATTTGTTTTTCTTTTAATTTCTTGTTGAAATTTGTAATTGCTCACATGTTTATAAGCATTAATGTGTGGCAAAGGGTCTGTAAATTTGCTAGAGTCTTTAGTGTTGTTCTTAAGTTGTAATTGTTTGGTTCCGGCAAAGAGGACAACTTCAATTTAGAGAAGAAAATCAGTACAGACACGGATTTAGCTCTCAGACCCAAGTAGACTCAGGAACCTAACGACCCGACCTAGTTCGGTGAGCTTCCCCACGTGCGTCAGCTGTCTCCACGACCCGACCCGACCCATTCATGATCCGATTCGTTGTTCACCCGTGCATGCACTCACTTCCGGTTCCCGCCCGCACGCCCGCCACTCCACCCGCTAACTTCGCACACATGCGCGTTGACCAGCCGGTTCAGATGATTTGGACCTGTCTAATTGACTTGGTTGAGCCGATTTGACCGATTTAACCTGGTTCTTGGAGTTTCTGAGTCGGTTTGAGTGGTTTTTGGCCAATTTGGGTTGGTTCAAAGAGTTTGAAGTCGGTTCAAGGGAGCTATTTATTGTTTTTTGTAATATCTTAGTTGTTTGTTTGTTTTTAATGCCAAAACCAGTCCACTTTAATGTTGTTTATTTATTATGCATTTATTGTATGATATTATTTTATTACGTGTGCATAAATTATGCTATATAGTTTTTTATAAAACCCCACCATAGGATAAGCATGTGGCATGCATTTGATATATATTATAAGTGTTATAATATATATAGTATGCATACTTAGTTTTAATATAAGTGTTATATTAAAGTATGTTTGTTTAAGGAAGCATGTTATAGATGAATGTTCTAGGGTTATAAATGTTATAGTTTATTTTATAATTGTTATAAAATAACCTATACTTTTAAAATCTATAACAAAGATTAGATTCATGCTCACCTAGGGTTAACCAGTGCATTTTCAATCACCTTTTGAAGAGTTAGAATAGGTCGATTACTTGTAAAGAGTTGTTTACTTACCTAGGGAGATCTTGTCTAAGGTTGGGCATACTTAAGTTGACGGTTTACGGAACACCTCCTACTTGGAGATCAAACTAGCATCTAAGTCAATAACCCTAGGTTTATGAGCATGCGTGAATGGTGTAAGGTAATAAAATTGGTTTATCACCTAGGCATCATATGTTAATCCCGATATGAAAGTTATACTAGGAAAAATCACCTAGACTTAGGTTGTTTAAAATTAGCCATTTAATAACCAAGTCAATACCAAATCTTTTATTAAATAGAACACTTTAGTAGGAGAATAATAGTATATGAGATATATTATTTCTAGCTCTCACGTCCCTAAGAGTTCACACCGTGAGATCCATGCTCGACTTTGAGTTGCTATTAGTGGAAACCTAACTTCAGAAAGTGTTTGCATGGGTCAATAACAAGATGAATAAGGGAAGTAGTTCATAGTAAGTGGGTGTGTGTCAACACGTCCTACAGTTTCTTCCATTAGGTAACACTGTGAGATTCCTATGTTGCGTCTACTGGTTGGCTTTATGCAACATTTGCTATCCCATCAAAGGGTTGTAACATAGGATTTGGAACACCATGAACTCCAAAAATGGATAGGGTTACTTAGGTCTATTTTCAAACAATTGTTTCTCCTTTTTGGGCTTGTTTTGATTCTGATCTCTGTAATTCAAAAGTTGTAGGTATACACTTACAAGACTTACTAAGTATTAGTAAATATCTTGACCAAATAAAGGTAACTAAGTACTATAAGGATAAGAGTTATTCTGGTATTAGTATTTAGTCAAGAATGTCTTGATTCAGTGAAAGAGTAGTCGACTGCCCTTCGGTAGGGGCTATTCTGACTCACTGAATTATCATAGCAAAAGAATAAGAGAACAGGTACATTACTTTTGCTAAATAAATTGGATTAAATAGAGTTAAATCATTTCTCTAATAATTTGTTTACTTTTTCAGCAATGTCAACATCCATTATACAATTGCTAGCTTCAGAAAAACTTAACAACGATAACTACGGAACTTGGAAATCGAATAACAATACGATACTGGTAATAGATGATCTCCGATTCGTTTTAACGGAGGAGTGTCCTCCATCCCCTAGTCCTAATGCAAAACGAATAGTTTGGGATGCGTATGACAGATGGGTCAAAGCTAATGAGAAGGCTCGAGTTTATATTTTAGCCAGCATATCTAATATACTATCTAAGAAACACGAGAGGTTAGCTACTGCAAGAGAGATCATGGACTCTTTGTAGGGCTTGTTTGAAAAACCGTCCACATCTGCCATGCATGATGCAATTAAATTCGTTTACAACTGCAGAATGAAGGAAGGAATCTCCATAAAGGAACATGTTTTGAACATGATGGTTCACTTCAATATTGCATAAGTGAATAGAGCCGTTATGAATGAGAAGAGTCAAGTTGGATTCATCATACAGTCTCTTCCAATGAGCTTTTTGCAATTCAAAACGAATGCTATGATGAATAAGATAGAGTACAACCTGACAACTTTTCTCAACAAACTCCAAATTTGCGAATCTTTTTTGAAAAATAAAGGTTTAGAGGCAGAAGCAAATGTTGCTTCCACCTCAAGGAGGAAACCCCAGAAAGAATCGTCTCCTGGGAGGAAATCTGGCCCTTCTTTCTCCAAGAATAGAGGTATTCAAAAGAAAAAGAAGGAAACTGGGAAAGGGAAGGCTTCAGCAACACAGAAAGGGAAGAAAGTAGTTGTTAAAGGAAAATGTTTCCATTGCAACGAAAATGGGCATTGGAAAAGAAATTGCCCTAAATATCCTGCCGAGAAGAAAGTTGAAAAAGAAAAACAAGTTAATTAGAGTTACTAGATATTGAAACATGTATAGCGGAGAATGAAGATTCTACCTGGATATTGGTGACGGTAGATTAGAAATAAATTTACTCGACAACTAAAATCCCTTGGATGCGATATGCAATGCATGTTCTTAAGATATGCATTGATAGTCATGCGTCAATGGTCATGTGTTGGAATGATAATTCGTTAACGAATATATGCGATGACCATGCATCCTGTCACAAGTTTTCTTGCGTTCACACCAAGTATAACGCGAACACAAGTTTCTCGGGTGATCCGAGGTCGAACACAGGAACTTGTAGCAAAATGAATGCGGTAATGTGCCTGTGGCGATTGAATAAAAGAATGTTGGAGGGGTTGCTAAGTTAATCCTACTCCTACTCCTAGCTAACAGACAACGCAATGAGAATATGCATGAGAGGTAGAGACATGACAACTCTTGACATGAAATAAATGAATGGGAAAATAGTTGAAATGTGGAGATGAATTCCTTGCAACCCTTAAGAGTAATCGTAAGGGCAACCTTAGTCAACATAAGCTATGCAATCATGCCACACACACACATGAACCTAACTCTAGGACGTATGCGGTGTATCTGCGATATTGTCGAGAAGACTATGCCTGCCTAGATCTCCATAACCCGCTCACTAGCTCTCGCCGCATGAGCATGGTTGCCGCATAACACCTCATCCTACTTCCTGGACGCATGCAATATCCTATCTGTAGGGTGCATACGCTGTGTAATAGCAAACGGAACTTATCCCTAAGTTCCCCATTCTTACCTATGCGTTCCAATCCGCTCTCTCGAGTCTTAGATTTGGGTTTTAGACTCGCTCATAGGACAAGGTAACCGCATGAACTCTACTGACCTAAGATTTTTCCTATCTCTAGTGAACAATGCATACATTGCTTAATGCGACCAACCACTTACCCTCCCGAGCAGTTGGTTGTTCCTGACTCTACTTATAGACAAGCATTGCATTAACCTATAGACATGCATTGCCACAGCTTCATACTAAGCAAATAAAGTTACTCACACATTCACGCAACGCACACCTCTCGGTAGGTTGCTACATGCTTCATATCCCTAATCCACATGACTAAGTAAAGAAGATGGAGATGGAGTCGAAGGAAATAGGGAAATGCATTGAAAACACATTGTATTAATTCCTTAATCATAAAATGTCGAAAAGAAAGGGAAATAGAATGACCGGCTGGAAGTAAAGATTTGCTTCCAGCGAATGTGCGTCAAGGCTGTCAGTGGTGCCTTGGATGGGTGGTAGAGCTAACTCTCCCGAGATCTAGCTCCGATCGAAGGCTCCGGTCGTCACTCAGAATGGATGAGGGAGGTGAAGAACTCTCAAACGTCTTCTCATGCATTTTGTCTAGATCACAAGAATCTGCCCTAGACAAACCTCAGGCGAAAACCTTAGATTCTAACCTTGGGCGAAAACCCTGGATAACTTGAATTTCTGCTCATTGGTTTCTATTTATAGAGCTTGGACTGCTGACAGCATTAATGGACTGCTTTGATTCTGACATTTGGCACATTAGTTCTTTTCTGAACCTCTGTTACTAACGGCATGGTAGGTGAAATGTCAACATCAGCTTTTGATTTGCTTGAGGTAGATGGGTTGATGCATTCATTCCACCTACCTTGCGTTGATCCTATTAGTACACATTATCGCATCCGCAATCATTCAGTGACTGCATTCGCTTAATACTGCAACTCTACACGATGACCGCAATCGCCTGATGAGCGCAACTCCCATGTGATGGACACATACGACTGATTACTACAAATCCATGCGTTGATCGAATGCGTTTGCCTTGCGATGGAGAGTTTCTCCGCATGTGGTCATCTATGTGGTGGTTCGGTTTCTGCGTTTGCGTCCACTTCCTGCATTAGCTACAAAATAGAACTTTGAACGCATAATAACGCATAATAATGGGTTAGCTGAGATTCAACATGTTGATCGCCGCAAGCTCATTTTCTCGTGAATTCCTATCATAATTGTCGCATATTCTGCTTAACGACCTTCATAATTCTAAGTAAAAGGTCTAAGATGACATGCATTTATGCATGTCATCACACCCCCAAACTTAAAATCATGCTTGTCCTCAAGCATGCCATTATACTCAAGAAATTCTAACTCATCTTCATGCTTTCCTTTGCGATGACCAGCTTCTCAGAATATAATTTCCTCATGCCTCTGACCATCACCACAATGTTCTCCTCCACTTTGGCTGCTTCTTCAAAAAGATCTTTTCTAAGCTTAGATTCGGCAAGCCTTTGCTAAAAAACTTATTACTCATTCACAGCAATTTTGTGTTTAGCTTTTGAGAATGCGTTCGTCAAAACTTCAAAAATTTGTGATGACTTATTCGAATATGGCGTTGAACTTGGCTATGCCCTTCGTTTTGGCTTACCCCCACGTGTGTCATGCGGGCATCCAACTTTGGTTGCGTTCCATATTCAACTCAACTTTTGTCTTGCTTACTTCGGCTTACGCTGGACAGAGGAGTTGCGCTTATGCGTTGATCCTGGCAACTTACCTTCGTTTTGGCTTACCCTCACGTGTGTCATGTGGACAGCCAACTACGAGCAAGTGCCTTTCACAACTTAACTCTTATCAGCATAGGTTTCCCCATTTCATTGACAGTGGAGTTATTATTATCAAAAACTCGCTTCACTTTTTTTTTTCAATGGTCGCAATCCAATGATCGCAATTCTCCGAGACCGTTGCCACCCCCAAACTTAGAGGTTGGTAGTGTTCTCACCGCAAAGCTAAAAACAAAATTACAAGAATGCGGTAATAAATGTTTGAACAAAGGTTTGCACAAAATAAAACTTAAGACTTTCAAAATTTGAAGAGGCTATTAAAAGTAAAGAGTGCCTTGCGATGATTAGTTAGAAGATGCGGTGAATTATACGTATCATCATTGAAACATCGCAAAGCAACGCAATCGAGAAAGAAAGAATTTCAAAAGGATAAGGCATACAAGATAACAAGAAAAGACCTTAGGTGGACCAACACAAGCGATTTGGAATTCACGCGATCGAAGCCATGCATTGAAGGATGAAAGGAATTCTTCCGTTATTCTGCGCACCGAGAAGGCTTATTGTTGTACCTACAAAGAGTAAATGTACCACAACCAAGGAAGCAGCCATATATCCAAAATAATAATAAAAATAACCTAAACTAAGAAAGCAAAGTAAAGATAGAGTAGAAGATGTCCCTGGAAAAATAGGAGTGTTGTCACTACAAGGAGTCTTCTATGCAGGAGATGGTTCTCAACTACCTGGGTCAAGTTGCCTTGACCATTGGAACTTTTGGCAATTATTGTACACATGTTGGCCACCATGTGCTTAGAATTACCTTAAGCTCTTTTGCGACTGATTGCTCTTCTACCTTGGGGTCAATACTGGGTTTCGGCGTATTGCCTACACTTCAACATTGTTTGCAGTTTGGTCGCACAAGCTACAATACTCCCAAGATAAAAAGGTTGCCTGTAGAGACATAAAACTCAACAAACAATTGGCTGCCAAGTCCCCAGCAACGGCGCCAAAAAACTTGGTGATGGTAGATTAGAAGTCAATTTACTCGACAACTAAAATCCCCTGGATGCGATATGTGATGCATGTTCTTAAGGTATGCGTTGATAGTCATGCGTCGATGGTCATGCGTTGGAATGATAATGCGTTAACGAATGTATGCGATGACCATACATCCTGTCACAAGTTTTCTTGTGTTCACGCCAAGCATAACACGAACGCAAGTTTCTCGGGTGATCCGAGGTCGAACACAGGAACTTGTAGCAAAATAAATGCGGTAATGTACATGCAACGGTTGAATAAAAGAATGTTTGAGGGGTTGCTAAGTTAATCCTACTCCTACTCCTAGCTAACAGACAACGTAATGAGAATATACATGAGAGGTAGAGGCACGACAACTTTTGACATGAAATAAATGAGTGGGAAAATAGATGAAATGTGGAGATGAATTCCTTGCAACCCTTAAGAGTAACCGCAAGGGCAAACTTAATCAATGTAAGCCATGCAATCATGCCACACACACGTGAACCTAACTCTAGGACATATGTGGTGTATCTACGATATTGACGAGAAGCTTATGCTTGCCTAGACCTCTATAACCCGCTCACTAACTCTCACCGCATGAGCATGGTTGCTGCATAACACCTTATCCTACATCCTAGACACATGCAATATCCTATTTGTAGTGCACATACGCTGTGTGGTAGTAAATGGAGCTTATCTCTAAGTTCCCCATTCTTGCTTATGCATTCCAATCCACTCTCTTGAGTTTTAGATTTGGGTTTTAGACTACTCTCCCAAGTATGCGCTCATAGGACAAGGTAACCGCATGAACTCTGCTGACCTAAGATTGTTCCTATCTCTAGTGAACAATGCATACATTGCTTAATGTGACCAACCACTTACCCTTTCGGGCAGTTGGTTATTGTTGGCTCTACTCATAGACAAGCATTGCATTAGCCTATAGACAGACGTTGTCGCAGCTTCACACTAAGCAAATAAAGTTACTCACACACTCATGCAATGCACACTTCTCGGTGAATTGCTACATGCTTCATATATCTAATCCACATGACTAAGTATATGATACCCAAGCAATCCCACTAAGTGTTGCAATGAAAGTAAAGATGCTAAGCAAAGAAGATAGAGATGAAGTCGAAGGAAACAGAAAAGTGTATTGAAAACACATTGTATTAATTCCTTAATCACAAAATGTCATACAATACAATATAAGAAAATAAAGGGAAATGACCGGATAGAAGCAAGTCTTTGCTTCCAGCGGATGTGCGTCAAGGCTGCTGGTGGTGCCATGGATGGGCGGTAGAGCTGACTCTCCCAAAATCTAGCTCCGGTCGTCACTCGAAATGGATGAGGGTGGTGAAGAACTCTCAACCGTCTTCTCACCCATTTTGTCTGGATCACAAGGATTCGCCCTAGGTGAACCTCAGGCGAAAACCTTGGATTCTAACCTTGGACGAAAACCCTGGATAACTTGAATTTCTGCTCATCAGCTTCTATTTATAGAGCTTGACTGCCGACAACATTAATGGACTGCTCTGATTCTGACATTCGGCACGTTAATCCTTTTCTGAACCTTTGCTGCTAACGGCGTGGTAAGTGAAATGTCAACATCAACTTTTGATTTGCTCGAGGTAGATGCGTTGATGCATTCATTCCACCTACCTTGCATTGATCCCATTAGTATGCGTTATCGCGTAGCCGCAATCATTCAGTGAGCGCATTCGCTTAATACCGCAACTCTACATGATGATCGCAATCGCCTGACGAGCGCAACTCCCAAGTGATGGACGCATGTGGCTAATTACCGTAACATCCATGCGTTGATCAAACGCGTTTGCCTTGCGATGGAGAGTTTCTCTGCATGCAATCGTCTATGCGGTGGTCTGGTTTCCGCATTTGCGTCCACTTTCTGAATTAGCCACAAAAATAGAACTTTGAACGCATAATAATGCATAATAACGAGTTAGCTGAGATTCAACATGCTGATCGCCCCAAGCTCATTTTCTCATGAATTCCTATCATAATTGCCGCATATTGTGCTTAACGACCTTCATAATTCTAAGTAAAAGGCCTAAGATGACATGCATTTCTGCATGTCATCAGATATTGGATTCATGGTCTACTAATCATGTTTGTTTTGCTTCTTAGGAAACTAGTTCCTAGAGGCAGCTTGAAGAAGATGAGATTACTCTTCGGGTTAAATTAGGGGAGCGTATCTCAGCGAAAGCAGTGGGAGCGATTAAGTTAACTTTTGGAAATAAATTTCTGTATTTAGAAAATGTTCTTTATGTACCTTCTTGTAAAATAAATTTGATATTTATTTCCTATTTGTTGGAACGTTTGTACAATGTAAATTTTGGTCATGATAAAGCGTTCATTACAAAAAGAGGAGTATAAATCTGTTCCGCAAACTTAAAAAGTAACTTATACAAGTTAAAACCATCTAAAGTTAAAGTTATATATAACACAAAAATGTTTAAAACAGTTGAAACTCAAAGAAAAAGGCAACATATTTCTCAAAGTACCTATCTTTGGCACTTGAGACTTGGTCACATTAATCTAAATAGGATTGAGATATTGGCTAAGAGTGGACTTCTAAACAAATTAGAAGATGTCTTTTTACCGCCATGTGAGTCATGTCTCAAAGTAAAAATGACAAAAATATATGTTTCTGGAAAAGGTATTCGAGCCAAAGAAACCTTAGAACTTGTGCATTCGGACCTCTATGGACCGATGAAGGTTAAAGCATAGAGAGGTTATGAATATTTCATTAGCTTTATTGATGATTATTCAAGGTACGGTTATATTTACCTAATTCATCATAAGTCTGAAGCTCTTGAAAAGTTCAAGAAATTTAAGACCGAGGTTGAGAACCAATTAGGTAAATCTATAAAGACACTTCAATCAGATCGAGGTGGGGAGTATTTGGACCTGAAATTCTAGAACTATATGATAAAACACAGAATTCAGTCACAACTCTCTGCACCGGGAATGCCTTAGTAGAACGGTGTATCTAAACGGAGAAACAGAACCTTGTTAGACATGGTTCGGTCCATGATGAGTTAATTTTAGTTGCCTAACTCGTTTTGGAGGCATGCAGTAGAGACTGCAGCTTACATTTTGAATAATGTTCATTCTAAGAGTTATTTAGAAACACCTTATGAGTTATGGAATCTTAAAGCTAGTTTATGTCATTTCCAGATCTGGGGTTGCTCAACACACGTATTGGTGCAAAATCCTAAGAAATTTGAACATCGTTCAAAATTATGCCTGTTTGTAGGATACTCTAAAGGAATGAGAGGTGGCCAGCTTTATGATCCTCAGGATGATAAGGTAATTGTATTGACAGATACCACATTCCTAGAGGAAGACCATATTTGAGATCACAAACCCCGCAGTAAACTAGTATTGAAAGAGATTTCAAATAATGTTATAGACGAATCAATAAAAGTTGTTGGTCGGCCTTGCTCATCAACAAGAGTTGTAGATAGATCAAGGACGTCTAATCCATCACATCTTACTCAAGAGTTGAGAGAGCCTCGATGTAGTGGGAGGGTTGTGAGAAAGCCTGACTGCTATGTGGGTTTAACTGAAACCGAAGTCAACATACCTAATGATGGCTTAGAGGATCCATTAACATAAAAACAGGCAATGGATGGTGTTGATCGAGATCAATGGATCAAAGCCATGGACTTTGAAATAAAGTCTATGTACTTTAATTCAATCTGGGAACTAGTAGATAAACTTAATGAGGTAAGACCTATTGGTTGTAAGTGGATCTACAAGCGTAAAAGAGACCATACGGGAAAGGTACAGACCTATAAAGACCAGTTAGTAGCAAAGAGTTATACCCAAGTTGAGGGGGTGGATTATGAAAAAATCTTCTCAGCTGTTGCTACGATCAAATCAATCAGGATACTCTTGTCCATCGCCACTTTTTATAATTATGAAATTTGGCAAATAGATGTCAAGATTGCCTTTCTAAATGAAGATCTTGAAGAGAGTATTTATATGGTCCAGCTAGAAGGGTTTATTGAATAGGGTCAAGAGAAAAAAGTTTGCAAACTGAAGAGATCTATTTATGGATTGAAACGGGCATCCAGATCCTAGAATATAAGATTTGATACTGTGGTCAAATCTTATGGCTTTGAATAGAACATTGATGAACCATTGCTATAAAAAAATCATCAACTCCACTGTAGCATTTCTAGTTTTGCATAGATAATATCCTACTTATTGGGAATAATGTAGAATACCTATCTGACATTAAAAATTGACTAGCAACCCAATTTCAGATGAAATATCTGGGAGAGGCGCAGTATGTTCTTAGGATTCAAATAGTTTTAAACTGAAAGAATAGAACGATAGCCATGTCTCGAACATCTTATATACACAATATGTTGTCTAGGTTTAAGATGCAAGATTCCAAAAGAGGTATTTTACCTTTTAGGAATGGAATATATTTGTCAAAGGAACAATGTCCTTAGACAAATCAAGAAGTTGAGGATATGAGATGGTTTCCCTATGCATCAACAATCGAAAGTATGATGTATGCAATGTTATGTACTTGTCCAGACATATGTTTTGCAGTAGGGATTGTCAGTAGGTATCAGTCCAATCCTTGTTATGAACATTGGACTGCTATTTAGAATATCCTCAAGTATCTTAGGAGAACAAGAAACTACGTTCTCGTATATGAAAATAGGATTTGATTCTTATGGGATATACTGATTCTGATTTTCAAATCGATATAAACTTCAGAAGATTTACTTCGAGATCGATATTCACTCTAAATAGAGGAGCAGTAGTACGGAGAAGTATTAAGCAGAGCTACATTACAAACTCCACATTAGAAGCAGAATATGTTGCTGCATGTGAAGCAACCACGGAAGTAGTATGGCTAGAAAGTTCCTAAATGATCTGGAAGTTGTTCCAGACATGCATCTGCCAATCACTTTGTATTGCAATAACAATGGGGCAGTAGAAAACTCCAAAGAACCTAGAAGCCATAGGGATAGAAAACATATTGAGCGCAAATATCATCTCATCAGAGAGATCGTGCTAAGAGAAGACGTTATTGTGAGACAAATAGCGTCTGAGGACAATCTTGCTTATCCATTTACAAAGGTCCTCCCGGCTAAGATTTTCGAGGGTCACCTAAAGAGTTTAGGACTACGAGTAGAATAAATAGGGCAAGTGGGAGAAATTGTGGGTATGGGATGCCCTAGGTTATTGTATTTAGTTTTCTCTCACAACACTCAACTTTTTTGTAACCCACTAGGAGTTTTAGTCCAAGTGGGGGTTTGTTGGGTTGTATGTCCTAAAACTCATAGTTTGTAAAGAGTAAACATATATGAAGTTTATTCAGACAAGTGTTGTTGATTCTTTTATAACTCTAAATCTAATAAACTAAGAACTCTTTGCTATTGTCATGAATACTTGAACTTTATGTGGAAACATAAACTAGATCAAGTTCAAGTAAAATACCCTAAACAGTTTATAGTACTTAGATTAGGTTGGGTACCTATTTCTGGAGATACTATCGAATATGACGGCTTTATAATTGTTACAAATGTTGTAAGGTATCATAAACGATGTGATCGGTTCGTTCATGTAAAGACAAACCACGAAATAATCACCGTTACATATTAACACCGTTTACTATTAACACTAATTAATTTTACTTCTTGATGACATAAATAACTTGATCTGAATCCTGAGCTGTCTATGAACTCCTATTTATTCATGATTGTCCTTTGATCTTCATAGGTGAGGGTAAGCTTAACATCGCTGCTCAATATGTCTCTCATTTTAAGGATAAGACTGGGTAGATGGCTAAGGACATAGAATTTGCAAGATGGATTTCACTCCTACCCATTTTAGGGATAGTAAAAAGGTTGTTCCCGTAAGGGCTGATCTTGGGTCTTGAATAAAGAGCCTCATCCTATCGGGCCTGAGAAGGAATGGATTTAGTGATTATAAACCTAAATCAATTGTTCATTAGAGGGATGATGTTACTTAAGGAGAAAAGATGTAACTCAGGGGTTTTTCGATATTTGACCTAGCTGAGGTTACAAACAACCTGTTTATCAACTTATTGATGACGTTATACTAAATGGACACATAATATATCTATAGTAAGGGGAATGCAACTACATGCTATAGTGGACAATCTTGTTAGTTAACTAATGTTGATTAATTAGGTTAAAGAGTTTGACCAGTTAGTCATGGATCGGTTGAGCTCATGATCTGTAGGTCCATTGGGTCTCTTTGCTAGCTCACTACGAACCAGGTGAAGTGAGAATTTGAAATGTTCAAATTCGGGCTTAAGGAAAATTTGTATTTTATATGAGATATAATTTAAAATTAAATAATTAATTTATTAGTTAATTATGTTTGAGAGTATTCTTGATTATTAACATGAAAGTGTTTTTTAAACTTGATTAATATGATTGATCAAAATTAGGTGTAAAAAAAAAAATTTAATAAATTTATTTTTTAAATATTTTCTAAATTATGAAAATGATTTTCATAAAAAAAAATGTTTTTATTTATTTTTAAATTAGTTAGTGGAAAAATCCAATTGTTGGATTTTCCCACTAACTAAGTGGACTTTGAAGTGACACTTCTAAAACTTGACACCTAAAAGCTTTCATGCTAGTGGAGTTTGAGGTGGAAGATATGCAAGATAGGATTTTGCATGTAATTTGTCTTTAAATTGTTTTGTTTTTCACATGTGAAAAAACTATTGCTTCCTTAAGTTTTGAACTTTAATCTTCCACACAAAATCTCTTTACTCTTCTTTTACTAAAGTGAAATTCCCTTGTCTTCACTAACAAAATGGTCCCAACACCACGTTCTTCAATTGGAGAATAGCGAGGATTTACCGTTGGTGGTATTGATCGAGCTCGGAGATAAAGATTGTGGTGGGTTCTTCAAAGGTTGTATTTTCTAAACCTATATGCATGCTTATTCTTAGTGTTAATGTAATTAGAACGTTATCGATCCTTGCTTCCACTATGCATGCTATTCTTTATATTCCAACAGCACAAACATCATGCTCATTGACATCACTTCCACACATGGGTTGGGTCTGATCTCTCTAGGTATAAAATGTTACCCCGCGATGAATTTCTTCGATTTCCTCAAGACTTACAAATACCTGTAGTCTAGTATGGTCATACTCCAATAGAAAAATTTTAACATTAGCATCATCCATTAAGCATACTGGATAAGAATCAATATCTATCTTATATGTCAGCCTCATTATAATCTTGAACTCTGTTGAACTAACTTGCATGATCTCATATACTAGATCTACCAAATCATTATACGACAATGTGCCCAAAACTAGCGTACCCTCCAAATAGCCTCCAGTATAGCGTTCATCTATGTCGTCCCATGTACCACCATAACGTAAGAATATATACTTCTCTATCCTTCAAGAAAAACAATACAGAAAGTGAGTAGTTAGGAAAATAGGTAACTGTTAAATACTCGCTATACTCTCTACTCGCTACTTGCTACATGATGCTCGATGCTCAATGCTCGTCACTTGGTACTCGGTATTTTCAACTCGATGCTTACTATTTCATATCTCTCTCTCCTCATCGCTCCACTGGGAGCTACTTGCATGTATCAGTGCACACTCACAAACTCACACTCACTCGTTCTCTTTGCTACGTTCGTATGTGTTGCACATCGTCGGAAAAGTAAAAAAAAAAAAATGAGCAAGAAAAAACACATTTACTTACTTGAAGTGTGAGACAATATAGTGAAATGATCTCAATGCCTTTATAACTTGATCTCTATCAAGAAAAACAGGTTTTGTGAAGTGGGTTTTTTGAAGGGAAAGTGATCTCGATTTTCTCTTTTGTGTTTCAATTCTATTTATTCTTAATTAATAAAAAATATACTTTATATTTCAAGAAATTGATTTGAAAGAATCGTGTACATTTTTAGAAAATTTTCCAATTTGTGTATGTTCGTGCATGAGCATTAATTATAGAGCAGGTTTTGACGGCAGGGAGAATTCAAAATAATCGAGTATCGAGTATGATAAGGATATGATAGAGTATACACGTGTCAATTGCAGCCATATCGAGTGACCATACACCTAGGTATCGAGTGACCGTGCATCGAGGAATGAGTGACAAGCCATCGGGGAACGAGTGACGAAAAACCCTCTCTCTCTATTCCTCCTTCTCTCTCTCTCCTCCTTTCACCTTATCCCCACTAAATTCTTCCCCTTTGTGCGTTTCTACAGCCCAACCGGCATACCCACGACCTACAATGACCGACGGCGATATAACAACCACTAGCGAGCAACTATGATGGTGCTTCTCCGACGATGCGAGCAGTACATGCAACCATCTTCACATCCGACACAGCCTACAACCACGAACAGGTTCAAGGAGACCATCCCACGACGTCGTTACCTCTGACAATCGTGAAGCAACTACCCACGAACCAAGGCATACCGATAGTAGTGTTTTCTTCTATTTGGTGCATTTCAACACTTACTCTTTGAATTTTCAACATCGGATTTAAAATACCCACTTCCTAACGGCTCCAAATATGTAGGATTAAGTGAGTTCGGGCACCAACCAATGAGATTCCGGGTCATTTTGGGTTAGATTCAGTGGTTATCACTTTAAATCCTTTATCAAACTAGTTTAAGATTCTTTATATTGGTCTCTAACGTTTAGGAGCTTTTAATTATAGATTTTAAAGCTATTCAAACACTTTTCAGTAAGAACCCAAGTCTGTTTTGTCTCGAGGTCCACCATTCTTCTAGCTTAATCTCAAGCTCAGATCTGTTCCAATCTTTGAGCTCTGAGTCAGATCTGTTCAAGCTCCAATTTGTTCGATCCCAAATTTGCCTTTTTCATATATTACTAATTAACTTCGACATTATGATTTAGTTTGTTTTTCTGATTGAATCTGTGAATTTATTTCTAGATAGTTAGCAGTTGCAGGCTTAGATTAAGAAAATTCTTTGCAAAGGTTGGAAAAAGACATGTGTGTGTTGGACTTTCGTATTTAAATCCTTTAACTTAATGAATTTTGTCATTCGAGTCTGATTAGATACTATGAATTTTCATTTTTCCATTTTTAGTTGCCTCTTAACAATGGTTTGTTGGGTTTTCTTTTCACCTTATGTTGAAAAATGTTCACAAGGATAACTCCTTCATTAGCACTGTTGTGCAAGTTGTTTTAGTAGAGAACAAAAATCTCTTTGTTTTCGTAATTGTTGAATTTGCTTTACCTCCTTCATTAGCACTTCTGATGATTACATATCACTGTAAGCCCTCTTTGATTAAGGAAACACCAATTCGGACCTAAAAGGTGACCTTAAGGACATGTAAATCAATTCAGCGTTGTAAGTTTCATGATTTATCGATAAAATATGTCCGTCATGGCAAAATGAGTATGTTGTTTCTCGGTATACTTATACTTATGTCTTGTGGTTGCAATCAAGTTGATGTTTCTCGAAACAGGAAGCTCATTGTTATCTATGTTCCCTTTAGATTGAGGAAGGCTTTCTGCAAGATTTATTGAGGTTTGTTCGCGAGTTAGAAAAGTTCAGTGGGGAGGAAATAGATGGTCCATTTTTGCTTTTGTTCTCTTCTCACTTTCCAAAAAAAAAAAAAAAAATCACTCTTAGAGTGTTTTTATCATTAGTTAACTGGGGAGCTAATATTGACATTTAGATAAGTTATTTCTAGGTTTAGAAGAGATGTTCTACAAAATTGTTTGTAAGTTCAGTTAGAATTGGAAGTTGAACAGGATGGCAGATGCACGCGAGAAGTCGAAGCGCTCGTGGTCGTTGGAAGAGGAACACGATGGGATGGTAAATGATAATATTAAAGAGGAGTTGGGTAGTCGATAGTATTGCAACGACTTTGCTTTCTATATTTCTTGTATTTTGAAATGTACATAGGTGTTGTATTTATACAACATGGAATCACTAATTTGAGAATGCAAGAATAATTCAACAAAAAAAAAAAATGGTTATACACTTGTTGCAACCAATCTATTCTTTTTGTAAAAAGGTAAGACTGTAATTTATGAAGTCTTTCATTGCTGGCGGAGTTACTGAGTAGATTTGCCTTTGATGACATGGTTGGCTGTGTTGGCATCCTTAACATCCCCCCTCAAATGAGAGGGTAATTCTACTACACCAAGTTTAGATCGAAGGTGGAAGAACTGTGAGTGTGTTAAGGTCTTGGTGAGGCAGTCAGTGATTTGGTCGGAGGATGGTACATAACGAACATCAAGCTGACCACTGAGGACTTGATCACGAACAAAGTGAATGTCGATCTCAATGTGCTTGGTCCGAGCATGAAACACCGGATTTATGGCTAGAGCACCTGCGCTGAGGTTATCATACCATAGGACTGGAGCCGACTTCTGTTTGACACCAATCTCACATAGTAGTTATTGCACCCAGATGATTTCTGCAGAGGCATGAGCTAGCGCTCTATATTCAGACTCCGTGCTGGACCGGGCTACAATGGATTGTTTCTTTGAGGACAAGAGATAAGATTACCACCAAGAAAGATGCAATAAGCAGCAACTAATTTTCAATCGTCTATATTGGCTACCCAATTGGCATCGAAGAAGGCCGAAACAGATAGGTCGGACCCCTGTTGAATGTAGAGGCCAAAGTGTCGAGTGCCACTCACATATCTTAGTATTCTCTTCACCGCTTGCTAGTGAATGCCTGTAGGTTGCTTTAAGTACTGACTTAAATGATTAACTGCATATGTAATGTCAGGTCTCATTGTGGTTAAGTACTGTAGGGCGCCAATCGTGCTCCGATAGATATATGGATCATCAAGGGGAGTGCCATCGAAGATGGAGAGTTGCTTGTTTGGAACACTCGGAGAGGGTGCCGATTTTAGGTCTCCAAGGTCAAGGTGGTGTAGTAGGTCCTCGACATACTTTTCCTGATTCAGTATAACTCCATTTGCGACATTGTGCAATTAGACTCCAAGGAAGTAGTGGACTTGGCCAAGATCCTTTAGAGCAAACTTGGAGTCCAATGTTGTTACAAGCTTGTTGATTACCTGCGGATCGGTGCCGGTAATAATTACATCATCAACATATACCAGTAAGAGTATCAAGACAGAAGTTCTCCGATATATGAAGAGAGATGTATCAGACTTAGCATTCTGAAAGCCCCAGCTACATAGTGTTGTCTTCAGTGTGTTGTTCCAGGCCCTTCGTGCTTGTTTGAGGGCATATATGGCCTTATGTAAGTGGCAGACATGATTTGGTAGTTGGGGATGAACAAACCCTTGCGGTTGGCACATGTAAACTTCCTCATCGAGGACCCCATTAAGGAAGGCGTTATTGAAATCTAACTATCTCAGTTGCCACCCTTTGGATACAGCAAGGCTAATGATGATCCGGATGGTGGACGTCTTTACAACTGGACTAAATGTCTCGAAGAAATCACTGCTCGGGTTTTGATGGAAGCCTTTTGCAATGAGTTGTGCCTTGTAGCATAGAATGGAGCCATTGGGACTCCATTTTATTCTGAATATCCATTTATTCCCTACAATGTTCATCGATGGTGACGGAGGAACTAAAGTCTAGGTCTGATTTTTCATCAAGGCTGTAAATTCATCACTCATTGCTTTTTTCCACTGCGTGGTTTTGAGCACATCAGTGACTCGTATAGGTTCGGTTAGGGACCAGTCTTTGTGGGTGTGGAAGGACAGGATTTTGGGTTTGAAGATGCCTGCCTTTCCTCAGGTAATCATGGGATGAGTAGATACGGGTACAGGGTGTGGGACAGTATCGAGTGAAGACTGAGCAGTGGACGAAAAAGGTAAACGATCAGTGGGTTGGGTAGTAGACGATGGTGAGTCAGAAGGTAAACAATCGGAAGGTAAATGATCGGTGGGTAAACGACCGATTTGTAAAGGATCGGTAGGTAAATGATCGGTGGGTACACGATTGGTGGGTAACGATCGGTGGGTAAGCGGGTGGTGGGTAAACAACGATCGTTGGGTAAACTATTGGTGGGTAGACGATCGATGGGCTAGACATTAAACGATGAGGGAAAATGATCAGAAGAGGGAGGTGGGAAGGCGGGTTGTCTATAGTGTTATCAGTTGGTGATTGGGTGTGGGTTGTTCTGATAATTGATGAGGGTGAGGTTGTAGATGTATAGGGCATAGAGTCACTGTGCGGTGTGTTCTAACTGAGGGGCAATCAGGGAACCGGGTGGAAAGCAAATGCTTGCTTGGCTGTCCTGCAAGCTGAAAGAGACACTTGACAAGGAAAATCAGTTTCATCAAACACAACATGTCGAGAGATGACCAGCCTACCATTGGAGTTGAGGCATTTATAGCCTTTGTGATTCACAACAGGGCCGAGGTAGATGCACTTTTCTATGCGATAGCTCAACTTATGTGAATTGTATGGTCTTAATTCTTCTTCAATTCATGACAATAATTTTGCATTTCCTCCATAACTCAAAGCCATCATTTTTATTCTCTCTTTAAGCTTCAATTTTCTTCTTTTCATCTAATTTGTTGTGTATTGTGAGGATTAATTTGTTGTGTGCTAAAATTTATAAATCCACTATTGTAGAGAGTTTGTCAAGTGTGCTCTTTATTTTTACAGATATTTTGTAAGGGTTATTCATTATCCTAAAAAAAGAGTCGTTGTAACAGTTTGATCCTCAGCCATGAAAGGATCGGGTTTGTTCTTGTGTTCAGAAAAAGAACGTTGTAGCAGTTGGACTCTAAGTCATGGAAAGAGTCAAAAACTTGAAGTATCCAAGAGAAGCTTGGGAAATGGACGTAGGCCAATTGTGCCAAACCACTATAAAATTTTCAGTGTTAATTTCTCTATCCCTCTCCTATTTTATTGCAATTAATTTTTTGTTATATTTTATTGCATGAAATTAATTGTAATATTTGTTTCTTAAATTAGTTGCTTAATATTTATTTAGGTTGGTTGAATTGATCTTTACATATCTCATACCAATCTTTTTTTTAAAAATCAAATTGGGTGCTTAAAAGTGTTAGTTTTAATTACTTGGCTATTTTGGGTTGAATTTATTTGTATGAATTAATTGTTTAAATTATTTATTCATGAAAAGTTTGTTAATTTATTTAATTGGACCCACATTAGTAAAAAAAAATTATTAGTTTTAATAAACTCTATTCACCCCCTCTAGGGTTGTCATACCGATCCTACAAGCCCAATATAAAAGTTACTTGAAACAACTATTTCTAAAGAAAACTCTTTCGATGTCATTGCTTCTTAGAGAGGAAGAGATGAGAGGTAGAAACTACCCCACTAGGCGTGCCAATTTTTTCACATGAGACTTCAACAAAGAAAGTTTAATTCGTGGGAATGAATATGATTTTATTAGTTTGTATTATAAGTGTTACAGTCTTTAGTATATAATCCTCTAATGTGTTCTCTCGAACAATGATTTTGATTTGAGGGTTGGCAAGCTTGTTATCAAATCAAGGGGGATCTGTCTTCAATTTGTAGATGGCGAAGAGACAATCAATTTGGTGAAGAAGAGATTATCAATCTGTTGAAAGAGAGATACTCAATTTGTTGAAGAAAAAATGATCGATTGGTTGAAGTTTTCCAGTCTTTGAATCTTCTGAATTCTAAATGTTGAAATTCTCTGAACTCTCTAACTTCTGGATGCTTCAAATGATGGTTGACCTTCCCTATTTATACAGTTTTGAAGGCCCTATATGAGTTTGGGTCTGATTGATATGGGGCCCAACTTTTAGGCTTATAATTAATTTTAATCTATTTTTTAATAACTTTTATTTAAATTTGACCCAATGTATATAAATCCAAGTTGACCTAGCTTTGAGCCCAATTGCCACGTGACATAATTTAATTAGATGAGCTGACATTACTTGATGGACAATGCTTAGACAAATGACATTACTTGATTTGCCAACTTTCATGTCTTTAGTTTTAATATGAAGATACATGTAAATTTTTAATTGGTCTCAAATTTATGACGTGACAATTTGTGATTGGCTGAAATTTTTTAATCAACAGTCGGTCATTTTTTGTATTTTTTTATTTAGTGTTTGGATGAGTTAAGGACATACTTAGAGTTTAGGATTTTGTGAGATTTTGAAATAGGTCCTTTTCCAAGGATAATTTTAAGTAAATTGACTATACTTAAAGTAGAAACATTTTTAAACTTTTTTAAAATGTTAAGAACATGTTTGAAAGTATAAGGATATTTTTTAACGAGGAATTGACGGTTTTTGTCCATATATACTAACGATAAAAGTATTTTTTTAACTTTTTTAAGGTGTGGGGTATTATTGAAACTTTTGAAAGTTTAGGAGTACTTCCAATGGTTTTCATCCAAAACTACTGATAGACATATCTTTGAACTTTTTTTAAAAAAAAATTAGTTTTTAAGGGTATCATTGAAACTATTGAAAATTTCAATGCATTTTTTATCCAAAGTACAAAGTTCATGTGTATTTTCTATAATTTAGCCTAAAAAAATTAAATAGGTTAAATTATAGAAAATGTCTTTAAACTTTTAGATTTGTTTAAAAAATTATTGATTCGTTCAAGGAAGGCATACCCCCACTTTTTTTTCTTATTAGCACTAGTGTTCGTCATGTTGGGATTGGCGTCCTAATTCTCCCGGAGTCTCGTTGTTTTGTAAAGATACACATTGTTTAATGAATAAAATAAGTGTTATTTAATTTTGGCATTTACTCATTTCCAATAAACAAAGCTCATTGGTTATCTTATGTGAACTTAAGCATGTACATGTGATATACAAGTGGATCATGCCTTAAGTGATAACCTAAATAGATCTGTAGTATAAGGATTAAGGTGGGATACCTGATCCTGATGACACTACGGATACGACACGCTTTGTAGAGGTTTGCAAGTGTTGTAAACTACTACAGATGGTAGATCCTGACCATTCATGTGGAGACGTGCGAATGGGGGTGTCCTATACAAAAAGTTTGTATAAGTCCTAGACCACGAGATTATTAGACTCTATATATAACGTCGTTGATACTAGAGACTTGCATCTCACCTAAACGACCATAGGTGACACGACCTCAATCCTGAGTGTTTTGAAAACTCCTGCCTTTGAGGGCGATCCTTTGATTAGTATGGGTGAGAGTGGCCAGATTGCCAACTCAACATGCCTACCTTTTTGGGGACTTGTCTGATCTGGGAGCTGGAAACTCAATCCACAAGATGGAACTCACTCCTTTCCGCGAAGTTAGGGATAAGTAGAGAGATTGCTCCCTTTAAGGTTGGATTTCGGGGCTTGAACATAGTGGCCACAGCTTCTCTTTGGAAGAGAAGACTCAGTCATAGTACGACTATGACTTTATGTTCATTAGAGAGATCAATGGTACTTAAAGAGTTAGATGTAACTACAGGGGCATAAACGGTTTATTGACCCAACTGTACTTACGAAGCAATCTGTGAAGGGTTGTCCCACTGCTGATTAGTTAAGAATGGACACATAATATATATGTGTAAGGAGAGTTCAGTTGTCGGTCTTTAGTGGAGTGTCTGGCAGTTAACAGATGGTGGATCCGTGACTAAAGAGTTTTAGTCAGTTATTCACGTACCGTTGGAGCTTTGAGCTACAGGTCCATAGGTCCCCTTGGTAGCTCAATAGATTCAGTTGAGGATCAGTTTCTTGGTGTTGATTTGAAATGTTCAAAATTGACAAAGAGGTATTTTGATTATATATTGATATAATCGATATGATGTATGAGATACATCTAGTAGAGATTGATGTAAATGAGATTTACATTAAGTACCATGGAATAGAAAAAGAACTATGGTTTATATGTTTCATGAGATGAAATATTAAAACTATAAGTTATAAATATAATATGATAAGTTGGTTATCATTTATATTTATAATAATATTAATTATTGGATAATTAAATCTTTTTCTCTAATAACCAATTGAGTGAGAGGCTATTGGTGGTTCATGGTAACCGTGAGATAAAAGGAAAATTGTTTTCCTAATTTTAATAAGTTTTTGAAAAGTTTTGGCAAAAATTGTTTTGAGATCTCTCTCGGAAAAAGAATCTCACGGAACGGAAGCTTGTTAAGTAAATACAGATTTACTAAGCGACAACTTGAACGAAGTAAACGATCGTATAATGTTTTGTAGGCGACAGACACGGTACTAAGCGATGAGCTAAACGATCGCTTAGCTTTTGCTAGACGATCACTTAGTTTTTGCTAAACGATTAGGTATCGACCTATGCGATAGGTTTCTGTCTTCTCCCACTTTTCCAATCGTGTACACGATTGTTCATTCCTCCTTCGTCTGCCTTATTCCAAGTCCACACAGAGCCCACCCTCTGGATTCTCACACCGAGAATACCAAGGTAACCTTCTTGGTGGTGTCATACTCAACTCAACACCGTCGAGGTTCTATGGAGACCGTTCATGTTGCTGGGGAGTTCGTGACCGAGGCGATCGCTGAGGACGAGCGCGAATCGTGCAGTGTTGCGATTGTGTTGTTCGAGCGTTCGAGGTTGCTGTGTTTGAGCGTTCGTAAGCAAGGAGCGTGGAGATGAGTCGACAAACGTTCATAGCATTCTCCTAGTTTATTTGATTGTTCATGCTGTAATTTCTGTATAGATTGCATAACTGTATGTTTTGTTTTACGACTGTAATTGTAATGTTCATACGTGATTGTAATTTGGAATGATCTATTTTTCGCTGCTCATGAAAATCTCGGATTCGATTTCCTTCACATCAACGATGAAAGCTGTTGAACTTCAGACTCGAGTTAAGAGGGTTAGGCTCAGGAGAGGAGGGCTTGATTGGACTAGGGAAGACGGGTGGATTATAGAGCTAAGGGTAGATCGGATCGAAGGTTTGTCCATTAGGATTGGGCATGGATGAGCCTCTGAGGTACTCATGTGTGATCGCAGATTCCAAGGTAGCTGTCGTGAACATCAGCATGAAGCAGTCATTTTTCGTATATGTCAGATCGAAGGTTTGTCCATTAGGATTGGGCATGGACGAGCCTCGACTGGGCCAGCATTGATGAAAAAAGAACCAAGAACAAGAAGGGTTGGGGTAGGATATACCTTCTGATCCGAATACCTTAGATCTAGCTATGCTTATTTGTTGACCTGTACTACCTATTCAATTCTTGACACAATAGGGTGGAATAATAGTAAGCTGAGCTCTCGCTGTGAGCACTACCTTAACACTGTTTTTTTGGCACTCAGAGAAAAGTGGAAATAATCATAGATAGGAGAGGACTTCTCACTAACACTTTCGAATCACTGCCAAAAGCTCTTTCAGGCGGAGAAGCTAGAAGCCTTCCCGGTGTATGAGGAGAGACTGCGAGAGTTCCAAGCCAACAATCTCTACCTTGATTGTTTGATTTCTTATCTTGAAGGCATATTGGGTATTCTTCCAAAGCTAGTAAGGACAATGAAATTCAATATTTCCTTCGGTGTAGATGTATTCTAAAGTAGCACGAACTAGGAAGAATCTTGACGTAAGGAATAGAAGGAAGGTTCTTTTTAGAGAATAGCAACGTTTTTTTTCTTCCTTTACAAGACTTTCAATGTGTCATTTCAAAGGCCAACCATTGATTGGTCTTTTTGGGTAGCATCTTTACACGACATCGAAGAAAGATTAGTTAATGGGTCACTTGGTAATCGCTGAGATTTCAGATTCTACTTAGAAAGCTATGTCTCCAAAATGCCTTCCTTCTAACTAAGACAATTGGTCTCTCCTAGTCGTTTGTTATGAGTCCAGGAAGCCAAAAATCCTAAATATGAGGGATCTGGATCCCTTAAAATAGAGAAGGGTGGGCAGGGCTTCCACAAGGTCCTCCCCCTTTTCCCGGACAAGATAGATGGAAAGGAGCGAAGCAGCTCAACCGAGATCGAGCTTCCGAGAGGCCAAGGGATTGGGTTTCACCTATTTTCGTGGTGTTGTTGAAAGTAGGAGTTAACTCCCCTCACCACTCTCTTCAACTCCCATGTAACTGCAAGGAAGTTATTATTTTATTTAATTTAATAATTATTAATAAATTTTAATTAATTAAATATCATATATGTAATTATTATTATATTTGAATCATATTCAAATGTATTTTCCTCTCATAAATTATAGTTGTAATATGAATCTCATTCATATTAAATTTAACCTATAGTTTCAATATGAATATCGTTTATATTATTTAATATTTGAATTTTATTCAAATACATTATTCTCTCATAGTTTAATTTTGAGTCTTATTCAAAATTAACTTTATAATATAATATATCTATATACATTATTTTGATAGTATCATATACAATTAACATATATTCCCTTATAATTTGAACAATTCAAATTCTTCCAAAACTAATTAATCATTGTTTTATCTTTATTGAGCTAGCATGTGACCTATGAACCTACATATTAGAAGCTCCAATGATTCGAAATTAATTAATTAAACTCTTTAATTACGTTAATCAACATTCACTAATTATGAGTCATTTCACTAAAGACCATAGTTCCACCATTCGCATTGTAGAATATTTTTATGTCCATGGATATAACCATTATCAATAAGTCGATCTTTCACAAGTCGTTCGTAATTACAGTTGGGTCAAATTACTTTTACCCCTGTAATTACCTCTTACTCTTTAAGTCCCACTAATTTTCTAATTAATAACCTATTTATGGTCCAACTATAAACAAAATTCCTCTCAAGCCAATAAGAGAGAGAGGCATCATTGTTTAAGACCTGGAATCAGCCGTTAAGGGAACAACTCATCTACTTGCTCTAAAGTTGGAAAGGAGTGAAATCCATCTTGTGTAGTTATGTTCTCAGCTTCCCACTTGGTTCTGTCCCCAAAATGATAGACATAAATGAATTTTGTTTATACATTACAAACCACGAAATCTAGTATGATAACAATGAATATGTCACATTTACTATTACATTTATCATTGCTATTATCATTACCGTTAGGATTAAATGGTAATGATAATGACAATCATAAGTATGATAAATTCGCAATTCTAAATAAACACGATCTAAAGCAATCAAATTAGATTTGCGAGTCTATTACGATGGATCCATCAATAAAATTTCATAAAAAGTACATCAATTTTTATTACGGATTAGTAAACGTGATCAAAATTCAAAGTTAAAGGAATTATTGAAACTTCTTAGAGATATTTATGAAATAAAGTTAAAAGTTGGGGTATTTTTAATAATTTAGCAAACTTTTTAAAACCATCCTACCTTACGTTTCTAACCCTACTCCACGTTCAGCAAAACCCCTTCCGTCCCCTTACCGGTCAGGCAGCCACTGACACTCACTTGCACCGGCGCTCATTTTTCAGATACCCAAGGTTTTGATTTTTTTTTTTTTTTTTATTTTGTTTCATTGAGTTACAGCGAAGAACTTGAGCAAGATTTCATTTCTTCCTTTTGTTTGTTTTTCTTTTTTTTCATCCGAACATATCTGATTTGAAATCCTTCCAAATTCAGGGGTTACAAGCTGGAGTTAACTTTTTTGCTATCTCTAGCTTCTATCACCATTGTTCAGTTTTCTCATGTTGCGTTGGGACACAAGAAAGTTGAACATTTTTGGCAATGATATGGAGACATGGCTGTAATATCTTCCAAATAGCACCTCGTCAAATCCTCCGAACATTTGCCCATCAGTCACATCGTAAATGGTCAGCCCCATTTTTGAATTTGACCAAAAACCTCCACAACCGACTAGACGAAGACATTGAACAGAAATTTTCTGAGAACAGGCAAGTGATTCTCACTAATGATCGCGTGCTCACCACTCTGTTGAACTGTTCTTCTGATTTAGTGGCTTTGAGCTTTTTCATGTGGTGTGCTAAACAGCCCAATTTCTTCCATAACACTGCTGCGTTTGATTATATGGTGGGTGTGGTTTCCCGTCTCATGAAACGATATGAAACTGTGAATGGGATTATTGGGGGATTGGAGAGTGTTGGTAATGTAACTAAGGCACAAACGTTTCTGCTTCTTTTGAGGATTTATTGGCGTGGAGGAATGTACAATTTGGTTTTTGAAGCATTTGACCATATGGATCACTGTGGATATACACCAAACACATTTTGCACATAATGTGATTATAGATATGTTGTTCAAGGTCGGACGTGCTGATGTTGCTTTGAAGGTCTTTAAAGAGACCCTTATGCCAAATTTTTTGACATTCAACATTGTATTGTGTAATTTATCCAAAATAAAGGATTTAATAGGTATTAGAGATGTTTTTAGATGTATGTGGAGAATGGGGTATTGTCCTAATCCTGGGACATTTGAAGTGGTTTTGAATGGTTTATGCAAATTAGGTAGGCTGGCAGAAGCACATCAAGTATTGGGTGTAATGATAACTTTTGGACTATCCATGTCTGTAAACATTTGGACTATAATGATTGATGGATTATGTCGATTGCACAGAACTGATGCTTCTTTTTTAGTGAAAAAGATGGAAAGATCTGGCTGTTCTCCAAACATTGTGACACATACTACCTTGATTAAGGGATATATATATGCAAAACGGGTTAGCGATGCATTTGATGTTTTAAGTATTATTGAATCAGAAGGGCCTTCCCCCGACCAGATTCTTTATAATGTATTGATTGATAGTCTTGCTAAGAATGAGAGGTTCAATGATGCTCCTCAGTATTTTTCTTAATATGGATAAACGAAATATACTTCCTGACTGTTATACCTTCAGTTCATTGCTGAATACCATATGTTTATCCAAAAGGTTTTTCCTTCTACCCAAGTTAGTAGATGAATTTTTTGTAGAAGTTGATTTGGTGGCATGTAACTCTCTGCTTAGCTATCTCGGTAAGGCCGGATTTCCTTTGCTTGCCTTGGAAGTATATGATGAGATGGTGGATAAAGGTTTAACGCCAGATAAGTATAGTGTTCTTGGAGTACTAATTGGTCTTTGTGAATCAAGAAGAATTGGTGAAGCAGTTCGTCTGTACAATGACATTCTCTTGAACTATACAGGAGTTGATGCTCATATCCACACTGTAACTATAGATGGACTTATAAAAGCTGGTAAATATCATTCAGCCATTAGAGTATTCAGAACAAATTTATTGGAGGAAAATTCTTTAGATGTTGTATCATATTCTGTTGCCATTTGTGGGCTTCTTATGGTTGGTAGAGATACAGAGGCTTGTAACATGTATAACTACATGAAGGAGGTTGGTATAAATCCAAATAGGCATATTTGCAACATAATGCTCTCCAGTTTTTGTAAAGAAAAAAATTTTGAATCCATGAAACAGATGCTACAAGAGATGATTGATCTGGGAATAGAAATGAGCAGGAATAATTTCTTTAGGTTATATAATGCCATTTGTAGATCATCAAACGACCCTCATCTGGTCATCTGTTTATTAATTGAGATGAAAGTTTTGGGTTTATTACCTGGGAAATGAGCTTGTAAGACATTGGTTGATAATTCCCCCAAAGCTGTGAATATTACTGAAAAACATTATAAATTATTGAATGGCTGTCTAGAATATTGTCTATTTTGCGATACATCTAGCTCCGAAGAATATACTGATGTGGCTGCTTCTGTGGGCTGAGTTTGCATGTGGAGGAAAGTCAATTTTCAAAATGATGGTACAGTTGCTATTTTTGGCAATCTAGAATGTATTCTAACATACTCTCAAACACAATGAAGGTACAGCAGCTGAAATCTTCATCCTTAGAACATTTTATACGACTCTATCCATTACTGCTGTGGATTTCTGATCTTTATGCAATAATTAATGCACCTGGAATAATGCAGTTCCTTGTTCCCTTTCTCTTTGACAGTAAGGTGTGAAGACCTGGAATAATGCAATTACTACTGCTGTGGCTTTCACAGCTGCTCATTTTGCACCTTCATGTCATTAAAGGTGCACGTATTGATATAAGGTTTGTCTTTCTTTCTTAAATTATTTCAAGAAGTGATAGCTTATTTTTTCACGGTCCTTTATTTTCCACTGACCATCGATCAGTTCTTCCCACTCAGTTTAGTGGAGTATGTCTACTTCCCAGTCGCGAAAGCTTGAGAGAAACAATGGTCTTCAACAACCAAGAAAATCCATTGGGGGTAATTTGATCTGTGTGCTGTACTTGAATTGAGATAAAGACCTCGAACTTTGCATTGGAAGACGATGAGCACAAGTGATGCCAATGATCAAATATCTTTCCCTTCTCAGTATGATGGTCTATTCTAGAGTAAAGGAAGTTCTGCTATTTGATTCAAGAGTAGAATGATAAAGTTTAGAAGATGAATCCAAGCATTTCACTTTCTTCAAACTGGGGTTTGTTGTGCAATATAAATGATGAGGAGCAGAATCATATTGACATCAAAGATTCTACATGAAGTTGGTGAAAATTTCTTAACCTTGTTCATTTCCTGTTGTGGTTCCCTAGCATTTGAACGTATTCTCTCAAATTTTTGGTGGCTCATAGCTTCAAAAGGAAGCCTAATGATAGGAAAGAACTTAGACTTTTGAAGAAAGCTAGGTTTGAGAGTCAGCCCCCTTGCCGCCCTGCCCTGGCCCTCCCCTGCCTGTACTCCTGGCACATCAAGAAAAGTTATGTTGCTTTTTTATTGGTTCTAACCAATCTGAGAGCATTTTCCTTTCGCATACCTTTTTCTTTCTGGAGTACAGGGCCAAAAGCATGTATAAACTATAACACATGTTGTAAATAGGGCAAATTACAAAAACCACCCTCAAATATGGTGATAGTTGTAATTATATCTTTAAACTTTCAATTGTAAAAATTGAGCTTCAAACTTACATAATTAGAGAAATTGTGACCATTGTATAAGTTTGAGGGCTCAGTTTGTATCATTTAGAGATCCAATTTCTACGACTATTGTAAGTTTGAGGGTTTAATTTTAATACTTGTAGAAGTTTGAGGGTATAATTGTAATTACTATCATATTTTAGAGTTGGTTTTTGCAATTTGCCCTCATGAATACTACACTTGATTGAAATTGAAATGATGTATTCCATAAAGTACAATTTCAAGGTGGCTCTGCTTGCAATGCTGCAGCATGTTCTTGGCTTTTGAGGGTTAATTCCATTTCCTCAGCTGTTTCCTCCCCTGACACGTCTTCAAAGCCAACCTCAAAGCCAGCCACCTCAGTTCTCTTTACTGGACCTTTTTTTTAGGATAATGTGGTTTCAAATATGTTAACAAGTATAGTGTACTTTACTAGATAGATGCATGGATAAATCTTTTCTTATAGCAAAAATTTTAGGCTAATTGGCTTTTAGAATGAAAACTTTTGGTACACGAAACGAGACAACAGTCTCCTACGCTCCCATAACTTTGTTGATGGTCGATCCAAGTTTTGATTTTGCAGCAGAGGGATTCGGTATGGTTAAATTGTGATCTAAAATGATCTTTCTAAAAGACTATTGAGGCCTATATTGGAATTATTTTAAAAACATATCCATTTGACTTTAAATCTGCAGAAAAACTCGCAGATATATCCCTGGTTCCATATTGCCGAATATAGGTGTGACTATTTCTGATAAAAAAGACACATTTCTTGTAGATTGGGGGATGAAGCTGTTGCCAGACTTCGGAGAGACTCTCCCTCTCACTGCAGTACGAACCGGAAATGGCTTAAACTTCAAAGAACTGTTTTGCACGGTAGAGCTTAGATTTCAAGAGACTTGTTTGATGGAGAATCAAAGGAACAGACAACTCTAAGGCGTCAGTCTGCTGAAGAATCGAGGTGGGGTTCTTTTAAATCTGTCTTTGTGAAAAATTCCTCAGAAGTTGTAATGTATAAGTTTAGAAGGTTTTTGCCTTTTGGGAAAGTTGAATACCTGAATGCTGCTAAAGGCCTCTGTTAAGAACTTTGCTCTTAAGAAATTAACATAGGCATTGCTCTCTCTCTCTATATATATATATATATTTGACTTTCTTTATATTAGAGAGACTTGTAATGACCTCTGTTGCAGATGTGCAAGTCAACTTTTTATTTATTTATTTTTTCCCATTTTAATATTTTGGAGATTGACATGCAAATCTGATCCTGACATTATTCCTGACATTATTCCTTATATTTTGTAGTTAGACTATTGATAGGCTCTTAATATTATATGATGGTTCATATTATAATAAAAGTCTATACACATGTACAATTCTTTGAATACAAATTGTCTTCTGAACTTTAAATAAATTCAATTTGTGGTGATGAAAAAAATTCTGGTTGAGAACTTTAAATGTGATGGTAATGCAAATGTTGATATTGATGAGTACTGAAATGAAAATACTCAAGTGAAAATAGCTTGAGATCTCGATATTTCTTCTCTTCCTTTACCACTCCATCACCGTTCTGTTAACTACAAAGAGTCGTGGGAGTTTCAATTATGCTCACAAACACATCCACAAAGACCACAAAAGGATTCCATTTCAGACGCGAGATTCGGTATTAAAAAAACAAGTTTGGAGATATCATTATCGTTATTATGTTTGAAAACCATTAATACTATTGAACATAATAAAGTTGCATTAGTATTTTTAAACTTTTGTTGAAGGTTGCTCAAGGCAATGTAAGTTCTAAGCCCAAGGCATCCCAAGAATAGACCTAGAGGTCTACATGTCCCTAAATATAAAGTCAAAGTCTAGAGTGTTGGGTCAACCAGTTGAGTTTGATATCACCAAAGATGAAATATCCAAGTAGAGCTCGATGACTGAAAGCCTACAAATTTGAGGACTACCTATGCTAACGTCGTTGATATTACACGTCCCAAGCAGATGTCAGATGACAAATTCTATAAATAGTCTCATTCCACTGCCTTTGAGGGGTAAATAATACTCTAAATGCTTAGTTGAACTAAACACTTCATGTAATTTAGGCATTAGAGTGTGTTTGGCTTGACACCACGCTAGTGCGAGTTTTCTTGCAAGTCGATCCAGACGCATTCACAATCCCAAAGGAGCTTTGCTACAAGCCCAAGATTGCGGGATATGCACAACAATATTTGGTGCTGCATGTGGGGATGACAAGTCCAAGAACCACCAACGAAGATTAGCACCCCAGAGGGAAAACAACAATGAAAAGATCGGGGTTCTTCCAACTCTCGAGTTAATTGTGCTTCATAACTGCTCGAGGACGAGTCCGATCGATTGGAGACCCAAGTCAATCAAGATTTTATGAGGACCAACCGTACAATTGGTGACGAAAACCGAGGAGATGACCCTAAAACAAGAGGGCCATACAATCTAAATTGGATTCAAGGTCTTCCTCGCTCTAAGGGCTAAACTTGAACAAGTCCTCAGAGAGAATGTCGATATATTTGCATGGTTCCACGAAGGCATGCCTAGAGTCAATCCGATCATGGTCGTGCATCGCCTAAATGTGGACTCAACCCCCTGTCCTGTCAAGTAGCTGAAGAGGCAAGCTATGAACTCGAAGAGAGGCAAGATGATCATCCATTAAGTTGATAATCTCTACGCACCAACTTCATCTGTAGGGTGAAATACCCTAAAAGTACTATTCATTGTAATTGTTAAATAAAAAATTATAAACTGAAATGCTAAAAGACGAGTCCATAATATATTTGTTTAAGAATTTTGAAAGACCCAATGAGAATGCCAATTGGCTCCCTTATGTTTCAAGCAATTGATCCAAACTCTTCCTATTAAAAGTGAAACCAAAATGATATTATCTCAACTTCCAAGAAAAGAAAGCAAAGTAAAAGATGTAATTGATTGACAATGATATCTTTGTCAAAATGTAAATATACACACACACATATACCTATTCTTAATGATGTCTTTACTCTTTAAAAAAAGAAAATGTCTTTATCATATGTTCTATTTTTTTCATCAAATTGAGTTATTGGTTATTCATATATTAATGCTGTTTGGTTAGATTTGAGTATCCTTTCCCCCACTTTTTCATGGAGGGAATCATGAACAAGATGGAAATATTTAAACAATATAGACCAAGACAGTTGCCATCCCTTTTGGTATTGTTGTTTTTAATATTGGAATTGTTACAAGGATTGTTTTACTTTAAATAATCAAGGATTTTGTTGTGACTTCAAATAATCAAATGTCTTAGAAATCAAAGGATTTTTTATTTATATTATATATTAGGTTAAAAATCACTTTTAGACCCCAAACTTTCGTAGAAGTAACAACTTAGTCCATAAACTTTAATTTATAACGATTTAGTTCTTAGATATTCAATTTTGTAACAATTTAATCTTTTAGTTTTACTATGTAACAACTTAATCCTTGTACTTTAAAATTTGTAACGATTTAATCCCTTTCGTAGAAATTAGTGTGAAAATTCAATAAAATTTCTTACATAAATAAACCGACAAACTAATTAGAGACTCGATCCTTTTATAAAATACAAAGATAATATCATAAACTAATAAAATTGACATCAATTTTTAATGAATTTTTTATATTGGGAACTAAACTGTTATTAATTTGAAAGTACAAAGACTAAATTATTACATACTAAAATTTATAGACTAAATTGTTACATACTAAAATTCAGGGACTAAATTATTATATACTAAAATTTAGGAACTAAATTGATACAAAATTGGAAATATACGGACTAAATCGATATAGAGAAAGCTTCAAAAACTAACTACATACCAAAATTGTAATTTAATTTAAATTTATTAATTGCTCGAGAAAAACAGCCTGAGATGCAATTATTTTTTTCTTTAAATTTAAAAATGTCATTTATTATTTTTTAAAAAAATCACACTAAGTGGGACCCACTAGAAATATAACCAAGTACCGTTGGAATAATGTTCTCAATTATTTATTGTGCAAATGGCATTTACTCATTAGGGAATATGTCGCCTACTATCAACCACACGTGAAAAATAATTTCATTAGAATTTAAAAGGATCATATTCGAGTTCTAACATATCTATTAGGGTGTTTGACACTAAATTGAGTTAATTTTTACCAACTTAATGTCTAGATCATTAATGTATTTATTGAGCTGGTAAAAATTAGTAATGCAACTAAACTCTCGCTCTCTCTAATGTTTTTAATGACTTCACCTGCTTATTATTGTGTGTGACCAACTTCGATAACAACCGTGTCGATGATTATCGCCGCCTCACTTAAGTGACCAACTCTGATAACAATCACTATCGACACCACGCACCTCACTTCGACGACCAACTTTAGGAACTACCTTCAACGACCAACTCCAACCACCACTTCTATTGATCATCTCGAACGACTAATTTCACGATCAACTCGATCAATCATATAATACTCAAAATAAAAATCGAAAAACTCAGCCAATGAGTTTCTATCAAATCAAACAAACTTGTGTATAAAAAATACTTTGAGAAAATGTAGCCACATGAGGAAATGAATATGACTTTTTAGAAAACATATTTTTCTAGGTAATCCAAACAAAACCTAATTCAAGTTTTTAAGTTAAAAAAATATCAAATGACATGTTAAAAAAGAACATACGTCTTACAAATTTTAAAAAAATGGAAATATCCGTATAAATTTCATAAGAAAGCCCTAAATAATACATATACATTTTTATTTTTAAAAAAGTTAAAGATGCATTTTTCATAAGAAAAATAGATTAAAACATGCATTCTCAATTTTAGACATAATGTTGTTAAAATTTCTTGTGTCATGTATATGAAAAAGTGGCACATACTAATGCTCTAATCCAACCAACATACATATATAATAAACCATAACTTACAATTTGATTTAAATGCCATAAAAATCTTAAGCCATAAGATTGATCTACTTTTTTTTTTTTTTTTGTGCATTTTTCATTTATACATTCCACAAATGTGAAAGTATGTTATAAATATGTTGATTCTATGAAAAAAAAAAGTATACCTTGAGTACAATGGTTTACATGCAGAAAATTATAAAAAATGTTAAGTCAACTCAATTAACTTAGACATGTGCCATCGACAAGGAGAGTCAAATGTTTAAATCCTCATACTTTCATGTTGTTGTACTAAAAAAAATCACTATAATTGGAATCTAATAAGTTATTGAAGTACTTAAGGTCGTTGGTTCCTCTATTTCAAAAAAGAAAAGAAAGAAAAGTAGGGGACGTATTCACTAATCTCAATGATCAAAGGCTTTTTTTTCATTACTTTCTAAGTTGATATCCTTGAAAAATTACATGCACAAAATCGATCGTAAAATATATGTAAACTTTTTAAATTGGTATCTCAATTGGACATTGAAAACTTAGGAAAACATGTGTAAATAAATGGTTGCACAAAAGTAGTGCAAACAGAAAATCATAGTTTTTTAGATTACAAAAAACTGCACTAGATATCTCTATTCCACTCAACTCAATTTTCCACTCCAAACACATTTTTATGAACTCCACATCTAATTATTACATGTTCAATTCAACTAAATTTTGTACTCTGAAGTTTATTAACTTTAAACTTTAAAAGTTTCTTCCAATTAAAATGAGTTAACATGACCTAAATGGTCTATTTAATATTATTACTTCGTTGGAGTATAACTCAAATAGGAGTTTGCATGCACACCTAGCTATGGGAATTGAGATCTTTCGAACAAGTTCAATGGATAAAAATACTTTATCACTTTCTTGGAAGTTGAACCATCCATAATCTCACTAAAACGAGCACGGTTGAATTAGGATATAAATGTGTTAACAATTGAGAGGTCTATAGTTTAAATTTTCAACCATTATTATACTAAAAAGATGATCAATCTCCTCACCTCCCATTGTTGTATTAGAGAGAGGAAGAAAAAACCTATCAAGTATAGGAGCCTGCTCTTTCCTTTTGAAAAATCTCATAAAATGATTGTTAGGTTTTATGTTCTAAAACTCGTGGTTTGTAAACAATAAACTTATTCTGAAATTTAGTAAAGTTGTTATTGAATATATGAATTTCTTATTTTATTTCGTTTTAGAAATAAATCCAATAAACGAATAAATCCATGACTATTATATGAGTACTTGAACTTTATGTGGAGACATAAATGTGGATCAGGTTCGAGCAAATAGTCAAAATGGTCTATAGTATATGAATAAGATTGGGTGCCTTATTCTGATTACACTATCGGATGTGGCCCATTCTGTAGTTGTTATAAGAAGTTGTAAAGTGCTACAAACGAAGTGATCATAATTCGTACATGTGATGACATGAGGAGTAGGAGCATCCTGTGCAATGAATTTGCACAAGATCGAACCACGAAATAAGTCACTCTTACTTTATAACGTTGTTTACTATTTAAGACTAATTATTTCACAACGATGACCTAGGTAACTTGACCTTAATCCTGAGCTAACTATGAACTCTTATTTATTCGGGATTATCCTTAGATTTGTATAGGTGAAGATTGGCTCAACAGCGTCGGCTCAATAAACCTTTCATTTCAGGGGTAATACCAGGTAGATAGCTGAGAACATAGGGTGCAAAATGAAACTCACTCTTACCCACTTTTAGGAATAGTAGAGAGGTTGTTCCCTTAAGTGCTAACCCTGGGTCTTGAACAAGAGGCTCTACCCTCTCATTGGCCCGATAGGGGCTCGATTTGATGATCGGATCACAAACCAATTGTTTATTAGAGGACCAATGGGATAGGAACAAGAGGTAATCTCGAGGGTAAAACAACTATTTGGCCCAGTTATTACGAACAACCTAAAAAGGGTTAACTTACTAATCATGGTTATATCGAGTGGATACAATATATCTACGGTGAGGGAAGTGCAACTCTAGGCTTTAGTGGAGTGATCCAATAGTTAAAGAATGGGGGTTTATTCGATGCAAAGAGTTTAGTCAATTAATATCGGATCGTTGGAGCCCATGATCTGTAGGTTCACTAGGTCTCCCTACTAGCTCACAAACAGATTAGCCTTAGAGTAGCGTGATAAGTTGATTTGAAATGTTCAAATTAAAATTAAGGGAATTAGTAATTATATGTGATATAATTACACGTTTAATTTTAGAATTAAACAAAATTGGAGAATCAATTAGTATTTAAATATGAGTTAAATATTAAATTCATGAATAAGAATTCACGGTTGTGGAATTGGTGTTAAATTAATTCATGAATAAGAATTCACGGTAGTGGAATTGGTGTTAAATTAATTTAATATCTGATATTAAATCATTTGAGAATTAATTAAATTATTTAATTAATTATTAATTATTAATTTTATTTAAAAAATTAATTTTGAATTCTTTTTTGTAAAACTAATAAAATTTCAGTTTTTTTTTTAAATTAAAAACTGAAATTAATTAATTTGAAAAATAAATTTTAAATTAAAAAGAAAAAAGAAAAAGAAGAAAATTAGAAATGGAAAAAATGGGGTTCTCCCACTTTAGGTGCTAGCACCTTATTCACATTCCATAAACTCTTCCAGCCCAATTTCTCAAGCATGAGTTGTAATTCAGGTAGGAAATCCATTTGCATGAAAATCATGCTATAAATAAACCAAATTGGAGTAGAAATCGGGCATGCATCAGAGGTGTTTCAGCTAAAAGTTTCAAGAGTTGAAAACTGGGTTTTGAGCTGAAAAACCAGAACCTCTTCTCCAGCTTATTTTGAGTCCCACAATTCAATCTAAGGCACCAAGAGGATAGTGGAGAAGACCTTGTGGTGGTTCACATCCATAGGACGGAAGAATTGCAGCTCGAATTTGTGATTTAAGGGTATCTTCAAAGGTTAGTGTTGAAACCCTCTTTGTTTTGCTTCCGTTGCTTATTTCCAAGATCCAGCAATGATTTTGGTAAATGCTTGAGTCTTAGCCATTAGGGACCTATCCACATATTTGATTTTAGTTTCAAATATCATTTTGGTCTCTCTACTCTTAAATTTAGTTCCTCAAAATTAATTTTTACCAAAAACTGAGTAAATAAAATAATGATTTTTATGCAAGAAAATATGATATATGAATATATTTTTAAAAAAATTACAGCAAAATGCTTATATTAGACAATAATTTTTTTAAAAAAAAAATAAACAATAAATTAGTAGGACTAAATTTAAGATCTACTGAAAATATATGTACTAAAATTGAACAAACTTCAGAGTATGTGACCTGTGAGGTTGTAGTCTTCATCATTGATATTAACGTGCTAATTCAAATTTTTTATGTCAATAAAAGATCAAATGACATGTTAAATAATATATTTTTTTAATTTCTATTTGCAAAAATATGATATTTAACATATCACTATTTGTATAATAAAAGAAAAAGTAGAAAAACAATAATCAACCTAAACTCATACTTCAAAACTCCATATTATACAAATTAGTACGATAGATACAGATTTTCTTACACAAATTAAAATACGTTGTATCCCAAACATAAAATTATTGTACTCGAATTAAGATAATATAAATTCTAAATACAGACTTCTTGAACACAAATATAATTAGAAAGTGATTAGTGAAGTCGAAGTTTTCATTGGTCATATTAATGGGCTCCTTTGTGCCTTTTTGATGTTGTTTTTACTCATACTTCTCGTGAAGCCAACAAGATGGCTCATTTTCTTTTCTTTTCTTTTTATAACATTTGCTAATTTATTTATTATTATTACTAATATTATTGTTATTATTTTAATTTGCCTTTCTTTAGATCTTTCAATTATGGAATTCAACCTCCACAATAAATAGGGAAAAATATTTGTTAACAGATTTTTAAGAATACTTTGTTAGTTACAACCCAAACTAATGCTTTTGAGTACCTAACAATCCAAATTTACCATACATTCAAATAAACAAAAGTAATAAATAAATAAACATTAAAAAAAAAAATAGCTATTAGCTTTCTATAGTTTTCATACGCTTATTCCAATTTTTTTTAAAAAAAAATCTATATAAATTTATGAAATTCTATCTCAAAACAATTAGTAATCAAATGAGTAATTCATATATCATATAAATATTGTGAGATCTCTCTGGTTTTTTAATGTAAAATCCTCAATAAATTTGTACTATTTTTAAATCTTTTAAAAAAAATCATAATTATCATCTATCGAAAAAAAATCTAAAAAATGGATTTAATTATAGATATATTCTCTCTACATTTTAGCTTAAATAGGCTCTAGCTTTAATTTTCAAATACATCATTAAATTTTGAATTATACTTTTATTTAATTCTTAAACATAACACTATTCCTTTCAAGGTCTCCTCCAAAAAAATTTAAAAGAAAAAAACACTATTAATAAGAATTACATGACATAGCCATTAGATAAATGTTAGAATGAGTTGCCATAATCTTAATATTTGAACACAACTAAATAGACTAATGGGCATCTTATATAAATATCTTACTGCCCTTTTTTTAATATTATTTTATCCATGTACTTACAAATTTGTTTAAATTTAATCCTACTTTCAAGTATTCAATTTTAGTCGTTGAAGTTTAAATAGGTATTAAATTTAGGCTCTACTAATTTAATAGATTAAGGTCACGTTTGTCGTCTAGCGCATGTGAAACATAATCTAGCAATGGTAATATGCAAGGTGGGTTCTAATTGATTACGTTTGTTGTTTTTTACTTGTATTCCGTAATTGTAATGAACTGTGGGACTCGCCTCCAAATTTGTAATCAAAATGCGCAATCTGATTGGAAAATGGATGGTGCTTAATCTGATTGTATTTGAAAATTACATGAGACTCATGACCTCTACCATTATCAGTAGTGTTACTGTTATAGATATTGTTACTGTACCAGTATGAGAATTATGGATTTGTCACATTTACTGTTACACTTACCATTACCGTTACCATTAAGGTCAAACAGTAATAGTAACGGTAAATGTGACAGATTTGTTATTCTAAATAAACATGATAAAAAATAATTCAATTACGTTTACGATTCAGGCCTAATGCAATTATTCCATCATAAAATATCATTTTGATCTCCATAGTTTGAAGTTAGGCTATATTCTGTAATAAAAATTAGTCTAATCATAATGGAATTCCCAATTTTCATTACAAATTGGTAAATATAGCCTAACTTCAAACTATGGAGATCAAAATGATATTTTATTACTAAAATATAAATGTTATATTAATTGTTTTAATGACAGCATTAAATAAAAATATAATTCCTCTTTTTTTCTGATTCGAGGGGGAGCCGTGGATACACTTCTTGATAATGGATTCCGTAGACAAAAGATTTAACAATGTCATTGGAAACTTTCAAATTTTTAATTTTTAATTTTATTTATTTATTTATTTATTTATTTTTATTAATATTGTTGAGTTGAACACAATTTGGAGGTGAGAGATTTCAACTTGTAAATTTAAATTTAGACTTAAGAAAAAATGAAAATAAGTAAAAAGTGATGTGGTTTGGCTTGCATTGAAAGTCATGGCCATATATTATGTGTATAATGTAACTGACACAACACTTTAACAAAACCCAATTTTAATTTCTCAAAAAAGGGAAAAAAAACAAAATCCAATTAAAAGTTTTATTTCTTTATTCTTTAATTTTTAATTATTATTATTGTTTTATTTTTTATTCAGATCACATGTCATTTTCCAGTACAACTCACTCTCTACCAATCATCCCATCCCATAGGCCATAGCCCATAACATCTTTTCAGATATTTAAATCAACTTCTAAAATCCTTTTTATTTTCGTTTCTTTTTTTCCACCCTTAAATTATTAAATTATTTCTAAAGAGAAATATACCTATAATTCAAACTTATCATCGAAATGTCGATTTTTGATTAGTTGCAATTTTCGCCACACTTATTTCTATTACTATTTTAAATATCTATTTCACCTAACAATCTTTTGTGTAGCATATGAAAATTTCTCTCGATACGATAGCAATAAAGAGACTTGAACCACAAATTTTTTTGATCGTTAATATATTTTTACGTTAATTGAGTTATATTCACTTTGATTTAGACTATATTATGGTGTTTAAATTTTAGGAGCAGTTACAAATATAATAATCAAACTCAAAGTATTAGCATATATAGCACAATGTAAAAGAATATATAGATATAACAAAATTTAGATCCAACTCTTAAAGTCTATCGGTATTATACTATATTGTTGATAGAAATCAATCAACTGATAGAGTCTATCACTAATAGAAGTCTACTTTTGCTATATTTGGAACTCTCTAAAAATGTTAATGTACATTTAATTATTAGTCTTAAAAGTGTTATTCACAATAATTACCCTAAATTTTACTTAATTCTATGTAAATAACAATTATGGCCATTAATCATACCAAATATCAACCAAAATTAAAACCCATTATTCTTTTCTTTTCAACTTTGGATTCTAGTTAAATTTAAATATGAGAAAGATAGAACTTTCTCAATATGAAAAAAAAATTCGATGAAAATTACACAAAGATCCTTTTTATAATAGGAAAAGAGAAAAATGATAGTTCGGATGTTGTTTTCAAATATAGGAAAATGAACTAAAATATTTACAAATATAACAAAATTTCATTGTATATTTGCGATAGATCACGATAGACTATTATCTGTGTTTATCTGTGTCATGATAGATACAAATAATAGTTTATCGCGATCTATCGCAAATACTCCGTGGTATTTTAATATTATTTGTAAATATTTTCAGCTGTACTGTTATTTAAAATAATTTTTCTAGTTTTTATATATATATATATATATATAAATGTATGATAAAAAGGTATATCCATTGTAACAGTAAAAAAGAAAAAAACTAATTTTTATTTTCATGGTTAGAAAATATAAGAACAAAAATTAGCTGCCTATTGACTTGTTTAGTTTTTTTTTTTTAAGAAAGGGTAAAAATGAAGGGTTGAGAGAAAGAGAGAGAAAAACATTGGTTTTGATTTAGTTTATTTTCCTTTTTTGGAACTGAGAAAAAAAAAGTTTATTTGCAAAAAAGCCCATCAAATTTATCTTATTTACTTGAAAAAGCAAGTATAAATACCCCCCGACATCCCTGTTTATCCCTCCCACCTTCTGAGTTCCATTGGTTCAATAACAGAAATCCAACTCCCCCAATTTTCCCGCTGTAGATCTCGTCATTTTTCCGTTTGTTTCCCGGGAAAATCAATCAAAGATGAGAGAAATCCTCCACATCCAGGGCGGCCAATGCGGCAACCAGATCGGAGCCAAGTTCTGGGAGGTCATTTGCGACGAACATGGCATTGATCACACCGGCAAGTATAGCGGCGACTCTGAGCTTCAGCTCGAGCGGATTAATGTCTATTACAATGAAGCCAGTGGCGGAAGGTATGTTCCTCGTGCTGTTCTTATGGATCTTGAGCCTGGAACCATGGATTCCGTCAGATCCGGACCCTATGGCCAGATCTTCCGTCCCGATAACTTCGTTTTTGGTCAGTCTGGGGCTGGGAATAATTGGGCTAAGGGACACTACACCGAAGGAGCTGAACTTATCGATTCTGTTCTAGACGTTGTCAGGAAGGAGGCTGAGAATTGTGATTGCTTGCAAGGTAATTTTAGTTTTTTAAATTTCGAAAAACTGTTGGTCTTGGACTTACTGTTTCGCGCGCAATTTTCTCACTTGGTTCATTTTGTGGTAATTTGTATTGAGATTTCAGTGAATTTATCTGGCATCGCAATTCTGGCGTTATTGTAATTCCACCCTTTATCTTCGTATCTTATCGATTAGCTTCTTTTATAGCCTTTTGGTGTTTGGGGTTTTGTTTTCAAGAACCATTTCTCTACTGAGCTTGCTTCTTATAATTTGAGAAATGGTTCAATTCCTGCAAATCTTTTTACGTTCGTTGAGTTGAGCTTCTGATATCATGGGTAGTATATATTTCTCCGTGTTTAGATCTGATCATGCTGAAAAGATAATCAGGACCGGAGAATCTTCCTATTTTCATCCTCTTCATAATTTGTAATTCTATGAAGTTGTTTTTATCAGCTTTGATTTTGTGGGTAATTTTGTATCTTTCTTTTAATATATACACGTTCTGTTTGTTTGCACCATTAACTCTGTTCTAATCAAGTAAAATCTAATGTAATTAATATTGTTACTCCGCTTTCAAGTCAGTTATTTATCATTTATGAACTTGAGGATTCACTATGTTGATAAATGATTCTTCATCTCCTTAAAGTGTTAACTTCTCGATTCTTCTTATATCTGGTCATTTTTTCAAACTGGATATAAATTCAAGATACTTCTCTTTTATATATCCAACATCAAGAAATTGGCAATTGCATTATGGCGGTCTCATCAAATAATTTATCATCTATGCCACATGCACATGCATGTACAAAGAGGTCTCTTAAAACGGCTCACTCCTTTTTCCTGATTATTTGTATAGGATTTCAAGTTTGTCATTCTTTGGGTGGAGGTACTGGATCTGGAATGGGAACACTTCTGATTTCAAAGATCAGAGAGGAGTACCCAGATCGCATGATGTTGACATTTTCTGTATTTCCTTCTCCCAAGGTTTCAGACACAGTTGTAGAACCATACAATGCCACTTTGTCTGTTCACCAGCTTGTTGAAAATGCTGATGAATGCATGGTTCTTGACAATGAAGCCCTCTACGATATTTGTTTCCGGACACTCAAGCTTGCTACTCCAACATGTAAGTTCCCAAGTCATACAACTCATATTTGGGTCTCGAAGTTACCCTTCCATACTCATTGTTATCTAAAATCTTAAAATGGATGGTGTTGAAAATCTGAAATTCTGATATGGCTCTTGAACTGTTTATAATGTGTTTTTTCATGGCTGTACTGAGCAATAGCAAAAAATTGATTGTTTTCAAATCCCGATCATCATTCACTGGTGGCAGTTGTAGTAAAAAGGGTTCCAGTTGTACGTTCTTTCTTTAGTTTTACTTTTCCCTTTCACCTTTTTGGCCAAATTTCAATACTGGCAAAAGGAAAAGAAAGTGGACTTTGGCATGTTATGCACAAATGCAACCGCATATTCACCTGCATGTAAATGTCAAATAAGTGCAATCTTTTAGTAGTTTTCTTCATTTATTTAATATTGTGTTTATAAGATAAGCCTTAGACCCATTTGGTAACTATTTTATGTTTGATTTTTTGTTTTTTAAAAATTAAGCTTCTAAATTCTACTTTCACTCCGAAATTTTATTTGTGTAGTCTTTTTTTTATCAATGTTTTCAAAAAACCAAACCAAATTTTGAAAACTTGTTTTTGTTTTTATATTTTCACTGAGAATTCAAATGTTTATTTAAGGAAAGTGAAAACCATGGCAAGGGATTTGGGAGAAAACGGACATAAATTTCAAAAATAGAAAACTAAAAATAAAATTATTACCAAACGGAGCCTTATTCATCAGGTTTTTTTCTTGTTCAATTGTCATATTGTAGTTGGTGATCTGAACCACCTTATCTCTGCTACTATGAGCGGTGTTACTTGTTGTCTACGTTTCCCTGGACAATTGAACTCTGATCTACGAAAGCTTGCTGTCAATCTTATTCCATTCCCTCGTCTACATTTCTTTATGGTTGGTTTTGCACCATTAACATCAAGAGGATCCCAACAATACCGAGCCCTTACAGTGCCAGAATTAACCCAGCAGATGTGGGATGCCAAAAACATGATGTGTGCTGCTGATCCACGACATGGGCGATACCTTACTGCTTCAGCCATGTTCCGTGGCAAGATGAGCACGAAAGAAGTAGACGAGCAGATGATTAATGTACAAAACAAGAACTCATCTTACTTTGTCGAATGGATACCCAACAACGTGAAGTCCAGCGTCTGTGACATCCCACCCAAGGGTCTGAAAATGGCATCGACTTTCATCGGTAACTCGACTTCGATTCAGGAGATGTTCAGGAGGGTTAGCGAGCAGTTCACAGCCATGTTTAGGCGCAAGGCCTTCTTGCATTGGTACACCGGTGAAGGAATGGACGAAATGGAGTTCACGGAGGCTGAGAGTAACATGAACGATCTGGTCGCCGAGTATCAGCAGTACCAGGATGCAACTGCGGATGAAGAGTATGAAGATGAAGAAGAGGAAATCCCTGCTTGAGCCACCGTCCCCAGCAACGACCTTGGTTTGTTCGAAACTATAATTTGCTGTTGTTGACATTTATGTTTAAGTTTGTGATGGTTATGATGATGGTGTTGTTTCCTGTTGTCCAGCAGTTTGTAGAAGCTTTTTACATGTTTTGAGCTGTATGGAGTGAGTGAGGGTTCATGTAATGTAATCAGAGCTGGGTTTTGGATATAATATTTCTTTGTTTGATTTAGAATGATTGATATTTGTATTTAGTAGGTGGGCATATTTTAAGTTGGAAATTTGTTTCATTGTCTTCTATCTTGATATAAATTAAACAATTGTTGCTTGGAGCACTTATACTTAATACATTTTTTTATTCATAATTCATAGTAAAAAACTTTTGACATCCTAATGTCATCTGGATTATTTGAATTTTTCCTTGGGATAATCCTTTTTATTCCTTAATAGTGTGATTTCTGTGTTTGATTAGCTCACAAAACCATTTTTATATCCTTCACTTTTTTCTTCCTTTTTCTCTTATCAGTTGAAGTTTCCATTTTCCGATTTTAGCCTAACTATTTTCATAATTTTCATTACAATAGACCTTTTCTTTTTTCCCCTTTTTCAAACAAACTTCATCGAGGGAAAAAAATGAAGGAATACAATGACATAAAAATAAGGGAAAAAAAAGTCCACAAAAGTTCCACTAAAGAAGGAAGTTTCAACTAAGAGGGTGACAAAAAGGGTTCCGTTACTAACATCATTTTTAAATTTTGACTTTGTTTTTGTTATATTTTAATTTCGATCGATATTCATTTAATGCAGGATATTTAAAATTAATGTTACATTCATTTTAGGAGATTTCATTTGTTTTTCCATATTCTTAGCTGAAAATCGATCACCTCCTCATTGAGATCTCAATATATGTTGAATGTAATAGTAATATACTAGAAAATGTAAATACACATTGCATATAATGTTTGGTATATAAGATGATATGTTGTATCAATTGTCTTATCTAATATACTTTGATTTATTCTTTAAAAATTCAAAATATAAATAGAATATATTTTGTCGTATATATCAAATATACCTTGTTTTCTACCTCGAAACTTCTTGTTGTTTCTGGTTTTCATTTATAAGGGGAAGAATTTTCAGATTATTAGATAATCTTTCCTTATTTTTGAAAAGAAGCCCATTTCCGATAGCTCATAATTGCGAGAAACTTGTTTTGCATATGATTTTGGTATTAATATTATTAAATACATATTTAATGAAAACAAAAACAAAATTAAAAGAATATCGTCCTTTTAAAAACTATTTAGGAAAATATTGTTTTCAAACTATTTGTAAAAATATTGTTGTTTTTTTTTAAAAAAAATAAGTCGAGGGTTGAAAATTCGATCTAGATAGGTCGAATTTTGAACCATCGACCTTCCTTTCACTTGTACGTTGAACTTTGAACCCTCGACCTTGCCCTTCCTAACATTATTATTGAGTCTGTTTAATTATCATTCCGGAGACCTTTCTCTATCAAAAGATCGTATTTCTAAATTTTCATAAGGTCCCCCTGAAATTCCTTCCAAAGCTTGTTGAATAATTTTTACGGATTCTGTCATCTCAACAAGTCTGATTAAATAACGAGCTAATGAGTCTCCTTCTTTTTGCCACTAAACTTCCCAATCAAATTCAAGAGTGGGATTATGAGAGATGGCGAGATTTTGAGAGAGCGAGAGTTTGCGAGAGCGAGATTTTGAGCGAGAGTGGGATTTTGAGCGTGAACGAGGGCGAGAGTGTGAACGAGAGCAAGGGCATGAGCGTGGGCGTGGGCGAGAGCGAGGGCGTGGGCGTGAGCGAGGGCGTGGACGCGTGGACGTGGGCGAGGGCGAGGGCGAGGGCGAGGGCGAGGGCGAGGGCGTGGGCGTGGGCGTGAGCGAGGGCGAGGGCGAGGGCGAGGGCGAGGGCGAGGGCGAGGGCTGTCTCTTATACACATCTAGATGTGTATAAGAGACAGAACTCATCCTCTTCCCAAACAGGTCCTCTACGTCTAGGAGTTGGTGGAGGAACAATAGGTATATCATACATATAATGAATTTCCTCCATATAGCTTTGGTTGTCACTACATATAGCAAGAACTTGGTTCAGATCATTCGCAACCTCACGGAATCTACTATTGTTCGATCTCTGTGAATTATAAAACAATTAGATAATATTTAAAATAAATTTAAATTAAAAAAATTAGATAATATTCATTCATTTACCAGATGACCCACAGCTGCTCCCGGACGAGTGACGTAGCGCCTTGTGATATTATTTTACCAATGAATATATTCTAGAGTGACATCTGTGTCAAACTGTTCAAGAGAAACCCCCACTACAATAAACCTTGCACGATAGTGCTATCACACTACCAAATGTGCAACTTTTTCGGACCAATCTCCAATCCTTAGGTCAATATCATATACGGATTCAGTATTATAAGGCGATGGGACATCCTGCTGAAAACCGAATTGTCTCATCACCCTGTCAAGAAGATGCCACTCACCAATGTAAAAACATATGAGAGGACTCATCGTCCCCATATGTTTTGACCATTCGTACAAAAATTAGGCAAAGTATGTACAATAATTTTGTACGGCTCCCAAATAACCTGAAACACAAAATATTATATTAGAGAATATAAAAGAAAAATACAATAAAAATGTGAATAAAATAATCAATTAGGTTTAGTGTAATTTACTTGTTCAGGTTGAAGCAGATCAAACATGTATCTATACTAGTTGACTACATGTGTGGCTGTCCTAGTCACACAAAATTTGCCTCTCCACCTAATATTTTAAATTGATAATTTAAAATTTAAATTAACTAGATCAGTGATATAAAAATTAAATTGAATTAAAACAACATACCGAGAACCGTAGGCTCGTCCAACTAACTGAGCGTCATTAACATGATGTAGCTGTGGAGCCATTGTTGGAAATCACTCCCAAGCCCATAGTTGCAAAAGTATGAGAGACCCAGCTATCTCTTGAACCTCAGATCTTGTTGCTTTGCATAGTTGTCTATACAACCATGCCAAGCATGCTCCACCCCACGAATACCGCCCCGTATCATGGAGGTTAGCTAACAGTGGCAGGAATATCAAGTGAACAAAATGACTTGATTTATCTAAAAACAGACTTCCACCCATCATTTGTAGTATATATGCTCGCGCATATCTTATGACGGTTTCCTCGTCTGCATCATCTGTGAGCTCACAAAATTGTGTTCCTAACCATTTAAAGAATGTTATCTGAGCAAGAGCATTTATAGGCAACATTCGAGCTCCTTTGAGGACTCCATTTATGCACTCTGATAGATTTGTCGTCATCCACCCATATCTAAATCCTCCATCATGTACTTGAATCCATTGCTCTAAACTAATGTTATCAAAAAAACTTAGACAGCTCCGATTTATTCATTTTATATCTTCAATTGCTTTGTTGAACTTTTGAATTTGAAACTGACACCCGGCACGATAAACATAATTTTTCAATGAATTAAATTTATACTTTTTATTGAAGTTGTTGACGATATGTCGTAAGCAGAAATGATGGTGACATTTCGGTCCCGTCCAACCATTTGCTGGGTTGTTCACTGCTGCAATTATACCAGCATATCGATCTAAAATTAACACACCTCTTCGTGTGTTACAAATTTCTCTCAGGTGTTTCATATACTTAGTGATCCTCGAACAAGCCATCATACCGAGCGATACTGTTCATGTAACAAGTGGCAAGCATTCGGCATTCCATGCTCCGATTTTATGGCCGTTTGCTCATATTTTAACTTTGAATTACGAAGATTTTATTAAGAACTACTACAAATTGTCAACGTATGCTGAATGTTACTCTCCTCAATTTCAACATATACCGCATGAAGATTACTGGATCACGCACCCTAATATGCCCGTCTTACATCCTGATCCATCGTTTTTTAGAAGACCTGGTAGACCAAAAAAATTCACGTTATCACAACGAGATGGATTGGACAGAACCAGTCACTCGACAACGATGTGGATTTATAAACCAGTTAGGACATAATCGAAGGAAGTGTCCTTTGTTACTAAGACGGGCTCCAGATTGTATTCAATTTTTTTTTGTAATCAATATAATAATTTATAATATATTCAATGTTATAGTATAATAATCTAATATATTTAATTTGTTGTCTAATGATTATTCAATTATAGTATAATAATCTAATATATTCAATTTATTATCTAATGATTATTCAATTATAGTATAATAATCTAATATATTCAAATAGTCTATGATTATTCAATTATAGTATGATTATTAGCTCTTTTTTCTCTTTTTTTATATATATTTCTATGGGAAGTTCAAATAAATGAAGACTCTCGCTCTCTCCTAAGATCTCGCTCTCTCACTCTTGCTCCCTCCTAAGATCTCGCTCTCTCGCTCTCGCTCTCTCCTAAGATCTCGCTCTCGCTCCCTCCTAAGATCTCGCTCTCTCACTCTCGCTCTCTCTGTTATTGTTGTTATTTTTCCATTAATGATTACTAGCTTTCATTTCTTCTGGAACAATCATAAACACTTTTTTTATTATGGATCTACTTCCAGAAACTCAATGCGTAATCTTAACATTCAATGTGTATTCCTAAATAATCTCATTTTTCAATTATTCAACCATTTCATTTTACCAAATTCAATGTTAGTCAGATTAGTCAATATAAACTAAATCTCGCTCTCTCCAACATTCTCGCTTTGAATCTCGCTTTGAATCTCGCTCTCTCCTTAATCTGCTTCAGTCCATTTATCTCCTTAATCGCTTTAAAGTTTCGACATGTGTGTAACCTTTGACAACCTAATATATAAAATTTTGTTAGTAGACAAAGTTAATTCGAAATTGTCTTTCATTTTAAGGCATAACTTGTATCCATGCGCTTCATATTCGCCTCGAGTTTGCTCCCAGAAATATAACCATCCCCACCCCCTCACATCAATCCCACAAGCCTCCGTCTAATTCGAAATGATAACAAAATGCATAGGTTGTTAGAAGCGACTCGAGTATACAGATACATATAGTATACCATCTCATTACTTTATTTCCTCTATGAGGGAAAAAGAAAAGTAATAAATCTACAATCTCGAGGGTGGATGTGTGTCGAAACTTCAACTTTCGACAACCTAAGCGAGATTCGCGAGATTTTCCTTGTCGAGGCTTGAAGTTTCGGCCTATGTATTGTTTCCAAGTTTTTATTTGTTCGTCGAGTTCTCAACGTTCGAACTCTAGCCTCGAACTCCCAAAACAACAATATTTCTCTAATAAGTTTCAAAACAACAATATTTCTCTAATAAGTTTTGAAAACAACAATATTAATATTAAAGGTCCGATAAAAAAGTAAACTAGGGAAAAGGTAAATGTAAATAATAACCCATTAGACTATTCACGTAAAAAAAAAGTTTAGACAATTGTGTAATTGAGACTATTTATTTAAGTTATATGTGTAGAAAGTTTGAGTAACTACAAAATTCTTCAAAGTCGAAACCAAAAAGAAACATGGAACCTTAACAAGGACTAAACATCACAAGGGTCTCTTTTCACACTACTAAAAAACTCTATTATTTTTCTCATTCCAAAGACTCCATAACAAGGCATCCAACCCAGCACACCATATAAAAAGACTTTTCTCACTAAAAGGTAGATGAACTCCCTGATCGAATCTCTAACAACCCTATGATGAGCAAGCTTACCAAATTCCGAGAAGAAGCGTCTTTCACACAAATTTCACAAACTCACAACTCCAAATCATGCAAGGGGCTCGAAAATGGAAAAGATAATAAATGGAAATGCCACTTAAAACCAATCTAAACAAAGTAAGTCTTCTAGCTTTGGAGAAATAACCATGCTTCCAAGAGGCCAAACTCTTCATGACCTTTTAAGAGTCAGATCCCAAAACGAGAGAGCTTTCAACTATCGGATCCTATAAAGAGCCAATTCCAAAAACAAACAAAAAAACAACAAATCTTAAAAATTATTGTCTCGTTTGATAAAAATTTGATTTTTAGTTCTTAATTTTTAAATCTTTTTATTTGTTATCCCATACTTGTTTTTACAATAGTTTTCATCTTTCATAAAGAAAGAAACTATAAGTTGGAAGTATTGTTTATAAACCTAATTTTTTTAAAAAAAAAAAAATTATTATTGGATGGAGACTACATTTCTTAGTTAACAAAATTTCGTATGAATTTTAAAAATATTGTTACAAAGTAGATAACAAAACGAACTCATAGGTTGAACGTAGGAGTAAATTTTATAAGCTTGCTTTTCAAAAAAGAAATTCTTATAAATAGAAAAATCCAAAAAATATTTACACTTAATAATAAAAAGTCCCAAAAATATTTTGTACTTTTGAAACTTTTTGCTATAAAATATAAATATTTTTAAATATTTTTTATATTAAAAAATGACCTTTTCAAAAATTAGTGAAAACATAGTATCCAAAGTTTTAAAAGATGAAAACATTGAACAAACCCATGAAAAAATCTATAAAACAAAGAGGCTAAGCACACCAAATATCACTAAAAAGTGATAAAGATGAAATGTTGAAGTTATTGACATGAAATATGTTTGAACCTTTTTTTTTCCTTCCATTATCCATTTTTCCGTAAAATCTATTTAGTATAACTTTTCAAGTGCTAAAAAAAATATTTTTAAATATTTGAAAAGTCATTTTAGACAAACCCTTAATTAAGTAAGTAATCGTTATATGATACCATCATTTTAAAAGATAAAGTTCAAAAAGCATCTTTTATACATCTCAATATCTAATTGCTACACAAATCTCTCTTATCTTATCTATACTTATTTCTCTATTTTAAAATAATAATAATAATAATAGTACATTTACGATCATAATAGGTCTTAATTATTGAATTTGAGTTATAAATTGACAAATTGGAGTTACTTTTGATACTATATATTTCCTAAAACATATAGGAATGTGAATGAAATTGAGATGATATATTGACATTCTACCAACTAAATCACTTAAGTGGTAAAGTCATGATTTATAGAACTAATAACTCAATTCTTCTGCTAAGGATGGATGCATAAATGAAGACTTTGAATGCCATAGCCATTGATTACCTACCATTTAAGTAGCAACAACAATATCCAATTAAGATAAAAGAACTTCCCGTCGCATCCACTCCACTCTACCATCGTGTCATGAAATGCACTTCATTATCTTCCAAAGAATTAGTCAACTTTTAAAAGGTGGGGAGCAATCATTTGACTATATCAAAATTTAAATTAAAAAAAGAAAGAAAGTTCCACCTCAACGCATTTAAGGGAGAATTAGATAGCTCTGGGTTCGAGTGACATTTCACCCCTAACCACAACTCATCCGCTGGGGTGAAAAAAAATGAAAGAGTGGGACGAAATTTCTCTCGCTTTTGGGTCAACAAGAATATTTCTAGTGGAACATTTTTCATAATCCCCTTGAGAGATAGTTTACTAAAAGTTAAAAATGAAAAAGTGAGTGATCCAGATTTACCAAGAATTTCAATATTGGACTCAACTCAATTTATCTTACTGATTAGTTTGTTTTTCTATTTGTGCGCTTGTTGCATCAAATTCGTTACATTTATCCAAGAAATATGTCAAGTAACTATTTATCACTTGTATAGACTCACGCTTCAAAGTTCCAGTATTAAGAATCTTTTTAAATTTTAAAAAATAAACAAATAAGATCACAAAATTATAGACTAAATTTATTACTTGTATAACTTTTTTTTAAGTGTCCACAACTTGATTGTAGATCATCAAGCATATAACCTGTAAAGATGGTAAATGTTGTGCATAATGAGGCCACATGCGTAAAGCTAATTGGGTTTTATTTCATGAATAACTCCATAAAAAAAATATGCAATTATTTGAGTAAATAGTAATATAAAATATGAGGAGGCCACATGACTATAATTTTATTTTTAAATTCACTTAAAAGGAAAAAAAAAAAAAAAAAAAAAAAAAAAAAAAGGAAAGAAAGAAAGATCGTTTGGTAACAAAACAATCTACTTTTTAGATTTTTATTATTTGAATGTTTTTAGAAAAACTAAAGATAGAATTGCATTCCAAACTGATTCTAAAATTTTATGTGTTTCCAAATTCGATGGGGTTTCTAACTAACTAGAAAATGAGAAGAAAGACGTCATTAGAGGAACTTATTTTCTTATTCTTGAAAGAAAGAAATTGAGATAATGGTATGAAAACCCCAAAAATATAAAAGTTGAAAATGGTTTGAAATAGAGGATGACAAAGTGGCAGGTTGGTTAGATCAAGAAGCACACATGAGATTTTGGCGGACTCCCACTTTTTCCTTGACTATGTGCTTAGACAGTACAAAGAATACAAACCAGTATGGACGAACGTTGACTTCGTATTTGGGCCAATCAACATCAAACAACACTAGCTTATGCTTGCCATCGATCTACAAGAGTGCACAATCTTTGTATTCTACTCCATACCGAACTACATCGGTGGCAACATAGTTGAGGGTCATCTAACGCTCGTGGCCAGAGCAATACCGTCCATGTTGATTTCTGTCGGATTTGACAAACAACATAAGAAATTCAAGTACAGGCAATGGAAAGTTAGGAGATCGAATACAACCCTCCAAGAGGGCAAGTCTCTAGATTGTGGAATATTTTGTGTTAAATTTATAGAATATTGTGTAACTAGAACTAACTTAACACAGGTGAATATGGGATTGTATAGGAAACAATATGTTGCCTAAATGTGGGCAAATAAATATTTATGGTAATATTTTTTGTGATAAATTTGTGTTGAATTTTTAGAATATAATTGGTGTTGTATATTGAACTAAGCAAATAAATAACTAAGCAATCACCCAAAACTAAGTAAAAGATCATTTAAGTTTATGTGCAAAATCGTTTAAGAATATGTAAACGGTCGTCTAAATCTAAACGACCGTTTAGAAAATTCTAACCAATTGTTTATGTAAACATCCCGAATTTCAGAAAAAATTAAGTTAATTATCTAAAATTATTGAGTTCAAATTTCTCTTTCATTTGAAAAATTGGGATTAAAATGAAATAATTGAAAAACTTTTATTTGTTAAATTGAATTTAATTATTAGATATTCAACTAATTATTTTGAAAATATTGAATTTTGCTTCCTTTGATTTTGGATTTTAGGATCAACTTAAAAAAAATTAAATTAAGGAGATAATTAATTTCATGTGGTTTTGAATTAATTTAAATATTTGGAAGAATTTAATTTATATCAAATTGATGGATCTTATGCCATTTAATTTTGGTTTTTGAAGCCTAAATTAAGATAATTTGAAAGGTTAACTGATTTATTAATTTAATAGAATCTTTGGAGATTTTGGAGATATTATGATAAAATATTTTATTTATCCTTTCAAATTTTGAAAAAAAAAATAATAAAAGAATTGAGATTTTTTCGAAATTAAATGAGAGTGAAAAGAGGCCAAAAATTGGAGAGAAAACAATTCGGTTTTTCAGCGACAACTTCCACAAAATTGTGAATTTCCGGAGTTTGAATCGTTGGATCGTGCTCAAATTTGGTCAGTCGGTTCGAGACATATAGAGTTTCATTTTGAACGGTTGGATCGTTGTTTGAAGCTCTGGTTTGTTCGTAATCGCTGCTGAATAAAATATGTAAAACTAGAAATTCCCCTTCTCTCTCACTCTCGCAAACCCTCCTCATGCAAGACCCTCACTACCCACTGCTAGTCTAAACAATTTATGCCGTCCGACAGCAACACCCGCTTCCTGTCTATGGTAGCCACGAGCCGACGTGCCAACAGCCACCACTTGTCCGATCTTTGCCGGAATCTTGAGAAAAACCTTGGGTAAGACTTATTTTCCTTATAATTAGGGAGGTGAAATTCACCCATTTGATTTTGGGTTAAATTAGTTAACCTCTCTTTGGTGTGAAACTTAGATTCAAGATTTGGAAGTTTTGAGGCATTGACCATCAAGCTAGATACCATTTCTCGTTTTGCAGAAAATTGGTAAAGATCAATAAGTTTTCGGTAAGTTGTTGGTTGGTTATTATTTTAGATTGAGAGTAATAGTGGGAAAATTAAGTTATTGATTTTGGATTTAATTCTTGATCAGATTGGCTAATTGAATCAAGTTTTGGAATTTGTCTGGGATCAAGACACAACTTTGTGGTTGATTCAAGTTTTCCAAAGGTTTTAAGGAATTATTTGCGTGGACTTTTGTGACCAAGTTGAGGTAAGTAATACTATTACCGGTGCCTTCGTGCCAGACGACCTAGATTAGATTTATAAAGTTAATTAATGGACTTTAGAAGCATGATTTTGTCATTGTGATATACTTGTTGCATGACAGTTATGAGTATCATGAGCATGTTCGAATTTCTAATCAATACTGAAATTATGTATATGATGCATGAATAGACCAATAGGGCTGTTCACCGTCTCGCCTTGACGTATGTTTTATTTCAGAGGACCGACGGGTCTAGTTTCATGTTTGACGGTGTGCCTATGGGCCGTTAAACATGTGTGAGTTGACAGGTTCACGTTCATGTTATTTTCCATGTTTGACGGTGTGCCTATGGGCCGTTAGACATGCGTGAATCGACAAGTTCACATTTTTTCCATGTTTGACGGTGTGCCTATGGGCTGCTAGACATGTGTAAGTCGACGGGTTCACGTTCATGTTAGACGATGTGCCTACGGGCCGCTAGACATGCGTGTCAAGGCAAGACAGTCCTTTGGTTTCTTTTCATCATCTAAAATCGATGTAGTTGTTTAAGCCACGAGCCATCATTCTCTGCTCGTGGATGCATAGCCTGATCCCTGTAATGGGATCACTTACTGAGTATTTTTATACTCAAGCTTTCTTAATTCATATTTTTCAGGTAAGGATAGGAACGGACCGGCGGGTGACGAGAGGAAGCTGTGATCATGCCATATGGGACATGTAAATCGCTTCGGCTCAGTTTACGTTTTCAAGTTATTTAAAAATTTTTATTTGAAACTCGATGTTGATCAAAATGCTATCTATTTAAGTTTGTTTTTCTTCATTATTTTAGGGGTCCCGAACAAAGGTTTTACTTATTTGTTATTTATTTTGGAAATTGTCTTCATTATTTTAATGAAATTTATTTTCCTCAATGGTAAAAAATGTTTTGAATGTAAATGTGTAATTATGAGTAACGACCCTTATCAGAGTACTCAAAAAGGTTAAAAAATTCTAACCGATCGTTTAAAAAATCTATCTATACGATCGTGTAGCAAATATCTATTCTAAATGATCGCGCATAATTAGCTAAGCGATTGTACATAATTAACTGAGCGATCACGCACAAATAACTAAGCGATTGCGTACAAATAACTAAGCGATCGTACAAAAATAACTAAGCAATTGGCTTAAAAAATTACATATCTTTCAGTCTAGATATGCTAGTGCCAGGTGTTATCAATGTTTGTCTGCACGTTTTCTTGTTATGTCCTCTCTGATCACATCGTGTACACCTATGTATTTTGTTGTGGCTCCTCTCCAATTGAAGGTATGCTGACGATTTGACGTCGACCTACACATGATACCTTTCGCGGTGGTAGAATTGGTTCAACATCTTCAAAATCTGGTCTTCGACGTCATTCTTGTCTGTGTCCACTAAAGATTGGTTCGACGTAAGCAGCACAGTTGTAAATCATTTTTCACATAATGTTTGAACATTAATGTTTCTCAGGGTCATTGCATGGGAGCACAGGATCTCGATGCACTTAAACTCCATACAAGTACATGTTCGTGAACGAAGATCAACCAATCTCCCAAATATCCATCGTCCACATTAATTGATATTTAGGGGGTTTAGAGTTTAATTGCATCGAGATCCCGTGCTCCCATGCTATATTTGCAGCGACCCTAAGAAACATTAATGTTCAAACATCATGTGAAAAATAGTTTACAGTTGAGTGTGTGCTTGTCGCCAATCTTTCTAGTGGACACAGACAAGAATGGCATCGAAGACCATATTTTGAAGATGTTGAACCAATTCTACCATCGCGAAAGGTAGCACGTGTAGGTCGATGTCAAACCGTCGGGATACCTTCAATTGGAAAGAAGTCACGACAAATACATAGGTGTACACGATGTGGTCAGAGAAGACACAACAAGAAAACATGAAGACAAACATTAATAACACCTGGCACTTGCCCATTTAGACTAAACGATATGTAATTTTTTGGGTGATCGCTTAGTTATTTGTACACGATCGCTTAGTTATTTGTGCGCGATCACTCAGTTAATTATGTACGCTTAACTAATTATGCGCGATCGTTCAGAATAGATATTTATTTCCTAAATGATCGTATAGATAGTACTAAACGATCGTATAGATAGATAGATTTTTTAAACGATCGGTTAGAATTTTCTAAACGGTCGTTTAGATTTTCTAGAAGATCGTTTACATATTCTTAAACGATCTTGCACATAAACTTAAATGATCTTTTACTTAGTTTTAGGCGATTGCTTAGTTATTTATTTGCTTAGTTCAACGTACAACACCAATTATATTTTACAAATTCAGCACAAATTTATCACAGAATATATTACCATAAATATTTATTTGCCCACACTTGGGCAACATATTGTTTCCTATACAATCCCATATTCACCTGTGCTAAGTCAGCCCCATCAGTCCCAGTTACACAATATTCTATAAATTTAGCACAAAATATTCCACAATCCAGAGACTTGCCCTCTTGGAAGGTCGCATTCGATCTCCTAACTTCCCATTGCCCATACTTGAACTTCTTATGTTGTTTGTCAAATCCGACAGAAATCAACATGGACGGTATTGCTCTGACCACGAGCATTAGATGACCCTAAACTATGTCGCCATTGATGTAGTTCGGCATGGAGTCGAATACAAAGATTGTGCACCCCTATAGATTGATGGCAAGCATATGCCAGTGTTGTTTGATGTTGATGCCTAAATACGAAGTCAACATCCGTCCATGCTGGTATTCTTTGTACTGTCTAAGCACGTAGTAAAGGAAGAGGTGGGAGTTCGCCCAAAACCTCATGTGTGCTTCTTGATCTAACCAGCCTGCCACTTTGCCATCCTCTATTTCAATACCATCTGGCCGAATCTTAGAAGCAACACCCTCTGGCTCCATCAAAACATCTTGGGAAAGGCAAGATGTAAATATATGCTTGAGTTAACAGTAGTTTCAACAGATATGTGAAATTTTCATACCGTGAAGCTTGAATCAATGATCGTGAATCGAATCATACAGAGGTCAGGTTTCGATTGCAACTTCTGATGCACGTGCATCAAAAGGAGATCCATAGTCTGGTACAACAAAGAAAAATATAAGTTGAGCTTAAAAGTTACTAAAAGAAAATCTTGGTTAATGAATTAACAAAAATACTCATGTCTCCAAGCACCCATACGTTCTCCTCAGCGTTTTAAAGAAATCCTTGGTCCTAAATGTATATACTACCGTTCGCTCCTCATTTTCTGTTTTAGGATGGCTCTTCCATTTATTGTATGCATTCCACATAACATCAAGGACTGGGAAGCATGGGTCACAGAAACGAACGATCCTTATAGGGAACTCAAGTACATGGACTAAGGGGTTGAGATTGATAACATCGATGGCCGATTTCAGTGCCACTATAGGTGATTCAGCTTCTTCTTGGGGCTGAGGAGATTTTGGAGGTGAATAAGGTTGAATTGTTTCTGAATGTGGCTGAGAATGGGGCTGAGAAGATTGGGGTTGAGAATGTTGGGGCTGAGTTGTAAACTTCTTCCCCTTTTTGAAACACTCAGGTGTGAACTTGGCTGGGTTTTTTTCCTTTTCCGACGCTCTGGTTTGTTCATGCAATAGTCGTACCTCAACTTCAGTGGCATCCTTTCAATTGACATCCTTGAATTGAAATGGACCCTAACACTGAACACTTCAATTGACGTTCCCACAACCAACTCCAATATTTCATTAGCAGTTTGAGGAATTAGTTGTTCATTGACATTTGGTTCATTGATAGAGGTGTCCATCAATTCAGATATTGAATCCTGATCGTTGATAGTTTTGGACTGCTCACTGATCGTCCCAGCTGGCTGTTCATTGTGGGTTTCTTGGTGGGTTTGAGGGGGACCTTGTGCATCGGTCTGTGGGGGATCATCATCATTATGAGGTTCCTGATAATTGTTACCATCACCATTATTATCATCATAAGGAGTCATTATATAGATATTCTAAACGATTGTCCATTTAAGAATATCTAAACGACTGTACAGAAATACATACCTCACATAGATGATGGATCATCATCTTTATCTCGTTCAGTTGTTGGCCCATCAAATGATGTTGGACAGTAAATGTATCTCCCATCTGACGAACCATGGTAGTCAAGTTCACCAAGTCTTTCCGAACTTCTTTTATTTCCTCCCTAAGAATCTTGTACGATTTGGAATGATGATGTCTGGAGGACTTTTGTTGCTTATGTGGTTCCGACTCTGTTTGGTTAGTCTGAACCAGCATACGTGGTTCTGGCTTTATTCGTTGCACATTTACAGAGCTTTCTACATGGGGTTCATGCTCTTCATGTCCCCCAAATGACTCGCGAGTATCGATGGAGTGTTCAACCCCTTCAATCCTCCTTTCCCCAACAACAGAAACCACATTAAGTCCTTCAAGTCGATCCTCCTTATACCTTAACTCCTCTGTGCTAGGTACAAGTCTCGACACAACAATAGTTTGTACATAAACAAATGAGCAAGTCAATATGCATGAAACTATAAACAAATGAGCAAGTCAGGAGTGATCAGTTACTTATTTTTTTTTTGCTGGAAAACTTTATTGCTCAATGATTTATAAGATGGAGCATGAGAATAAGTCCATCTAAGAATTTTAGGGATTGCAACCTTGTTGACTTTGGTGGCTAGGAATTTACTCGATGTGGATAAAATTTCGTAAGTCCAATCCTACGATATGTAAACTTCTTAGACGAATATAACACAAGTTCAATGTATATTAAAGTGAATTAGAAATAAAAGTACATACCTAGAATGCAAGTACATGAATCCCTTATACAGCAATGTGAGGCGTGGTGATCACCTTCTGCTTTCTTTGAATCATATGCCTTCTTCCCGCGCACGATAGTCTTCATGGTATACAATGTACATCCATAGAAGAGGGAAGACCAGTCATAATGTACGAAGACGTCGTGGACATCGACAATCCCAAATATATTGCTATCGAACTGGGTTTTCTTGTCCTTTTCAATCATCACCATTTCAATGAACAGTGCCAATACAACCTTGATAGCATCTTCGTCATTAGTAAAATTGAAATTCTCGAAGGCGATCTCCACATCCTTGCAAGAACTATCCTTTCCATTTGGGTCCTTAGGTCTAAGAATGAATTTTTGTAGTCTTTCACCACTTGTTTCTTTTTCCACTGTTTCCTTGGTCGGTCACAACCCATTTATTAAGTTAAAATCCACTTGGGAGAATGTTATCTTCTTCCCGAATGTTGAATGAAATAACGTCTAGGTTCGCATCTGCTACCTCCCTTAATAGAAAGTGGTGCGAAAGTTGTCCATTGAAAACAAGACCTATATCCAACAGAGGACCAAAGGTCGTTTTCCTATACAGTCTCATACATTATTATGTCAACTTTTTCTTAATGACAAGGGCAATTTTGTGGACTTGGCAAGCGACTGTAGCAGGAAAATATTTCTCAGCAGAGACGACCATCTTACCAATCTCACAATCGTATACATTACAAGAATTAGTAAGCAATCGCATAACAAAAACTAAACGATATCATAACAAAAACTAAACAATCGCATAACAAAACCAAAACGATCGTATAACAAAAACTAAACGATCGCGTAACAGTTAGCCAAACGATCGTGTAATAGTTAGTCAAACAATTGCATAACAGATATCTAAACGATCGTGTAATAGCTAGATAAACGATCGCATAATGAATATCTAAACGATCGCGTAACAGTTAGCTAAGCGATCGCATAACGGATGTCTAAACAATTGCATAACAATTAGCCAAACGATCGCATAACTGATATCTAAACGATCGCGTAACAGTTAACCAAACGATCGCATAACAAATGTCTAAACGATCGCGTAACAGTTAGCTAAATGATCGCACGATATAAACCTAAATGATCTGATTGCTTAGTAATCTCTATACGATCGCTTAGTAATATCTAAACACTTGCATTCTTCAAGAAAAATAGTCATACCTTTCAGATCACGACAACAATGACAAATGCGTAGAGACAACCGACGAGAAACCTACGAGAAGTGCTCGACTTCGGAGAGAAAACGAGAGCAAAATCGAGAGAAAACGCTCCGAAGAAAAATGCTTTGAGCAGAAAATGAACGAAATGGAGGGAGACCCTATCGTTGCAAAGTATTCGTAGAGACACGCGTTCACCAACGGTCTGAAGGTTTTTTTAAAAACTGGGGGTAATTTTGGAATTTCGAATGGACAAAAGGTCAATGGTAAAAAAAATTTTAAGTGATCATTGGTAGAAAAGTTTTTGAGTTTTGGGTCATTTTGTGAAATTTTCCTGCTTACATCATCAGCCAAAATTACAAAATTACCCCTAATTTTTCCCCCTTCCTCTTTCCATTTTTTCCAATTGGAGAGATGTTGTCACCGATCATCGAAAGATTGCAATAGAATCACCATAGTGGGATTAAAATGTCAAATGTGTGGGGCCACGGAAAGTGAGGGAAAAATGGTGATGCGAGAATGCGAGAGAGAAAAATTGAAAATCAATCGTTGACCATCGCAAAGGCAAGATGAGATCGAGATGGGGTGTCACTAGCAAGAGCGAGAGAGGAGATTGAGATGGGATGAGCATCAAATGTGTCATCGACAAGAACGAGAGAGAAGGGAATGTGAGTGAGAAAAGAGACGGAGAGAGGAACAGTGAAAGCGAGAGAGGAAGTGGCCCAATCTGCACATGCAAAGTTTCGTTTTGATAATTTCACACAAATATGACATAAACAAAAGGGCAAAAGTCTTGAAATTAAGAAAGTATGCCAAATCTCATTTCAACTCGATATTTTAGGTCATTCGTAAGATTATCCCAAAAAAATAAACAAAAATCTTTCAACTTTTTAACTTTATAATGATGTAGCGAGTCAAATGATTGCTTGTCAGCTCAATTCTTAAAACTATGATTGACCGATTTATAATATTGCACATCCTAAGGATGACCGTTCTAACGATTCACATAAATATATTTTTTTTTAGTAAAACACGTGGGAGTCTGAATTCGAATTACTAACTTTTTGGACAACAATATATGTCCTAACAAAGTGAATTATACTCAGATTGACACAACTCCATAAACACAATCCCGTAAGATCATATCACTACAAAACAAATTGCAAATATACTTAAAAAGATAGAAAACAGTTCCTAAGAACAATTGCCAAACAACAGTAAAAGAGTAACAATAAAGAAGACCTTTTCATGTTAACACAATAAGACAACCATAAAGAACGAGAAAAATGAGAAATAGAATACAGGCAGACAGGCAGATCATTATAATTTGTGAATACCAAAGGGAGAAGGGGGTCCACTGGTTCCCTACATGTAAGTGCGCATGGGAAAGAGCCATAACTTTGTTCCTTTCTAAAAGCCAACCAAAACCAGATTATTGGGTCACTCCTAACCTAAAGCTTTGCTTTACATATTTGATTTTCTATGCCTTTCTCTAACTAAAACATTACAGCAATAGCCTCACTCTTGGTCTTTGAGGCACCAAAAAAGCTTTACTGAAATTTTCAGAGCCCTAGAAGGCATTTTTTGCACCCAATTCCTAAACTTCTTCCTATAAATACCTCAGCTTCTTTATTCCTTCTCCCACAAACTTTAACATTGAGTAAATTTGACTCAATATCCCCTTCTGTTCCTGTTCTTTCAAGATAAACTTCTGGACTCATTATCTCCTTGTTTCTAATGGCCAGTAATGGTTGTATATTGGCTGTTTCATTTCTACAATTAGTTTTCTTTATTGCCTTGGCATCTGACCAGAATCCTATTCAAGATTTTTGTGTAGCAGATACTGGAAGTACAGGTATTGTTTGATCTCCTCTGCTTGTTTTTGTTCCTATGCTTTCCTTGTTTAACATATTTACCTGAGTTGTTAATAAGACAGATTGAACTGGTAGAGGTTCAGGATTTAACTAGCACCATCTAAGATATTTCAAGAGAAAGAAGAGCACCTTCTTATTCTCTAAATCTTCAGCAAAATCTCTAGCTTAGCTACAATTTTGTTGCTTATTGCAACCGTATAACGTAAGAAGCATGGAAACAGATACGAACACGACACAACATGACAATACGCCAATTTCAAAATAACTAGGACACGGATACGCTCTTTTTTTACTATTTTTTTAAGGATATATAAGTTTAACATAAAATACTAAATGCACTAAAAAACAACAAAAAAAACAAAACCAAAAACAAAAAATGTCAAGTTATAGGAAATGAATTGTTTAGGCTCCTAACTTTTTTTTTTTTTTTTTTTAATATTTGGTTTTAAAAAAATGAGCTTTCCTTTTGTTTTTGTTTTTGTTTTTGGTTTTTTATCTTCGTTAGATATAATTGATTTAGACTTTTAAATTTGGGTCCAATATGAAAGGCTGGATCATTTCCTTTTTAAAATAATTTCTGAAGCATTCCAGTAAGTGTCCCAAACGTGTCTCCACGTATTTGAAATTAAAAATAGGACAAGGAACTTTGTGTGTCAGACAGACGTCCGGCGCATGTCCAACACGGACACTCGGCCTAAATGGAGTGTATGTGCTTCGTAGTGTATAACCAACACAACTATGAAACTAATCATATTCATTTTTGCTCATGTATCTCATTTGTGCTCTTTATTTTAGCAACTAGTCCTGTGGACATAAATATTCTTGACTCCCAAGTTTCCTTTTCTTTTCCCCCTTTTTCTTTCTTTCATTCATTCATTCACGCATCTTTATCAAATTTGTGAAGGATAATCATGATATGCTTTCATTCTAAGTTATCTGTCATCTTTATCAGAAAAATATAAAGTTTCTAAGAAGTTCTTTTCCATGATTCTGCTAGGACTTCACTAACTTCTTTTCCTGATGAACCTAATCACTAAAGCATCTGATGATGTTAGCAATTGATTGCAGTGTTACTAAATGGACTAACCTGCAAAGATCCAAAGCAAGTTGTAGCCGATGACTTTTCCTTTGGGGGGCTTCACCTTGCAGCCAACACATCAAATGCACTGGGGTGTCATGTGACTCCAGTTACTCCATCAGAAATGCCAGGACTCAACACCCTCGGCCTCTCGATCGTTAGAATAGACTATGCACCACAAGGCATCAACCCTCTGCACACGCACCCCCGAGCTTCTGAGATATTGATCGTCTTGGAAGGCAGTCTAGAAGTCGGATTCATCACATCATTCCCTGAAAATCGACATATAGGGAAAGTGTTGCAGAAGGGCGATGCATTTGTCTTCCCTGTTGGTCTAGTTCACTACCAGAGAAATCCAGGTCCTACCAATGCAGTCGCTATTGCTGCTCTCAGTAGCCAAAATCCAGGAGTTATTATAGTTGCAAATGCAGTATTTGGGTCTACTCCAAATATTTCCAGTGACGTTCTAGAGAAATCTTTTCAAATTAATAAACAGGTTATTGGTTACCTTCAAAGTAAGTTCTAGATTAGAAATTTAAAATTCAGAAAAGACAGGAGTTTATACATGAAATTGTTCTATAAGAATCATTTACATCTGCTTGTTTGTCATATGCAGAATATGCAATGAATTTCCCTTAAAATACATCACTTGCAGTTCAAGCGAATCTCCTATTTAGGCTTCCATAATATTAGCAGAATGTGAAAGTGGTTCAAAATGTAACAGCTGAGGGTGTTTAAGAAAAAATCAGGAGTGGGATGAGAGGGTTATTTTGTTTTTGTAGTTCGTGTTTTTTTTTTTTTTTTTTTTTTGTGCTTCCATAATATTAGCAGAAAGAGGGACATCAACACCTTCCTTTCTGTGATTTTTTTGTAATTTGTCATTTCAACAAGGAGAAAAAGATGCTCTCCACTTGACGAGAGCATTTTTAAATTCTTTGGCTTGAAAAGAACGCTAGGATGTCTGACAAGTGACAATAAAGAAAAATAGACTGTCCTTTGTGGCCCTTTTCCATTGTAAACTTGTCTTTCCTTTCTACAATTTAAACGTTAATACCCTTTCTGCCACTTAATTTCAAAATTCCTTTGGCTTTTGGCATCGCTTCTCCTCCTTTTTTATAACCTTATGTTGATGTGATCGTTTCTTAAAGAAACAGACAGGATAAGTTACTAGGTGATATGGTATCATCAACCATACTAAGTGCACAGCTCCTCTCCAGTGATTGGAATTTTGAAATCATTATATGTATAAAGATAAATGTTGTAGAAGTTGTTTCCTTCTAATGGTGTTTATACACTCACTGGCATTCAAGGTTCAAGAGTCATTGATAATGATCTTATACCTGTTTCCAGATTTATGTCATCTTACAACAACCAGAGCAGCCAAAAATGTAGTAACAGTTTCATGATAAATAGTCGAAATCTGAAGTTTGAATTTTCCATAAATAGGCACTACATAAGGTATCTAGACAATCACCTTGAAGTTGAGATCTGCTTGGCTTCAATATCCTTCAATCTAAGACTTACAGCTCTTTTATGGGCATCCAGTCCCTCAACTTCAGCCATTTTTTCGACATAGGGGCCAAGTTTTCTTAAACCTTCCTCTGTCAAAGATTGTACTGTCATGTATTTTAAAAACGAGTCAAGCGAAACTCCACCATACATCCGTGCATAACCATAGGTTGGAAGAACGTGATTTGTCCCACTTGCATAATCTCCCACGCTTTCTGGAGTCCATGGCCCCAAGAAGACAGAACCTGCAAGATAAAAACAAAGTTCATTATAATGGACATGCCATTATTGTCAAAAGCTGTCGAAGCTAACAATAACAATTAACCAGTGACAACAAATGGGGACCCAGGGAGAATTTGGTTATGCCTACATCAAATTACATGCCACAAATAACTATCAAAGCAACACTAACTGGATAATTAACAACTGAATTGCGTTTATTACACACTCTGGACCTACTTCGTATTTAACAATTTCATAGAGTACTTGTGAGGCTCTAAACTCCAAATGGAACAGTTGAACTGAATTTATATTTGATGAACGTTATTACAATCCTTCATAGTCTAAAGAACATGAGACAGATTATATTACAAAGTTTTGAGGGATTAAGAAATTTAAAATATGAGAGTTACCCTAGTAGCAACCTACCAAGTCCTTTTGTAACTATTCTCCCTTGATGGTTATAACCGGGTGGAGATCTCTCAACTCTGATATAACTCCATGATTTTTCTCTAGTCCAGTGCTTCTTATTTTAAGAAATTATAGTAATATATGTAGAAACCCCCTAGTATTAGCCTAAAAGCTAGTAAGGTGTTAAGTACAAGCTTGAACCAAAAAAAAAAAAAAAAACTCTTAGCAGATACCTGCATTCTGAATGAAACTCTCCCACTTTTCTGCGTCCTTGACATTAATTATTAAATGCTCAGGTGCATATAAGTTTGAAAAGGAGACTGCCTGAGAATATAAAACAACCCTATTTAGTTCCACAAGACATGAAGTGCTGTAGAAATTCTGAAATAATATAGTAACTGAATTTTGCAAAAATCCAATGACCAATGACAGGCAGGGTCAAGCACATATTTGTAGTTGATGGTATATGTACATCTATATGCAGGAAACAAATGCAATTTAGAGTACAAGAAAATTTCTAGGAGTTCTCTGTTGTTAGTTAGAAACACATTATTATTATTATTATTATTATTATTATTATTATTATTATTATTATTATTATTATTATTATTGTTAATGTTATTGTTATTACTACTACTATATGAAACTTTGATTCCTCCATTTCATTGATAAGATAAGGAACCCTATGTGCCAAAGAAGTTTAACAAAACAAAAAAAAAAAAAACATCCAATGGGCAATAAGAGGAGTGAAATTAGCTACTAAAATAAGGGGAAAAATCACATAAGAGAGAGCCGTAAAAGTCAAACGTCCAAAAGAACAATCAAAATCAGAGGCTTTGTCCTCAAAAATGTTCTTACAGATAATGTTTTTACAGATTCCCTTGATATATTATTAGCAGTACTACCATTTCTTCGCCTCTAACGACTAACATTGATAGTGGCAGTCAAAAGTAATGCTAAATATCAACTTGATCACAACATATTCCTGGCCACACCTTAATCAATATTGATATCACCATTTAAAAAAATGCATGACTGATTTATTTCTACTGGCTTAAAATGAATTTGAATTTCCATATATTTAAGTCATGTAAGTTCCCATTATTAACCAAAACCTCCAGTTTACATTAGCATTTCCTTATGTGGATTGGATACAAACTCAAGCCGTTTATCCAAGACAACAAACCTCAACCATATCACGAGCAAACACAGTAAAACTATGGCTCAGGGCTTTTGAAGCAAACTCTCCCCTTGGAAGACTTTTACATTGTTTGCTGAGTTCTTCTTCAATAGCTTTAAGATCCACACCATCACCGGCAATTACAAGAACTACTTGACTGTCAGGGCCATGCTCAGCCTACATATTAACTGAAATGTTAGGTGTAGAAAATTGTCAAAGGGACCTAAGTAACTCATCAATCGCATGCAACACAAGAGAATAAGACAAAGCTTCGGTCACATAAATTGTTGTCCAAAGGTGAAGTATAAATATTGAGGGATTATCCCCCATTTGTAATCATACTATCAATGAAATTATTATTTATCCAAAAATATTGAGGGATTTTGTGCTCCTATCCTATATTAACCACAGAAGTTTAATAACTATTAAGGGATGTTGTCACTACGGAAATCACCTGGGAAAGCAGATCTGCCGCTATATGAACTGGGCTGGCATATCTATCAGCAATAACCAGAACTTCTGAAGGGCCCGCAGGCATGTCAATTGAGATCATCGCTTCACTATTCTGTCCCAGGAAAAATGGCCAAATAGTTAAAATGTTCATCAAACTTCTAGCAAATGAGATTCTTTACCCTTTTTCAAATTTTTTTCAAGTACAACTCAAATCTAAAATAACAATTCCAATGCAGAAGTCAATATTTTTATAATCCATCTTAAGTTGAATATATTTGTCTTATACCTGGATCCAAAAAGCTTTTTTTAACTTTGTCAAAATCAGTCCGTTTATTTTAATGTATGTGCATGTGCTTTCTTTAACCCATGCATTTACTTCACTATATTTTCCAAAAAGAAAATCAGCAATCCTGTAACATGACAGAATATGAGGGGTGAACGTCACATGAATATGACTAAGGGTGTCAATAGGGTAGAGCAGTTTTTTAGGTGGTCCTCCCAAGCGCTCGCCTAGTCACTGAGCACAAGTCTTGTGCCTCACCTTAAGGTGAGGTAAACAAAAAAAGGCGTGCATTTTTTTATGGAATCAACAACTTTCGTTGAGGAAGAAAAATAAAAGAGTAAGGTGCGCGCCTTTTATAAAGCCTTGGCCTTGGGGCTTTTCCATTATTTTTTAAATAGTAATAATCAAGTCCCCGTTTGGCAACAATTTCGTTTTTTCATTTTGATTTTTTAATATTAAGCCTATCTCCTCCCTTTCTTACAATGATTTGCATCTTTCTTAAATACAATAGTTGAATTCTTAGCCAAATTCCAAAAACAAAAACAATTTTGACTTGTTTTTAAACCATCGATAAAAAGAATATGAAAAAGGAAGAATTTGGAAGTGGAAGTGTCTATAGGCCTAATTTTCAAAAACAAAAAAACTAAATAGTAGTCAAACGGGACCTAAGGTTTTCTCTTATTTATTTAGAAAAAAAACACACCCACAGACTGAATGCAAAATTTCTGTCTTTAGGGTTTTTTTTTTTTTTTAATATTCCCACCTCAACTATGTTTTCTCTTCTATTATAATGCAGCTCACAAAAACGCTTTTTTTTTTTGGCTCATTGCACCTAAGCCCCATGAGACTTAGAGATGTCCATTTACCCTGTGGGACGGGTCCCTCGAACGGGGTGGGGAATCCCCGATTGGATGGGGAACGGGGGAGGGAGTGGGGGCAATTTTTTCCCGTTGACTAAACGGGGACGGGGGCGGGATTATATTCCCCGCCCGTCCCGCCACCGCCCCAATGAAATATTTTAATATATTCATATAATAATAGTACTATTATTATTATTATTAATTAAACTCAAATTTTGTTTACATAAACAGAAAATGAGTTTACAAATTATTATTATTATTATTATTATTATTAATTTTTATAATAATCATAATCATAATTATTATTTTATCTATATACATTTTACAAAGATTGTGGTATAAAAAAATAGTTATTTTCTAATTTTCATTTCAACCTTTTCGTTCTTTAATACACCTCTAAATTGTTTTAACATTTAAGACTTTCTACCTTAAACCATAAATGTTGTAGTATTTAAATGGAAAACTAGACTATGATATTGTAATATTTAACTTTTAACTTTTAGAAATTATAGGATTAAATTATATTTTTACACATATAATAGTATTATTTTTATTAGGAAATTTTATAATATTTTCTTTGAATGAAAAATGTATTGGAAAGAACTCATTTAATATATATAATTTTATTTGGTTGAGAACAAACAAAATTGCTAAAAATGACTAACATTATAAAAAAACAAATGGGGAAATTTTCCCCATAGGGAACCCGATCCCTACGAATTCCCTGCAGGGAATCCCTGCCCCGATTCCCACAAGGAATTTCGCAAGGACGGGGAATGAAAAAGGGGCGGGGAAGCCTTCCCCGTCCCCGCCCCACCCTGTGGACATCTCTAATGAGATTATTGCACTTTATTGCACCTCACACGCGCACACGTGTACGCACACATGGGCAGGCGGCCCATGCCCCGTGCTTGGAGGTTAGCATGGACATATGCGGCAGATAGGCGTGCGCGGCACACGGATGCGCGCTCGACAACGAGCACCATAGGGCGCACGCATAGGGCCCAATGGTAAGGGGCGCGCGCGTGCATGGCGCACAGCCCAGATAGGCACAACGGGCACAAAGCGATGCAACATTGGGCGCGTGCACACACTAGGCGGGCACACGAGGCGTCCCAGGTGTGCGCCAAGCAACGAGCGGTAAGCATGCATGCACAAGGCAGTGCATGGGAGGTGCAGTCCGACTCTGAACCTGGCAGCCACGAGCGGGCAATGCACTTAGTGGACACTTGACCTATGGACGGTCGGAAGACTACCCGAGGAGTAGGGAAGACCACGTTCCAAACGTGGGATGAAGCTGCACGAATTGTGGATTCCAAGGGTAACCACCCACTAGGTGGGATCCTGGGAAGTGTCCTACAAACTAGGAAGGTGGTGTCCTAAAAATAGTATGTGGCAAAGTGGAGCTAGTCGTCATGTCCTCTCCAAAAAGGAAGGAGATCATGGGACATGAAGAGTGGCCTTATTTTCAAGGGTAGTGGCCAGTTAACCCCCATTTGGGCCACTCTCCCACATCCTCCAAGTTTTTAGGCTCCTCCTACTAGTATAAATATGAGGAGTTTTGGGAATGTCAAAATACTACTTCACTTCTAGGCAAAAGTGATATTCTCTCCATTGTAACTCTCTCTAGAGTTTACAGTCCTGATAATAAAGTGTGATTTTCACAATCAAGTGTATTCTCCTCTTCTCCCTCTCAACGTGAATCAAGCAAAACAACCCACTCTAGGGTTTGTGAACTTCGGTAGGTGCCCTTAGGGAAATTTTGGGTCCAACTTATAGGCTGGTCAAAGAAACCTCCTTGGCGCCGCACGGGAAAGATTCTATCATTTACGCATACCACGCTTCCACCCCGTGACACCAGGTATCATCACATGGGATATTTTGACCTCTAACTATGACCATTATTGCATGAAAAAACAAATATCAACATTAGGACAACCTCCATCTTGAACATTAATTCCCGTGAATAAGAAACTACAATATTGTTAGACATTCTTCTGGTCTCCCATGAAAATAAATTTTAAAACACAGACGCTGAAAAAAAAAATCATACTTGAAGAATCATTTTGGCAGCTGTTACATATTGATTACCAGGGCCAAAAATTTTCTCAACCTGCAAACAAAGAACCAATTAACTCCAAAGGAAGCTCGACCAAAATATATAACCATAAAATAATAAATATATACATATCCCACTGCATATTAATATATAACCTTGAACGTATGTTGACAATAACATATAATAATTAATCAATAAAAGAAATGGATTGATTATTATCAAATAGAGTGCAAAAAATATTTTAATAGGCATTTACCAGGAGACTACATCTGCACAAGGCATTATTATCACGTATTTCAAATATTCAAGACTTAAAAGACCCTATTACTTGCTTGAATTTGCTATAATCCATCCACAAAAGTTCTCACATATTGATACAGCCATACAGGATATTAGATAAAGGATATTCATATGCTTTGAGAAACAAAATTGACATCAATCTTTAGAAAGCTTTGAGAAACCACTAATTCGGCTATAAATCAAAGGATTCTAATACTATATGGTAAATAAACGTAAAAGTGACATGAAATCTAAAAAAGTATTACCTTAGGGCAAGATTCTGTCCCCCAAGCCATAGCAGAGATAGCCTACAATCACAAAAGGTCATGCAGTCAGAAATATTTATTTTTGACAACTAATATCACAAAAACAAACTCAACCATCTCTCTATTCAATGTACATTCAAGAGTAGAAATATGTATTTTTGACCGTCGTGCACATTTTCATCACCTGAGCTCCTCCTGCCTTAAGAATGTGAGTCACACCAGCCTTCTTCGCACAATAGAGCACCTCCTAAATAAATTGGCATCAGTTAGACCCTTTACATGCGATAATTGAAAAGAAATACGTCTCACTTATTGCTGTTATATGTGCTTTTTATCCCAAAACAGGATAAACTTGAAGCATGTAAAGGTAGAGAAGATACCTTGCATATGCTGCCATCCTGACTGGGAGGTGTTGCAAGAACAACAGTACCACAACCAGCAATCTGAGCAGGCTGACGCCAATAAAAAGAAGTGTTAATGGATGCATCTGGTATCTCATAAGCCACATTTATTAATGAGGCATGAGTATGAAGATACATTGAAATAAAAAAATAATTAAAAAAATCTGGAAATAAGAATAAATATATGTGTTATTGTTGATATTTAAAATGCCAAAGTGAGCTTAGCTCAATATTAGTGCCATGTGCTCCGTCCTGACACAAGTTCAATCTCCCACACCCGGAAGTGTACTAAAAAAAATCATTGATATTTAAATCAAGTTTAAACTAGTGCGGGCCCCAAAACAAATGAGACAGTGAAAAGTAGAGAGATTCACAAACATGAGTGTAGCATTCCTTACCTTCAGGATCAATGGAATGACTCAATTTTGGAGTGAGGCATAAATTAGAAATCATTCCACATCATATTAGAAGTTCAGTATGCAATGAAGATATGAATAATAGAAAATGAGCGTCATTCCCTATTTCTCATTCCTAACAGGTAAACATGACAAAAATCGAATTGTACAGATCATCCTTAGCAACTAAGATCCTATGGTACTGGTAACTCACAATGGTACTGGTAACTCACAATCGAGAGCATCAAAGCTGTTGAAGGTAAAACAGCAGTTCCCCCAGGAACGTAGAGACCAACAGAAGCAATGCTTCTTGCCACTCGTTTGCATTTTACCCCCTGAAATATTTGTGTACAAAGCTTATAACATAGATTAAAAGCTCCTATAGCTGATAATACTACAAATTAAGATGCAAACTCACAGGCATATTTTCTACACTTTTTTCCACTGATATCTGGGCAGCATGAAATGCATATATATTGTCATAAGCTACATCAAAGGCTTCTTTGACAGCTGCATCAAGCTGTGTGAAAGCAAAAATTACAAATGCCAATTATCAATATGCGAAGAAAAACCCAAGAAGTCCAGTTTAATTATGTAAATCCAAAAGAAATAATAATGAATCCATTTTGCAGTGTAAATACATAATTAGTTAAAATATGTGGATCCTGGATTTATTCAAAGTTACCTCTGGCTCTGGCAGGTCAGAGACACTAACAACAATCTCGTTGAGTTCCGCTCTGTCAAACTTTGCAGTATAGCTGCAAAATATTCAAATTTGGCGAGAGGTTATGTTTACACACAGATCAAATGATTCAGAGTAAATATAGAATATATATGATGAAATAAATAAAAAAGAACCACGACCACCTACTCTCTAACTGCAGCATCGCCTCTTTTTCGAACATCATCAACAATGGGCTGGACCTAAACATAGAATTTAAAATCAGATGTTTTAAACTGAAAGAGAAACTGAAGTTTAAAGTTATAGTTAACACCAGGATATGGAAAACAGTGAATAAAACGCACCACACCAAATATTGAAGAAAAATCAATACGAGGACGAGCCTTTAGACTAGTGACAGCATCCTGATTAAGTTCAGATAATTTGTAAGACTTCATTGAACACTTTATGCCTCTACCCAAAATTCCTGATAGAAACAAAATACCAAACAGAGTGAACAATAAAATGTTGCAGGCAGGAAGATAAGAAGAACAAAAATTTCTACCAAGTCCATTAAACTACAATCAGAATTCGGACGCTAAAAACTACAATCTTAAAGCTTTTGGTTGGCAGACTAATTTTCCATGTGACACTCGGTACATCCTTTATTGCTCATTGGGTATCCTTTCAAGAAAGAAAATAACATTTTGTTGAATTCTATTCAGGCTTTTTTTGCGGAAGAAGATACCCATATGTATCTAGCTAGAGCTTAATTCTTGTTTATGCAACAAAAAGGCATGAGACCCTCAATCCTTTTAACATCCATTGTATACTTGTCACTTAATTGGTGTAAATTGAGTTCGCCTTTTTAGTAATTATAGCTTAACAAATCTGATGAACAATTCAAAAAGCTTTTTGTAATCCATGGGATAGGACTTCCCTTTTTGTAATTTCATGATATCAATGAAATGTCTATGTTTCCTAGCCAAAAAAGAAAAAGAACTACGAAGTCTTCTAAGAAAATATTAGCATGACGACCATGGTATCCTCATCCCACGATCCAAAACTACGTAACATTTGGATTTGACAGACCAGCGTCCTCGAAAGCCATTGTTAATTTCTTGTTCAATCAAATGCAATAAATATAAACTTCTACAGCATTTGCTCTAGACCTTGTGAAGTAAAGACTTCTCCATATTCACACACAAGGAATCGAAAAGCACAGACAAAAATGCACAATTATACCTCCGGAAAAATAAGAAGTCTGAAAAGAAGCAGACTTCGAAACACACAAAGTTCGAAAATTCCGCGTCCTACGTTGTTGAACCAAGAAATTACACCTCCAATTCAAGCTTATAATCTGACTGTCCATAATCACCTTCAATCAGATTGATCAGAGTATGGCTTCATAAATTAGTGAAATGTACCCAGAAAACATTAGAAATTATATGGTCCACCCAATTTTCAAACACTGTAACCAGCGCTAACAAAAATGAAAACGAAGAATAAATCCGGAGTGAAATAAACGTAACTGTGATTTCAGGGATTACCACTGAAGATGGACCTTATCCCCGGCTGTGGCTGCAAGCACCGGCTTGGAAGCTAAAAACGAAACTAAAATCAGAAAAGTGTTCACAGATGGTGCGCCGCCGTCCGATGGTGGGCCGTCGTTCGATGGTCCGATTGTGGTGTCGCCGTCCGATGGAAGCAAGTTTTCACCGCTGATGCAGCAGCAGTCGCACACGGGAGGATTCAATCGTGGAAGACCAATTTGAATTTTAGGGATTTCCCAACAAATTTTCTGCCTTAAAAAAATTAAGATTCTTTAATAATAACTTTTTTTTTTTAAAGAGTTTAGGGGCCAGGATGTCATTCAACAATTAATTTAAATCACTTGTGTGAACCAATTTTAATTAAATAATTAATTTTATTATTAAATTATTTATTAGGGTTAGTTTTGAATGATAATTTAAATTTAAATATAAATTATTCAAATTTTGCCTTAAAAAAGCTAATTACTTTTTTAGTAGAAATAAATATAATTCAAATTATTACACTCTAAATTTAAACATATTCATTATCTTTTCCAATAAATAGTCAAATTTGAAATTTAAATATAATATTTATATAATGATAATAACATCATATTATTAGATAACTATACTAAATGAATATGTAAAAGCTAATCGAGACGGGGATAGGAAATGCATTCCCCGTCCTCGTCCTCATTTAGTTCACAGGGAATTTTTTTTCCCACTCCTCCCCCATTCCCCCGTCTAATCGGGGAATCCCCGCCCCGTCCTTATGGGGAAATCGAACATCTCTAGTCTCGTTGATAGAAAATTTAATGTCATGTTTATCCCATTAAAAACGTAATAGATCCATAATTTTTTTTAAAAAAAAACAAGCCTCGTTTAATTATTTTTTGTGTTGTTTATTTGTGTTATATATTTGTGCTATCACATGGATCCCACATCTTAATCTGTAATGAAATAATGTAACGTGATTGATGAATAAAGAGTACTCAATATGATTGTGTATGAGAATTACGTCTTATCGTTATTCTTACCATTATAGTTACCGGTACAACTATCATTGTTGTTATACTGAAAAATTATCAATTTTGACATATTTACTGACCCTAAAAAATAGAGGTAGAGATAACGATAACAGTAAATCTGACAAGATTCATAATTTTAAGTAAATACGATCAAAATCAATCTGATTACATTTACGATTCAAGCTCATTACAATTAATCCATCGATGAAATTTCATTACTATTACACTCAATTTCATTATGGTTTGGTAAACGTGGCATAAAAACATACCTTTGAAAGAATGATTCAAAAAAGTAGAGGTAGAAGTAACAATAATAGTAAATCTGACAAAATTCATAATTTTAAATACGATCAAAATCAATCCAATTACGTTTACGATTCAAGCTCATTACCATTAATTCATCGATGAAATTTCATTACCATTACATCAATCTTCGTTATGGTTTGGTAAATGTAGCCTAAAAACAATGATTCAACAAAATAAAGTTATATTTCATGTTTTTATATATGTGTCTAATAGCGTATTCAAAAATTGGATTCTAATTTAAACTAAAATGTCTTTGATACCATATTTATAAATTATAGAATTAGTTAATTTTTCCACTAAATATTAGATGACAATAGTTATTATTAATTTATTTATGAACATATTTTATATTAAAAAAATATAATTATTATTTCTAAATGTTATATGACTTATAATACATTACGTAATACAATTTATATTTCAATTTTTTTTAAAATAATTTGATTTATAACATAACATACTTCATTTTTAAATATGTTTATATTTATTTAATATAATTCTAAATTTTATAATTTAAAATTCAAAATATGGATATAATGAAAATAAAAAAATGTTGTTTTAAAAATTTACATTGATTTGATCATAAAATCCAAAAAACGGATTTTATAAGTAGAGTATGAATGATCAACCTAACACATATTTGTTGAACTCAATGAAACTGAGAAATATGTGCAAGATCTTAAAATTTGACCAACATTTTTGAAGTCCTTTTTAAGAAAAACAGGATTTTTTACCAAAAGAAAAACAAGTCTAATTCTTATTAAACAAACATATTTTTCTAATATATATGTGCGCGTGAAAATGAACGTAACACAACTATACTTACATGGTAGCGATGAATAGGTATATAACAATAATATAACAACCTAAACATAGTTCAATTGACGTAGTCATACATTATTGACCAAGAGATTTATATTAGAATATTACTACTCCAAATGCTAGTGAATCAAAACAACAATATATATATATATATGTGCCTGCGCGCGCTAGTCCTTGAATTTTAAAACTGGTACCTATTTGATCTATGAATTTTTAAAATTATAATTTTAGCTATCGAATATTAAAAGTTTTTACAATTTATTAATCCACATAATATACAAAATTCTATATCTATAGAGTTCAAATTTATATCAATTCAATTGATTTTTAAAATTTGCAGTCATTATATTGGCTTTCTTAAAATAAAATAACATTTTCTTACAACCATGTAAGATGGGAACTCTCACATTGAGATTTAAAGTAGAGGCTTTATATGATTTGAGTTATGTTCATTTCGGTAAATATATATTTTCTTTTTAACTTTGATATGGATTTTTTATACCGTTGATTTACCAACAAAAATCTAAGATTAAAAAAAACCATATGAAACAAAGAAACATTTCCTTGCCATTATTTGGCAATTAAGAGGTCATCTCTCCCGTATTGCTTGCTTCATTATTAGTTTTAGCGTTTTTTTTTTTTTTTTTTTAAAGGTATGGTAACTAAAGTGTGGGGTGGGGATTGAACCTCAGACCACGAGGTTAATAATATAAACATTGTGACAATTGAGTAACGCTCTTGTAGGCTAGTTTTAGTCTTTTTTTTTCCCCTCTCTCTTTTCAAAATTTAATGCAAGTAGTATTTTTATGTTAATCAAACTATATAGTTTTCTTCGTGTAAAAATGAGTGTGAATAGATTAGTGATAGAGAAATATGTGATGATAATATGACAATTTTTTTAACAATATGTGGGACGGAAGAAACGGACCTCTGATTTCGAGGTTGTTAATAAAACACTATACCAAATGAGTTATGCTCATTTTGGCAATAATATGACAACCTAAACATAGTTCAATCGGTGTAGTCATATATATCCTTCATGAAGAGAGGTTATGTAGATACATCTTTCGACTCTAAATGTTGTCAAACTCAAAAGGAAAAATAAAAATAAAAATTTAATCCTTGAACTTTGAAGTTTGTGTCTATTTGATTTATGAGCATTCAAAATTACAATTTTAATCGTTAAATATTTAAATTTTCTAAAATTTACAAACCTACTAACATAGAAAACTAAAAAGTTAGAATCATATTAGACATAAAATTCAAATTTATTAGCATTGACACAAAATTGAAAGATAAGAACAATTAATTAAAAGTTTATAAGCTAAATAGACAACTCGAAGTTGATTAAACTATAGGGTATAATGAGTATTGTATTAGTATAGTATAGCAAGCATCCTTTACAAACTTCTTTACAATATCAGTATATGATGTGGAAGAAGATACACAAAAAGGAACTACTGTATCAACCCAAAAACAAAACAAGCCAAAATGAGAGAGAATAAAGAAGTGCAAACTTTGAGAGAGTTTTTCTTAACATTCTAGCTCTTGATGCACTGTTATCTCATGGAATACTTGCAATCTGTTTCTCCTCATCAAGTTGTTTTCCTGCCCAGAATTACAACAAACCTCAGTTGTCAAATCTTTCCTTGGCAGTGGCGAGGTGCAGCGGTTATTGGTCGACTCTAGCATAGGCTGTTGGTCGAAATACAAGGGTCGCCGTACTGCCGGATTTCTCAACAAAACAACGTCACCTGAGTCTTTAGCTCCATCTTTGATCTCAAGTGAATCAAATGTTATGATATCTTCCACTTGATTATTGCTGCTTGGACTCTGATTTTTCTGGTGGAGTATGTTGGAATTTAGATTTTCATCATTGAACTTGAACTCTCCATTGTCACTGCTGCTGCTCCAATTGTCGTCAAAGCAATTGACTTGACCTCTTCCGCTTGACGACGACATTTCTTCTGTATCTTCTTCTTTCTCGACGTCACTGTCTTCTTCCTCTTCTTCAACCATATCTGCCCAACTTTTCTTCCCACCAACTGTTGATGAATTATCTTTGAACTTTTGATCAACAGTTACGTGTTCTTCCTTTATCTTGATCGAGCCGTACAGCACTGCGCCTTCTCCATACTTGATATCTCCACAAGAAGTCTTTTTCCAGTCTGCAGCAAGATCTTGAGGTTCATCACTCACTGCTCTGGAAAGTTCAGATCTTCCAAAGTTTGAATCTTGAATATTTTCAGTGTTTGTGGGCGGCTCAAATGAAAGTTTTCTACTAGAACTGCTGCTGATCAAACTTCGGAAGCATTCGGTCGCCTTTCTCGAATGTTCTCCTCCATTCATACCCCATGAACAACTCCTTGGCTGTGTAAATGGAACTTCCAGTTCAGCTGGATCAGGAGCTGCAGACCTGTACTTTGTCTTGTAATTCGAAGTCGGTCCGGCGGTTCCTTCAGATTCAGAAGAAGCATCTACAACAAAGCCATTGTCAAAACTTTGATCCTTCATTGAAGGATTCTCAAACAAAACTTTCCTAGATCTTTTTCGCTGCTGCCTCCTTTCCTTCGACCGCCATCGATTATTGAATTCCCAAAAGGAGTTTTTCGGTTGAGTGAATGGAACTTCGACATTTCTTTTCGCTGGAATCGGAGATGAATACAGTGAGCAGCAGTTGAAACTCTCATCTACTAATCTCAATAAACCATCCTGGTTGTTTCGGTTTCCCTTCTTTTTGATGGGAAGAATGCAGGAGTCAGTTTTTCCTAGATTTTCAATGAAACAACCTTCACTCCATTTATCACAATGCAGATAATTATGTGAAGAATTCACAGCTCCATTTGACTTGTTCTCATAGCAATCCCAGTGATGATTGTCGTCCCGACTATTTTCATTGATGTACATCTGTTCATCATCATGAGTCCACCTTGTGGATGTAGTCATCTGAGGAACACAAGGCCCAGCTCTAGCAGTCGTGTTCTTTGAGGTTATTGCAGTCACAGTGCAGTTATCTTCTTCGTGTCCTGTTGAATTGAATGAATTTGATTCTTTTTCGGCCAGCATGTGAGACGCACGTTCAAATGATTTGGCATATGATTCTTCCATGGGCTTACCTCCAGAAGAAGCTCTTACAGACTGAAGCAGAGACTTTGCTTCCAGGAGCCGATTCGTAAGGATCAGACAGATAGCAAGATTGCATTTTTTGTTGTTATCTGACTCGAGAGACAAAGCTTTCCTGCAAGCAAAAATTACTTCCTTAAAAACTTATGAATTTATGATGCCTTGGATGTTAGAAAACATGAAAAAAGCTAGCTCTCATTCCAATGGTAAATCTTAACCTCATTGGATCAAAGTATACGGAGGAAACCGACTCACCGGTAATAATCTTCAGCGACATAGACATTGTCCAGCTGCAAGAAAGCCCAGGCCAAGTTGCCAAGAACTCTGAGTTGGGAAAGAGTTCTTGTAAGTCCGATGTAGAATTAATCAAGAAAAGAACAAAAACAAATTTAATAGCTACCTTGATTTCTCTTGTTCAATGGTAATTTGCACCTTCTTCCCCTGGGATCTTGCAGCCTTCGTCCTCTTCCCTCCAAAAACCGTGCCTTCTTCGATCTGTTTCAGCTTGCATTGAAGCATATCAATCTCTTCTTCTATTCTTCCAGATCTCTGCAAGAAAATTCAATCTCAAATGACATCTATGGGACTGAACAATGATTTCTTAAACATTGCCATATTCATTAAAAATTGAGACTGAACAATGGTTTCTCTCTTTACAGTAAACAGAATACACAAATCTCATTCATTAAACCAACAAAAGTTCTTACCTTGTATAATTCAATCAAGACATTGTCAATGGATTCCTGAGAATCATAAGGGCAGAGATGGCGAAACGATCTGATCGCCTCAATTGCCTCATCGGAGCGGTCCAGCTGCTTCATCACTACAGCCATGTCTTTCAGTGCACTATCCACTCGATCACCGGCATTTATCGCTGCCCAAAACAGAGAAACAGCCCTACTAGGATCTTTGTCTATCAACTGCAAAAGCAAAAATGACCAAAGACCTAAATTTTCATCACTTCAAAACGCCGAAACCCCCTTTGATACTCATTTAGTTTTTGAAAATTAAATCTAAAAACACCCTTTCTGCCTATAAATCTATTGATGTGTAAATCTACTTCTAACTAATGTTTTAAAAAACCAAACCAAGTTTTGAAAAAAAATCATTTTTAAAAACTTGTTTTTGTTTTTTGAATTTGGCTAAGAATTCAACTCTCAACTCTACCGTAAGAAATTGAGAGGAAATAATTTTCAAAAACCAAATGGTTTCTAGTACATACATTCTAATCACTAATCATCTACAAACTCATTGAAACAAGAACACAGCTTTAATTTCTTCAAGCTTTTAATCAGTTCAACCAAACCCCAAATGATCCATTTTATTAAACTAACAACTAATCTCCAATTCATTCCTCTCTGTTTCTCATTAATTCCCACTTAAAAACCCAACATTATTTGAATTAACCACCACAGAGAAGGAAAGAAACAGATTCAAAAACAGAACCAACAATCTTCAATTCAAGAACCAGAAACTTCAAAACAAAAAACAGAACAAAGCCACCAAGAACAAAACAGAGTACCAATCAACAAAAGAATTCGAACCCAAAATTCAAAAACTCACAAACCTGAACTTGTTTAGCCTTAACATAGGGAGAGTCCCCGGCGGGAACTTTATGAATGACATGAAAAAGATCAGACTTATTTGCAGAATTAGGAGACGATCTTTTCCTCTCTGAGAATGGCGACGTTTTGATTGACCGGAACGGCCTGGATTTCCACGACGGCGGTGGGGTTGAAAATCCCTTGCAGGGAAAATTGTTCTTGCCGCTGTTCGTCCACATGGGGTTCCTCAATCTCAACTGAATTTTCCCGAGAAAAATTTCGGTCTCAGTTTCTCGTCCTAGAAAATCGCCAAGAAAAAACAAGTTTTCTTTTGATGGGTTTTTGTCTTCTCGTTCTTGGGCTAGATATTCTTCTTTGGATCTTGCATGGGATTGATTATTATTGTGGTTAGAACAAATACAGAGAGAAGTGTGAAGTGAAAAGGCGAGAACGAAAAAGCGATGATGGTCCTGAAGAGTGGGGAACAAAAAATTAGCCGTTTTATATAATTACTAGCCGTTGAGAATTTCGATTACTTCACACGTGTGGGGACTTGAGAGACGTGTTTACAAACCGGAACGGTTGCTATAGATGGGTCGGGGGGTTTTTTATTTTTTATTTGTTTATTTATTTTTACCCTTTTTTTTTTTTTTTTTTTTGAATTTGAATTGAGATGGGTTGAAGGATTTTCTAATTTAACCCAAATAATCTTTATTAAGAAAAATGAGCCAAACCCAATCCAACCATGAAACATTTGACTTTGATTAGTTCGGGTTACTCAGATTATTTATTTAAATTTTTATTCTAAAAAGAAGTAAAATGTTAATATTTAAAAATTGACTTAATTATTCAAATTGTAATTTTCTTTAATCCAAATAATCTTTATTAGAAAAATGAACCAAACTCAATCTAGTTACTCAGATCATTTATTTAAAATTTTATTCTAAAAAGAAGTAAAATGTTAATATTTAAAAATTGACTTAATTATTTTTATATATTGAATTAATAATAAAACTTAATTTCAATTTATTTAATGAAAACTTTCTTTTCAAAATGTAAAAAAAAAACTATTTTTAGGAGTTGTTGGAGAATATATTATCTAGAAAATAATGAAATTAAATAAATATAAAATAAATACATGTATATAATTGTATCATGAGTAAAAAAATATATATACATTTTAAAGTTATGGTTAGTGAAATGGAGATTGATTATGGTTCAATGAAAAGTAACTTATATGTACTAAGGCCGTTAGTCATAAAAGCATTATTTAACACCGAAATGTTCAGTACGACAACGACAGTTAAAAAACCAAAAGTTTCTCCTAAGGAAAACGTCAATCTTTGGTATCTAAGGTTAGGTTTGACGACCCAAAATTTAAAAAAAGAAAAAGAAAAAGAAAATAAATAAATAATAAAATAAAAACAATATAGTTGGTTAATTTGGGAAAAGGAAGATGGAAGTAGGGTTATAAAAGTTGGGGCCTCGGGCTGCGTGCAAAGAGAAAAAAAAAGTTTTTTTTTCTTTTTTCTTTTTCTTTTTCTTCTTCCTCCTCCAGCCCCCCTTTCTACAGTCACCGATCTCCGCTGTCGACCGTGCACCTCTTCGTCGATCTCCATCGTCAGCCGCGCGCCTCTTCGTCGATCTCCGTCGTCAGCTGTGCAAGTTCGCCTTCCGCCTCTTCCGCCTTCCGCCGCCGATCGTGCTTCTTCTCCACGCCACTGTTCGACCCGACGCAGACGAAGCCATTGAAGCCGGAGTTCGCGAGGCCCTCGTCTTCGCCATCGACCGAGTCCGAAGCCACCGAGCATGAAGTCGCGAGCCTCTTCGTCGTTCCAGCCACGCCGAGCTCCCCTTCCGCCTCTGTTCGTCTGCCGCACGTCAGTGTTCCGTCGTTAGCCGAAGCCCAACGCGCATCAGATCGCTCACCTCGTTCGATTGCATACTAGAACAGTGTCGGTTGTCGCCGATTCGTGGTTGGTTCCGCCTGATTTTTCTGTTCGAGGTAAGTGTTGGTTCCCTTTTGGTAGCCCGAGATTCTTGGGCCTAATTTGTGATTGGTTATAGGAACGTGCAGCAGTGAAGGAAGTTCTCAAGTGGAGTAAGGTCTTTACTGCTGGTTGCCCTAAATTTTGATAAGTATGCTGAGGAATTTTTATGCCATATGTGAAACTGTGATGAGGTCTATTATGGGTATTTGTGCTGTATTCATACTGTGATGAAGTTGGACATAAGGGTTAAGGGGAGAAGTATGAATAGACTGTGTTAAGGCCCGATGATGTATGAGTAGACTGTGAAACAGTTAGTATGGGTAATGGTGTTAAAGTTTGATGCTGAGTCATGACCTTGATTGCATGCTTATGTCTGATGTGAGATTTTAGTGGCTATTAGTGTATCGTTAGGCCATGCACATAGCATGTGTGAGCCTTCGGGCCCACAATATGTACGATGTCCTTTTTGGGATCACCACTTGTATTTATGTCGTGACCTTTGTGTCACTACTTATGAAAGCATGTCTTCGAGTTTGCCCATTTTGGGTCCAATGGATAGATTAATAGATCACTGAGTGAGCTGCTGACAGACTGGTGCATGACAAGTATTACGTTTTGAAATCTGGTTTAGGAGTTAGGCGTCTTTCACTTTTATGCAAGATATATTAATTTTATTATTTGACTATTTAATTTCATTCATTTGTTTTTAGTAGGGTTTAGGGGTACCCCGAATAGTAAATTATTTTATTTTATTTTGCTTTAGTTTATTTATTATTATTTAATTATGTTTTCACATCTTTACTCGTTTGAGCATTATTAAATAAATGTTGGCTCTTTAATTTGATGATTTAAAAGAGATTGTACGATTAAGCCTATGCATGCTTGAAGGAACGTCCTAGAATGTAGTAGGAAACTAGGGTCGTTATAGTTGGTATTAGAGCCTAAGTTTTAGGTTCTGTAGACTGACTTACATCGTGAGTTTAATCTGTTCCTTATGGCCACAAATGGATCTTTCGTCATCGCCCGTTTTTTTTTTTTTAAAAAAAAAACCTTTAGGGAAATATATATATACATGAAATCCTACTTGTGTGTTGTCGTTTGATGGTTTACCCTGCTAGCGTGTATTGAAGTGCTGCGTGTTGTCACCAGGTATGACACCACGAACTAGAGAAAGGGGCAGTTGATGGCGGGAAATTAGAAGTCAATTTTACTCGACAACCAAAATCCCGTGGACGCGGTATGCGATGCATGTTCTTAAGATATGCGTTGATAGTATTTGTCGTATGCGTTAATGAATGTATGCGATGACCATTGTGTCCTGCCACAAGTTTTCTTGCGCTCACGCCAAGTACAACGCGAATGCAAGTTTCTTGGGTAATCTTAGGTCGAACACAGGGACTTGTAGCTATATGTATGCAGTGATGTGTGTCACAATCGCTCTTTCGGAAGCTTCTCTTAGCGATGTGCGGCACTTGTTCCCGCTCACGAACAACCAGCCAACTCGATTACGGACTGCCGATGGCACACCGAGTGCCTCTTGCAACCTCCACCCCCGTTTTAGGGAAAACGTTTTAGAAAACGGGTTTGGAGAAAAGGTTTTGTAAGAAGATTTGTGAGTGTGAATAAAGAAAGAAAGATTGTAGTAGACTAGAAACAATAAGCAAACAACAACGGCTTTATAGAGTACTACTCCGGTATGAGGAAAATGATGGTTAGTCTTATCCCCATATAGTGCATTCTGAACAAAAAGCCAACTGGCGCCCTTGCATATGCAAGAAGGCGAGTGGTCACTTTACAATGAAAATGTAAAGAAAGCAAGCTAACTACACTAATACAATACAGGATGTGAAAGTAAGCTAGAAAGGGGTTGGATTGGGCATGCGGCCATGGGGCAACAGGCCCTGGACAAGCTATGACCGTTACATTCTCCCCCACTTAATTGGTTGACGTTCCCCGTCAACCGACCTTGTTCAAAACCTGCAATGGCTGGAGCTGCATTCTTCAAGTCTTCGGCCCGCTCCCAACTGATCTCTTCGTCGGGGAGATCCTTCCATTTCACTAAGAACTCTGTCAGTTCACGTCTGGGTCTTCCAATACGGCGCGTACGTTTATCCAGGATTTGTGCAACTTCTTTCTCAGCAGAACTCTTCATCGTGACCGGTGGGCGCCTTAGCATGTTTCGCTGTTCGTCTCGGGATCGGAATGATAGGGCTTCAGGATACTCACATGGATGACAGGATGAATCTTCATCCATGAGGGTAACTGAACCCTGTATGAGGTTCTCCCGACCTTTTCAATTATCTCCACTGGACCTTCATATTTCCTTACTAGCCGTTGGTCTCTCTGGCCTCGGAACGAAACTGTTCCGGTCGTAGCTTGATCAGGACCTTGTTCCCCAGCTTGAAACTCAAGGGCCCTCCGCTTCTTATCAGCCCACTTCTTCATCCTCTTCGATGCTCTTTCTAGGTAGAGCGCGAGCGATCTCAGAGGTTTCGCTCCACTCTTTAGTGAAGTTATGTGCCTGAGGACTTTTGCCTGCATAAGGGTTGGTCCACCCAAGTGTGGCATGAGTGGCTGTCTGCCGCACACGACTTCGAAGGGTGTTTTTCCGGTCGCGGAACTCTGCTGGCTATTGAAGCTGAACTGAGCCACATCTAACAACTGGACCCAGTTTTTCTGCCTAGCGTCGATAAAGTGACGCAGATATTCTCGAGCATTACTGTTGAAGCGTTCCGTCTGTCCATCGGTTTGGGGATGATAGCTAGAGGAGATATTCAGTGATGATCCCAATATTCTGAACAATTCTGTTCCAGAAGTCCCAGTGAATCTTCCGTCCCGATCGCTAACAATGCTCATGGGGACACCCCATAATTTCACGATGTGTTTGAAGAACAACTGAGCAGTCATTCAACGGCTGTGCACATTTTCGGCGTTGACGAACGTGGCATATTTCGAGAACGGTCGATGATAACAAGGACCGATTCAAACTCTCCCACCTTGGGCAAATGGTGATGAAGTCGAGAGACACACTCTTCCACGGTCTAGAGGCACAGGTAGGGGTTCCAGCAGACCCGCTAATTTCGCCCTTTCAACCTTATCTTGTTGGCAGACAAGGCAAGTCTTGGTAAAATTGCATGACATCGTCTCGAAGACTTGGCCAATAGTTAGCCTTGCTTCAGAAGGGCATAAGTCCTCTGCCAACCATTATGTCCTGCCCACGGTGTGTCGTGACACTCCTTCATCAGTGACCTTCGTAACTCCCCGATCTGGGGATGTAGAGGCGATTGCCTTGGTGTATAGTAGATCATCTTCCACCCAGAACTGGCGTGTCTTCCCTCCTGGCCAACTGTAAGATGGCCTGCGCTGCTGTATCATTTGTCAAGTGAGTTTTGACAGTTTCTCGTACTGTTGCACTCAACGTACTTGCTTGTAGCGGGCGAACATGCACAGGGCCGCATGTTCGCTCTTTCGGCTAAGAGCGTCAGCCGCTTGGTTTGCTCTTCCCGGTCTATGTTCGAATTGGAAGTCGAACTCCGCTAACATTCCTGCCACCGTGCCTGTTTGGACGACAACTTCGGTTGGTTGAAAGAAGTGACAAATGGAGTTATTGTCGGTCTTGACCACGAACTTGGCCCCAAAGAGATACTGTCCAGGCCCTCAAGCAGTGAACTTACTGCTAACATCTCTTTCTCGGAGGCGGCGGCATACCTCCGTTCTGCATCATTTAGTTTCTACTCTCATACGCGATGGGCTGTCCGTCTTGGAGGAGAAACACCGCCCAACGCGAAGTCAGAAGAAGCTCAGGGCATTCAGTGCGGCTTCCGCGGCGGGTTACCTCCAAGCTCCTAATAATCGCTTGACACATGGACAGTCCGTCCCGGTATCTTTTGTTGGTAACGGTGTTCGTGCTTCGGATTTGTGTCGGCGCTATAGATCAATGGTCACGTGCAATTCCGAGGACCGGCCCCTCAATCATCACTTTCTTCAAGCCCTCAAAGGCGGCTTGACATTCAGGAGTCCAGCTCCATTGCATCCTTCTTCAACAGTTCGGTTAACGGCCCTGTTCTTCTCGAGAATCCTTCTACGAACCGCCTATAGTAGTTGGCTAGTCCGAGAAGGATCGTAGTTCGGTCACGGATGATGTACCCTCCAGTCTCTAATTGCGGCCACCTTGCCCTCTTTCATACCAATTCCGACCACACTCAATCACGTGGCCGAGGAAATTTATGCGCTCTTGGGCAAAGGAGCACTTCTCTCTCTTTACATACAACTGATTTCTCCTCAGCTTTTCAAAGACTAGTTGGAGGTGACGCCGATGGTCCTCCAACGAGGCACTATAGACCACAATGTCATCAAGATATACTACGACGAATTTGTCGAGGTATTCGTGAAACACTTGGTTCATTAGGGTACAGAACGTTGCTGGAGCATTGGTGAGGCCAAAGGGCATCACGAGGAATTCGAAGGCTCCATATCTCGTGACACAGGTCGTCTTGGGTTCGTCTCCTTCAGCAATTTCGAACCTGATAATATCCAGACCGTAGGTCCAGCTTCGAGAAAATACTTAGCACTGTGAAGCTGATCAAATAAGTCATGAATAGGAAGGGGATATTTGTTGCGGACTGTGAGCTTATTAAGCCCGATAGTCGATGCACAACCGGAGGCTCCCATCCTTCTTCTTCTGGAAACAGTACTGGGCTCCATAAGGAGCCTTTGCCGGTCTAATAAATCCTGCCTCTAACAAACTCGTCTAACTGTTTTCCGAAGTTCAGCCATTCTGGCGGGGCCATCCGCATTATGCATTCTTGCAGGCGGCTTTGCCCCTGCAACAACTCAATCTCATGGTCAATCCCCCTTCGTGGGGTAAGGACTTGGGCAGACTTTTTCGGCATGACGTCCGATACTCTTCAAGACAATAGAACGTCTTTGGGGAGTCTCCTCTTCAGTGGACTCAACTGATTCTATCGGGATGGCCATGAACGTGGGTTCGTCGTGGGCCAGGCCCCTCTTCAATTGGAGGGCTGAGATCATTCTCACCCCATTTGGCTGCTTGATACTGGCTTGGACTACGTCGGTGTAGATTCGGTAATGACTAAGCATTTTGGCAAGGGGCATTGGTATGACTTTATGTTCAAGCAGAAATTCCATTCCCAGTACCTACGTCGAAATCATCCATCTTGACAATTACGAAGTCAACGAAGCCCTTCCAATCTCCTAACTTCACTGGAGTTCTCTTCGCTATCCCCGTAATTGGTAGGGCTGCGGAATTCACAGCTTTCATCTTCCCTGCATCTCTTTCCCAATTCAAGTTCAGGCGGCGAGCTTCCCTTTCAGCCATGAAGTTATGGGTAGCTCCAGAGTCAACCATCGTGGTCTTGGCCGATCTTTGGTTGACCAAGCGTCCACATACATTGAGACCTTTTTCTAGTGGCTCCGTCGCCTTTCCCATATTCTTCTGAAGTGCAGATAGGAATTTCAATGCCCCCATCCTGGGATTCTCAATTTCTGCCACTGGCTCGTTTACCGCTCCTCCCCAGTTCAGCCTTGTCTTCGGAGGTAGAGGCCAATGTGGCTTGAAAAGCATTGAACGCAGTTCGATTTGGACATTCGCCCGCCCTGTTGTGGCCCTCTACATATGAAACAAGATAGGGGGCAATTGTAATTGTTATGCTGTTGTGGCGGCCCCCGCTAGTTGTTTTCCTGATCTCGGTTGGGATGATTTACGGTCTCCCCCCTGTGTTCTTGTCTCCTCCCCCAGGTCGGGGAGGACTGGAACCGGCTGTTTCTGTTTCCCCCATTGGAGGAGTTGATTGTTTCCTCACATCTTGCGAGTCAGTGCTAAGGTCGTACAGCCGTTCAGCTGCCGCGTAGGCAGAGGGGAGATCCTGTACTCTCTGTTCATATAGTTTTGATTTTGCCCACGGTTTCAGCCCTTCCACAAAGCAAAAGACCTTGTCTTTTTCAGACATATCTCGTATGTCTAACATAAGTCCTGCAAACTGTTTTACATAGTCCCTGATGTTACCTGTTTGCTTTAGCTCTCGAAGTTTTCGTCGAGCCAAGATCTCGACATTTTCAGGGAAGAACTGCGAACGAAGTTCTTTGTTTCAATCTATCCCAAGTATCAATAGTGCAGCGTCCTTCCTGTATGTCTGTAAATCGTGATCTCCACCACAATTTCGCATCTTCAACTAGATGCATCGTTGCTATTGTGACTTTCGACTCTTCAGTCACTGTGTTCGTCGCCTTGAAGTATTGCTCAAGGTCGAAGATAAAAATTTCCAGGGCTTTCGCTTCTCGCACCCCACAGAAAGGGTTTCGGTTCTGGGATTTTTATTCGGCTCACTGCCATTGCTCCCCCAGGTGGGGGCTTGGTTCCCTACCGCTCGGATGGTGAGATTCACTCTAGCACTCACATCCGCTATCTCGGCTCTGACGACATCCAGGGCCGATCGAAAGTCTTTCAGATAAGTCAGTTACCATTCGAAGTATTGTTTTTGGGAGCTGTCCAGCTCTTCGACACGCTCCTCTATGTGGGCAACAGAGCCCGAGAGAGCTATCGCCTCGTTCAAAGCTGTCGGACCGTACTGTCTTGTCTCGAGGGTCTCTACCCTCATCATCAATTCTCTGACGGGAATCCGTCTAGGCGGCCTACACCGCATCAATTCCATCGGCTTTTCTCTCGCAACTTCTTGTAGCCGAGTCTCAAGGAAACGAACATTATCTGGGACCTCTCTCAGGTAGAGACATTTGTTCTTCCATCTCTACCAATCTGTTCACATGGGTTGTTCAGGTTCTTCGTCGCCGACATGATCACTGATCTCTTCTTATAAGCCAACCTTGGCTCTGATACCAACTGTCACAATCGCTCTTTCGGAAGCTTCTCTTAGCGATTGCAGCACTTGTTCCCGCTCACGAACAAGCCAGCCAACTCGATTACGGACTGCCGATGGCACACCGAGTGCCTTTGCAACCTCCCCCCGTTTTAGGGAAAACGGTTTTAGAAAACGGGTTTGGAGAAAAGGTTTTCGTAAGAAGATTTGTGAGTGTGAATAAAGAAAGAAAAATGTGTAGTAGAATAGAAAGCAATAAGCAACAACAACGGCTTTATAGAGTACTACTCCGGGTATGAGGAAATGATGGTTAGTCTTATCCCCATATAGTGCATTCTGAACAAAAAAGCCAACTTGCGCCCTTGCATATGCAAAAGGGCGAGTGGTCACTTACAATGAAAATGTAAAGAAAGCAAGCTAACTACACTAATACATACAGGATGTGAAAGTAAGCTAGAAAGGGGTTGGATTGGGCATGCGCCATGGGCAACAGGCCCTGGACACAGCATGACCGTTACAATGTGCATTGCTGCCGAGTGTTTTACAAAACTAAAAAGAATGGAGGGGATGTTGCTAAGTTAATCCTACTCCTACTCCTATCTAACAGACAACACAATGAGAATATGCATGAAAGGTAGAGATACGACTACACTTGACATGAAACAAATGAATGGGAAAATAGATAAAATGCGGAGATGATTTCATTGCATCCCTTAAGAGTGACCGTAGGGACAACTTTAGTCAACGCAAACCATGCAATCATGCTACACACACGTGAACCTAACTCTAGGACGTATGCAGTGTATCTGCGATATTGTCGAGAAGCCTATGCCTGCCTAGACCGCGTGGCTGCCACATATCCCCTTGTCCTACTTCCTGGACGCATGCAAATCCAATCTATAGGGTGCATACGCTGTGTGAAGCAAACAGAGCTTATCTCTAAGATCCTAATTCTTGCCTATGTGTTCCAATCCGCTCTCTCGAGTCTTAGATTTGGGTTTTAGACTACTCTCTCAAGTATGCCTAAATGATGAGTGATGCACTCATAGAACAAGGTAATCGCATGAACTTGACTGACCTAAGATTATTCCTATCTCTAGTGAACAATGCATACATTGCTTAATGCGATCAACCACTTACCCTCTCGGGTAGTTGATTGTTGCTGACTTTACTCATAAACAAGCAATGCGTTAGCCTATAGATAGGCATTGCCGTAGCTTCACACTAAGCAAATAAGGTTACTCACACACTCACACAACGCACACCTCTCGGTGGGTTACTACATGCTTCATATCCCTAATCCACATGACTAAGTATGTAATACCCAAGCAATCTCACTAAGTGTTGCAATGAAAGTAAAGATGCTAAAGCAAAGAAGATGGAGATGGAGTCGAAGGAACAGAGAAATGCATTGAAAACAAATTTTATTAATTTCTTAATTCCAAAATGTCATACAATACAATATGAGAAAAGAAAGGAAAAGGAAATGACCGGCTGGAAGCAAAGATTTGCTCCTAGCGGATGTACGTCAAGGCTTCCGGTGGTGCCATGGATGGGCGGAGGAGCCGACTCTTTCAAGATTTAGCTCCGGTCGAATGCTCAGATCGTCACTCGGAATGAATGAAAGAGGTGAAGAACTTTCAGCCATCTTCTCACGCATTTGTCTGGATCGTAGGGAAAATCCCCGGATCACAAGGATCCTCCCCTGATAACTTGAATTTCAGCTCGGGCTTCTATTTATAGAGCTTAGGTCGTCGATAGCATTAGTTGGACTGCTCTGAGTCTGACGTTCGGCGCGTTAGTCCTTTTCTGAACCTCTACCACTAACGGCGTGGTAGGTGAAATGTCAGTATCAGCTTTGGATTTTCTCGAGGTAGATGCGTTGATGCGTTCAGTATGTGCTGTCTCTTATACACATCTAGATGTGTATAAGAGACAGATCGTGTAGCCACAATCATGTAGTGACCACATTCGCTTAATACCGCAACTTCTACACAATGACCTCAATCGCTTGACGAGCGCAACTCCCATGCGATGGACGCATACAGATGATTACCGCAACATCCATACATCTGTCTCTTATACACATCTAGATGTGTATAAGAGACAGAGGTAGATGCGTTGATGCGTTCATTCCACCAACCTTGCGTTGATCCCATTAGAATGCGTTGTCGCACAGCCGCAATCATTCAATGGTCGCATTCGTTTAATACCGCAACTCTACATGATGACCTCAATCGCTTGACGAGCGCAACTCCCATGCGATAAACGCATACAGATGATTACCGCAACATCCATGCGTTGATCGATGCGTTTGCCTTTATGATGGAGTGTTTCTGCGCATGCAGTCGTCTATGCGGTGGTCCGGTTTCCACATTTGTGTTCATTTCTTGCATTAGCTACAAAAATAGAACATTGAACGCATAGTTAATGCAAAATAATGGGTTGGCTGAGATTCGACATGCTGATTGACACAAGCTCATTTTCTCGTGAATTCCTATCATGATTTTCGCATATTCTGCCTAATGATCTTCCTAATTCTAAGTAAAAGGCCTAAGATGACATGCATTTCTGCATGTCATCAGTAGTCGAGGCAGGAAAGTGGTTGAGGAACGAGACCCTGACCTGCAAGAACCCGAGGTGTAGAGCCAAGAGGTGCGGGACCTACCACCTCGTGACCCTTCTGGGTCAAACTGGCAGAGGGTTAGATCAAGAAGCGGCCTCGAACTTCGACTGTGCCCCCACTAAGACCGTCATCCTGAGAAATTCCAGTAGAATATATGGCTATGGCTGCAGCTATTGGGAACGTCGTCATGCAAGCCATGGTGGGACAGCTAAGGGGCATGGTGGTCGAGCAGATCGCCCAACACGTATAGTCACAGCAGGCGTCATCCTCATCAGTCCCGTTGCCATCAGTTCAGAATCAGAATAGGGCCATGAGTTGGACCATGGCAAGCCCTTCGGCTGAGAGAATGATAGAAGCCAGTGGAGGCCAAGCCACGTAGGATCAGTTCAAGGAGCGGTTTTATGAGAAGTACTTCTATATTCATGTGAGGTACAACAAGCAGGCTGAGTTCATGAACTTGAAGCAATCATGACAGTGGAAGAGTATGAAGAGGAGTTTGATAAATTGTCTTGTTTTGCCCCTGACCTAGTGTTTACCAAGGCAAAGAAGGTTGAAATGTTTGTGTAAGGGCTCCAAGACGGGGTGCGAGGCATCGTGTAAGCCCTGAAGCCTCCCACCTATGTTGCAGCCTTCCGAGCGGTAGCATACGTGGGTTATCCTTCATGGATAGAGTTTCTAAAGTCCCTGACGGAGGAACCGGCCCTCGGCCAGAAGAGGAAGGTTGAGTAGAAAGCTCTGGGACCTCTGCAGAAGGTTCAGAGTACAAGCAGGTCAGTAGGGCATGCTCAACAACAGGCCACGACTTCAGGAAGAGTTTGGAAGGAAAGGCCAGTATGCAAATCATGTGGGAAGCGTCATTGGGGACGCTGTCTAATTGGCACAGGGACATGCTTCAGATGTAAGCAGATAGGGCATACGCCAGACCAATGCCCTAGTAGTGGTTCCAGAAGTACGGGGGGTCAGCCCCCCGAGTTCGCATTAGGGTAGTTCAAACCGACAGCAGCAGCAGGGTCGGGTCTATGCCACCAGTCGTCGGGAAATTGAGCACTCGGGAACAGTGGTAACAGGTACGCTCCCAATCTTGGGGCACTATGCCTTGACATGTTGACTCTGGCTCGTCCCACTCTTTCATTTCTTCGTTGTTCGTAAAGCATGCCATGTTAGTTTTGGAACCTTTGGGTTATGTTTTGTCAGTGTCTACACCGTCGGGAGAAATTATGATAGCCAGTGAAAAGATAAAAGCATGTCAGTTAGAAATAGCAAACCGCACCCTTGATGTGACTCTGATAGTATTAGACATGCGTGATTTCGATGTAATTCTGGGCATAGATTGGTTGGCTGCCAACCATGCTAGTATAGACTGTTCTCGTAAGGAGGTGAATTTTAACCCCCCCTAGAGAAGCCAGCTTTAAGTTCAAAGGGGTCGGGACAGTAGTTTTGCCCAAGGTGATTTCAGCAGTTAAAGCCAAGGGATTGATTAGCCAAGGTGTCTGGAGTATCTTGGCTAGTGTAGTTGACACAAGGGAAACCGAGGTTGCACTAACCTCTGAACCAGTTGTGAGAGATTATCCCGATGTATTTCCGGAAGAACTTCCAGGATTTCCTCCACCAAGGGAGATTGATTTTACGATTGAACTGGAGCCTGACACTATTCCTATATCCAAAGCTTCGTACAGAATGACTCTGGTAGAATTGAAAGAATTGAAGGTTCAATTGTAGGAACTGCTTGATAAAGGGTTCATTCGACCCAATGTTTCTCCGTGGGGTGCACCAATATTGTTTGAAGAAAAAGGATGGGTCGTTACGTTTATGCATAGACTACGGGGAGTTAAATAAGGTGACCATTAAGAATAAGTACCCGCTTCCTAGAATTGATGACCTGTTTGACCAGCTACAGGGTACTACCGTATTTTCCAAGATTGACCTACGGTCAGGGTACCATCAGCTGAGGATTAGGGACAGTGATATTCCGAAGACTGCATTTCGATCCAAATACGGGCATTACCAGTTCATTGTAATGTCTTTTGGTCTGACCAATGCTCCAGGGGTATTCATGGATTTGATGAACCAGGTGTTCAAGGACTTCCTAGACGCCTTTGTAATCGTTTTTATTGATGTCATTTTGGTATACTCCAAGACAGAAGCGGAACATGAGGGACATCTTAGGAAGGTCCTAGGAACACTGAGGGAAAACAAACTGTATGCAAAGTTTTCTAAGTGCGAGTTCTGGCTACGAAAGGTGTCCTTCCTTAGGCACGTGGTGTCGAAGGACGGGGTTTCAGTGGATCCAGCTAAGATTGAGGCCGTTACCAATTGGCCCCACCCTACAACGGTTAGTGAGGTGCGTAGTTTCTTGGGATTGGTTGGATACTATCATAGATTTGTAGAGAATTTCTCCAGCATGGCCATGTCGTTGACCTAGCTAACCAGGAAGGGAGCTTCGTTTGTTTGGAGCAAAGCTTGTGAGGACAGTTTTCAGGACCTCAAGCAAAGGTTGGTTTCAGCTCCGGTTCTCACTGTACCAGACGGCTCCGGGAACTTCGTGATCTACAGTTCTTTTAAGAAGGGTTTTGGGTTGTGTACTTATGCAACATGGTAGGGTGGTCGGCTATGCCTCCGCCAGTTGAAGAACCATGAGCGCAACTATCCTACCCACGACTTGGAATTGGTAGCGGTAA
>NC_052356.1:33180136-33216779 GCF_009727055.1 Benincasa hispida
TGTCTCAATGCTGAGGAAGTATTTAACGGACCCGTCTCATATGGTGGATTTTGAGCCCTTGCAACTGAATGAAAACTTGAGTTACGAGGAGAAGCCTGCGAAAATAAAAATAAATAAATAATATAATTGGTTAATTTGGGAAAAGGAAGATGGAAGTAGGGTTATAAAATTTGGGGCCTCGGGCTACGTGCAAAGAGGAAAAAAAGGATTTTCTTTTTCTTCTTCTTTCTCATCCAGCCGTCCCCCCTTTTCTACAGTCGCCGATCTTAGCCGTTAATCTCCGCGCACCTCTTCGCCGATCTCTGCCGTCGATTGTGCTTCTTCTCCATGCTGCCGCTCGACCCGACGCAGACAAAGCCATTGAACCCGAAGTTCGCGAGGCCCTCTTCTTCGCCATCGACTGAGTCCGAAGCCGCCGAGCGTGAAGTCGCGAGCCTCTCCGTCGTTCCAGCCATGCCGAGCTCCCCTTCCGCCTCTGTTCATCCGTTGCATGTCAGTGTTCTGTCGTTAACCGAAGCCCAACGCGCGTTAGATCGCTTACCTTGTTCGATTGCACATTAGAACAGTGTCGGTTGTCGTCGATTCGTGATTGGTTCCACCTGATTCTTCTGTTCGGGGTAAGTGTTGGTTCCCTTTTGGCAGCCCACTGTCTTTTAAGATTCTTGGGCCTAATTTGTGATTGGTTACAAGAACGTGCGGCGATGAAAGAAGTTCTCGAGTGGAGTAAGGTCTCGTTTTGGGACAGTGCGTTATCCTGAGGTAAGTGGTTTACTGCTGGGTTGCCCTATTTTGATAAGCCCGCTGAGGAATTTTTATGCCATATGTGAAACTGTGATGAGGTCTGTTATGGGTATTTTTGCTAAATTTGATGTGCTGAATTTGAAGTATTCACATTGTGATGAAGTTGGACGTAAGGGTTAAAGGGATACTGTGATAAGGTGCATGAGTAAACTGGGGATAGTGGGCTAATGTTGAAGTATGAATAGACTGTGTTAAGGCCTGATGTATGAGTAGACTGTGAAACAATTTATTAAAGTATGGGTAACTGTGTTAAAGTTTGATGCTGAGTCATGGCCTTGATTGCATGCTTATGTCTGATAATGTACTGAAGTTTGTAAGCTTATGTCCATATGAGATTTTAGTGGTTGTTAGTGTACCATTGGGCCATGCACATCGCATGTGTGAGCCTTCGAGCCCACATCCTATGCTTATGTATGGTATCCTTTTTGGGATCACCACTTGTATTTATGTCATGATCTTTGTATCACTACTTATGAAAGCGTGCCTTCGGGTTCGCCCCTTATGCCTATGCTTATGCCTATGTTTATGATGCCCTTGTGCATTTTGGGTCCAATGGATAGACTAATAGATCACTGAGTGGGCCTAGTAGTGGGCTGTTTACTGAGTATATTTTTATACTCACCTTTTTCTTTCCCTATTTTTCAGAGTAATGACAGACTAGTGCATGACAAGAGAGATCCGTGACCTGGCCATTAGGACGATTCACTGCTTCCGCATATAGTATTACGTTTTGAAATCTGGTTTAGGAGTTGGGCGTCTTTCACTTTTATGCAAGATATATCAATTTTATTATTTGATTATTTAATTTCATTCAGTTATTTTTAGTAGGCTTTAGGGGTACCCCGAATAGTAAATTATTTTATTTTATTTTTCTTTAGTTTATTTATTATTATTTAATTATGTTTTCACATCTTTGCTCGTTTGAGCATTATTAAATAAAATTTTTGCTCTTTAATTTGATGATTTAAAAGAGATTGTACGATTAAGCCTAAGCATGCTTGAAGTAGCGTCCTAGAATGTAGTAGGAAACTAGGGTCGTTACAGTTGGTATCAAAGCCTAAGTTTTAGGTTCTGTAGACTGACTTACATCGTGAGTCTAATCTGTTCCTTATGGCTACAAATGGATCTTTCGTCATCGCCAGGTATGTTTTTTTTTTTTTAAAAAAAAAACCTTTAGGGAAATATATATATATACATGAAATCCTACTTGTGTGTTGTCGTTTGATGGTTTCTCACCTGTTGTCATGCTCAAGTCCATCCGGATACTCCTGTCCATAGCCATATTTTATGATTATGAAGTATGACAAATGGACGTCAAGACTGCTTTTCTTAATGGTAATCTTGAGGAGACCATCTATATGACTCAATCAGAGGGGTTCATAGTTCCAGATCAAGAGCAAAAAGTTTGCAAGCTTAATAGGTCCATTTATGGGTTGAAACAAGCATCTAGATCATGGAACATCAGATTTGACATTGCAGTCAAGTCGTTTGGCTTTGATCAGAACGTTGATGAGCCTTATGTTTACAAGAAGATCATCAATAGCTCAGTAGCTTTCCTGGTACTGTATGTGGATGATATCCTACTCATTGGGAATGATGTAGGGTATCTAACTGACATTAAGAAATGACTAGCTACCTAGTTCCAAATGAAATATTTGGGTGGGGCACAGTATGTTTTAGGGATCCAGATTATTCGGGATCGTAAAAATAAACGGTTAGCCCTGTCTCAGGCATCGTACGTCGATCAAATGTTGATCAGGTACAAAATGCAAGATGCCAAGAGGGGTTTATTACCCTTCAGGCATGGAATCGTTTTGTCTAAGGATCAATGTCCTAAGACACCTCAAGAGTTTGAGGAGATGAGACAGATTCCCTATGCTTCAACTGTAGGAAGCTTAATGTATGCAATGTTGTGTACTACACCCAACATTTACTATGCAGTAGGGATTGTCAGTCAGTATCAGTCCAATCCAGGATTTGATCACTGGACTGTGGTCAAGACGATCCTTAAGTATTTTCAGAGAATGAGGGACTACATGTTGAGGTTTGTGCCCTAAATTCTCGTGTCCAGTAGTTTGTAAACAACTTTGTACGAACACTTGGGATGTATAATATAAATGATATTTACTTCATTACTTGACTTTGCACATTTAAATTTTACCACAAACCAATAAACATAAAATCCCTAGTTATCTGTATGTGACTCAAGCATGTATGTGGTGACATACAAGTGGATCATGTCTTGAGTGATAACTAAAATGGTCTGTAGTATATGGATATAGGAGGAAAACCTTATCCTGGTAATGCTACGGATGCGGCCCGCTTTGTGGAATGGTCACAAGTGTTGTGACTTGTAACAGATGATCTGATCCTGATCATTCTTGTAGGGACATGCGAGCGGGGGCGTCCTAATTACAAAGAGTTTGTATAAGACCGACCACGAAGTGTCAACATCTCGTTATATAACACCGTTCATAACTGAGACTTCACTTCACTAGGATGACCATTGGTAACATGATCTCAATCCTGAGTGAGTTGGGAACTCCTGCCATTGAGAGCGGTCCTTTGATTTGTATGGGTGCGAGTGGCCAGAACGTCAACTCAAACCTACCATTTTGGGGATTTGTTTGATTTAGGAGCTGGGAACCGCTTCACAAGATGAAATTCACTCTTTCCCCGAGGCAGGGGTAAGTAGATAGTTAGCTCCCTTAAGGGTTGATTACAGGGCTTGAACGATGTGGCGCCACACACCTTCTCATGGCTCGAGAGGTGTTCACACATGGTAGGACTATGTTGTATTGTTCATTAGAGGGATCAGTGGTACTTAAGGAGAAAGATGTAATTACAGGGGCAAAACAGTAAATTGGTCTATTGTAATTACGAGCATTTGTGAAGGGTCATTGTACTAATGATTGGTTATATCCAATGGACATAGAAATATATTTATGGCAAGAAGAGTTCAACTGTCGGTCTTTAGTGGAATGCCTAGCAGTTAACAGATGGTGGATATCGTGACTAAAGAGTTTAGTCAGCTATTCACGTACCGTTGGAGCTTCGAGCCATAGGTCCATAAGGTCCCCTGGGTAGCTTGGATACAAGTTGAGAGTCAATTTTTGGGTCAATTTGAAATATTTAAATTGACAAGAGGGAGTTCGATTATATATGATATAATTGAATGAGTTAATTAAATATGATATAATTAACTTTATGTATGAGATACATTAATTTGGAGAAATTTAATATAAATATGATTTATATCTATTAGAGGAAAAATATTATAATTAATATATGATATTAATTTATAAGTTTGAATGTGATAAGATCACATTCATTGGACGGTTATAAAGGAAATGGGAAGGCGTCTCTTCGTTTAACATAACAGATGAGTGCATTATAAATAGTAGACGATGTGTTGATCTTGTTGTGCACGGGTATTGTGAAAAAGATAGTGTCATCGTTTAGAAAATCAGTGCTTATACGATAGAGACTGCACAATCGCTTACATATATGATATTGCTAAGCGATCGCATACCAATTACACTGTCACACGTTATTACCTAAACGATCGTTTAGACGATTGTTTACTTTTCCTTACACGATCGTTTAGAAGATCACTTACTTTTACTACACGATCGTATACTTTACCTAAACGATCAAGCATATTGTCTATGCGATAGACGATCGCATCTCCCACTTGCTTGATCGTTGTGTACGTTCGCTATTCCTCCTTCCCTCTACCAAATCCGAACAAAGCCCAAACTTTGGATTCTCACTCCAAGAATACTGAGGGCTCTAAGTGGTGTTGTCTTCTCCGTTTCATTCTGTTTGAGTGGTGACTGTTCGAGGTAGCCGGTTAGGCTTCAGACTCGAGAAATCTTCATCTGGTATGATTTCTTGATTCCTTTAGCATTATGAAAGTATGTTTGAATGTATATGAGGTAATTCTGTCACAATGAATTGGAAAGATCCGCTTCCGCTCGTAGGTACTCTTGAATAAGAGTTCCTTCACTACATGATCGTGTAAGGATATAAGGATCTGATCCTTACAGAATACACAGACTCTGACTTTTAGACCGATAGAAATTCTCGCAAATCGACATCGGGGTCCATTTTCACTCTGAATGGAGGGGCTGTAGTGTGACGAAGCATCAAGCAAGGATGCATCGTGGACTCCACTATGGAAGTAGAATACGTAACTGCTTGTGAGGCAGCTAAGGAAACTGTTTGGTTAAGGAAATTCCTTTCAGATTTGGAAGTTGTTCCAAATATGGATTTGCCTATCACTCTATATTATGATAACAGCGGGGCTGTGGCAAATTCAAAGGAGTCTCGGAGTCATCGTCGGGGTAAGCATATAGAGCGGAGATACCACTTGATCAAGGAGATTGTGCATCGCGGTGAGGTGATAGTCACGAAGATCTCGTCGGAGCACAACGTTGCTGATCCCTTTACAAAGGATCTCACGACTAAAGTGTTCGAGGGTCACTTGGAGAGTTTGGGTCTGCGGGACATGCGACACCTTGTCCAGGGCAAGTTGGAGATGATATTGGGGTATGCCCTAGTTTATTGTATATTGTACATATTTTATATTGTATTGTACATTAGTCTCCCGAGGCATTAGAACAAGTGGGAGATTGTTGGGTTTGGTGTCCTAATTCTCCTGAAGTCTCGTTGTTTGTAATTATACACATTGTTTTATGAATAAAATAACTGTTATTTCATTTTGGCATTTACTCATATCAATTAAACAAAACTCCATGGTTATCTTATGTAAACGTAAGCATGTATATGTGATATACAAGTGGATTATGCCTTAAGTGATAACCTAAATAGGTTTGTAGTATAAGGATTAAGGTGGGATACCTGATCCTTGTGACACTACGAATACAACCCGCTTTGTAGAGGTTTGCAAGTGTTGTAAACTACTACAGATGGTAGATCCTGACCATTCATGTGGAGACATGCGAGCGGGGGTGTCCTATACAAAAAGTTTGTATAAGACCGGACCACGAGATGACTAGACTCTGTATATAACGTCATTGATACTGAAGACGTACATCTCACCTAAACGACCATAGGTAACACGACCTCAATCCTGAGTGTTTTGGGAACTTCTGCCTTTGAGGGTGGTCCTTTGATTAGTATGGGTGAGAGTGGCTAGATTGCCAACTTAGCATATCTACCTTTTTGGGGACTTGTCTGATTTAGGAGCTGAGAATTCAATTACACAAGATGGAATTCACTCCTTCCTTGAAGCAGGGATAAGTAGAGAGATTGTTCTTTTAAAGGTTGATTCCGGGGCTTAAACATAGTGACCACAACTTCTCTTTGCAAGAGAGGACTCAGTCATAGTAGGATTATGGCTTATGTTCATTAGAGGATTCAGTGGTACTTAAGGAGTTAGATGTAACTATAGGGGCATAACGGTTATTGGTCGAGCTGTACTTATAAGTGATTTATGAAGGGTTGTCGCACTATTGATTGGTTAGATGAACACATAATATATCTATGGTAAGGAGAGTTCAGTTGTCGGTCTTTAGTGGAGTGCCTGGCAGTTAACGGATGGTGGATCCTTTGACTAAAGAGTTTAGTCAGTTATTCATGTACCGTTGGAGTTTCGAGCTACAGGTTCATAAGGTCCCCTTGGTAGCTCAATGGATTCAAGTTGAGGATCAGTTGTTGATGTTGATTTGAAATGTTCAAATTGATGAGAGGTAATTCGATTATATATGATATGATCGGTATGGTGTATGAGATACATGAAGTGGAGAATTAACGTAAATGAGATTTACATTAAGTGCCATGAAATAGAAAAAGAGTTATGGTTTATATGTTTCATGAGATGAAATATTAAAACTATAGGTTATAAATATAGTATGATAAGTTTGTTATCATTTATGTTTATAATAATATTAATTATTAGATAATTATCTCTTTCTCTAATAATCAATTGAGTGGGAGGTTATTGGTGGTTTCATGGTAACCGTGAGATAAAAGGAAAAATATTTTCCTAATTTTAGGAAGAAAGAAGAAAAAGATCTGCAAGAAGTTGTTTTGAGATTTCCAATCTTGGAATTTACTCACAGAGAGTTGTCAAGTAAATTAGATTTGCTAAGCAACAACTTGGAGTTAGCTAAACGATTGTGGAGTGTTCTTAGGCGATAGACACTCAGCTAAGCGATGAGCTAAATGATCGCATAGTTTTTCTTAAACAATTGGGCATTGACCTATACGATTGGTTGTTCCATCTCCCACTTGCTCAATCGTTTACACGATTGTGATTCCTCTGGTTTTCTATCTCAAACCAAGTCCACACAGAGCCCACCCTCTGGATTCTCAGACCGAGAATAACAAGGTAACCTTCTTGGTCGTGTCATACTCAACTCGACATTGTTGAGGTTTTATGGAGGTTGTTCGCGGTGTTCAGGATGTTCATGACCTTGGCGATCGCTTAGTTCGAGTGCGCGGTGTTCGTGCAATGTAGCGGTCGTGTTGGACAAGCGTTCATGTGTTGCTGTGATCAAGCNACAAGCGTTCATGTGTTGCTGTGATCAAGCGTTCGTGATCAAGTAACTCGAAGATGAGTCTACAAAAGTGTGTTGATTCTTGTCCTTGATCTTTTGTATAACATGTTGTAATTTCTGTATTTGCATAACCGTATGTTTCCGTTTGTGATTGTAATTGTAAAGTTCATATACAATTGTAATTTGGAATGATCCTTCCGCTGCTCATGGAAATCCTCGTATTCGATTTCCTTCAGCCACCATTTTCTTTAAGATCATGAGTGTAGAAAAGCTTTAGTGAAATATGCTTTATTTTATCTCATTTAATATATCCTCATTTGATTTGGGCTATAAAGGTTGTGTTGTCCTCGTATAATATTGTTGGAAGATTTTTATTGGAAGATAAGTCACACGTTCCACGAATATGTTAAGTTCATACACATTTTTGACTAGCCTCGTGGATTACAAGGATTTCAACATGATTTGAAGAAGTGGTTGTTATGGTCTGTTTCACTAATCTCCATGATACAATAGTTCCTCCATATGTATAACATGTTTGAGATCTAGCTTTGTGTGAATCAGATAAATATCCAACTAAATCAAAAATTGATTTATTTGAATAAAAAAAACCCATATTAATCGTTCCTTGAAGATAACGGAGTATATGCTTATTCCATTCCAATTTTTTGTTGGAGAAGAACTATATCTAACTAATAAAATTACTGAAAATGCAATATCTGGTCTTGTATTATTAGCAAGATACATAAGTACACCAATTGCACTAAGATATGGTACTTTAGGATCAAGAAGATCTTCGTTATTATCTCAAGGTCAGAATACATCTTTCTTCACATCTAGTGAATGAACTTCCATTGAAATGTTCAATGGATATGTTTTGTCCATATAAAATCTTTTCAAAATTTTTCCTATATAAGTTGATTGATGAACCAATATCCCATATGTTAAATACTCAATTTGCAAGCTAAGGAAAAAATTTGTTTTTCCAAGATCTTTCATTTCAAATTATTTCTTAAGATATTCTATTATTTTTTAAAGTTCTTAGGGATTTCCAATAATACTTAAGTCATCAACATATACAGTTACTGTGTTTTTTTTATATAAACACATGGATATATTGGAATATTTTGATATCCTTCTTTCAACAAATATCTACTTAGGTGATTGTATCACATTCATCCTGATTGTTTTAATCTATATAGTGATCTTTGTAACTTTGTTGAATACAATTCTCGAGAATTTGATTTATATATTTCAGATACCTAAATCCTTATAGGATTCTTATATAAATATAATTATCAAGAGATCCATATAAATATATTTTGTTATATCCCACAGGTTTGACATCTTCTAGTGTTCAGACTACTAGTCCAAAAACCTAACATTTTGAAAATGAGTTTAATTCTGCCGTGATTGCTTCTTTCCATTAAAGCCAAACTTTTCTATGTTGATATTCTTCAACAGATTTTGGTACAAGATCCTCGTTTTCAGACATAATATTAAGAGCAATATTATATGCAAAATGTTGTTAATAACTTCATTAATTCGGTTCCATCTCTTTTCAATCACAACGTAGTTTATTGAAATCTCATTATTATCTTTAGATATTTCACTTTTCTCACTAGTCATGTCAAGGATTTCTTCATGGATATTTACATCCTCAACCAAGTCATTTTGACTATTAATTATTTTTCTTTTTTGAGGATTTTTATCTTTGGAACCCACTGGTCTACCATGCTTCTGGCGTGTTCTAGACTCATTAGTGACAACTTACTGTCTTGGGATATCAATTTTCGATGGAATGCAACTGGTATATGTGACTTAATTACTTTCTCTACATCTATAAATGCATATGGTAATTGATTTGCTATATTTTGCAAATGAATTATTTTCTAAACTTCAAGTTCACATTCATCTGTACAGGGATCTAAATAAGACAATAACGATGCATTCTATGTAATTTCTTTTTTCGGCCTCTTAATTCCTCCCTCTAATATTGAAAAATTTGTCTCAATAAAATGACAATCAACAAATTGTGCAGTAAATATATCACTCATTAAGGGTTCAAAATATTTAATAATTGATGGAGAATCATATCGAACATATATTCCTAACCTCTTTTGAGGACCCATTTTAGTACGTTGTGGTAGAGAAATTAGAACATATACTGCACATCAAAAAACTCTCAAGTGGGAAATATTTGGCTCATGACTATATGTTAATTGTAAAGATGAGCACTTGTAATAAGCTACTGGTCTAATGTATACAAGTGACGTATGCAAAATAGCATGACCCCATACAGGTGTAGGAAATTTAGCTCTCATAAGTAATGGTCTAACAATTAACTACAAATGTCTTATAAATGATTATGCTAAACCATTTTGTGTATGAACATGAGCTATAGGATGTTCAACACTTATCCCAATTGACATACAGTAATTATCAAAAGCTTGGGATGTAAATTCGCCAGCGTTATCAAGATAAATCGTCTTGATTGTGTAATAAGGAAACTGTGATCTTAACTTAATTATTTGAGCAAGTAATCTTGCAAATGCAAGATTTCGACTTGATAATAAGCACACATGTGACCATTTGCTGGATGCATCTATTAATACCATAAAATACTTAAATGGTCCACTTGGTGGGCTAATAGGTCCATATATATCACCATGAGTTCATTATAAAAATGCAAGTGATTCAGTTCCCACTTTGGCTAGTGATGGTCTAATTAATAATTTGTCTTGAGAGCAAGCAATACATTGATAATTCACTAGATTGAAGAATCTTCTGGCTCTTTAATGGATGTCCATTTGAATTCTCAATAATTCTTGTTATCATTTTAGACCATGGATGACTTAATTTGTCATGCCAAATAGCAAATAAATCTACTAAGTATTGTATGTGTAATTACACTTTCTACCAAACATAGATCTTCTTTGGTCATTTTTTAATCAACCAACATATGAAAATGATCCAGGTTTCTTCATTAAAAGAAAATAAGAAAAATAAGAAAAATAACATTTGGAATACAAAAAAGTTAACATTTACTAAGAAAAAAAACATAAAGATGGATAAGAAAACAACAACGACAACGACATTAAGTTTAAATATTTTCAAAGTCAAAAGAAATACTTGATGTTCCATCAACAGTGCCAATCTTCTTTTCAGAAGATTCAAAGAAGTCCACCACATTCAAATTTGTCATATGGGATGAGTCAAATATATCATTATCCTAGTATGCAAAATTTACTTCCACATTTTTTCCTTTTTCCTTCAGGGAAGTTTGATATAGATCAACTAAGTGCTTAATGTACGAAAAATACGTGACCAATGCCCAGTCATACAACATCGGAAGCATTTTTATTCATCACTTTTTGAATTCTTATCTTATGGAGCTTTTCCTTTATGCATCATTTCGTGTGATTCTCTTGAAATTTGGATGATTATAATGTCTACCATAAAAAGAAGAATTATTTTTTCCTCTACCAAGGTCATGACCTCGACAATAACCACGATCTCGACCACGATTATTATTAAAATTCACAGCATTCACTTCAGGGAATGATGTCGTTCCGGTTGGTCAAGATTCATGATTGTTTATCAATAACTCGTTATTTTGTTCAGCCACGAGAAGACATGAAATTAGTTCAGAATATTGTTTGAAACTATTTTCTCAGTATTGTTGCTGCAGGAGCATATTCGAGACATGAAATGTAGAAAATGTTTTCTTTAACATATCACAACATCCACTCATAACGAGCTTTAATAGAAATAACTGTTTTTTTATGATAATATCTCTCTCTCAATTTTTTCTACCAGATATCAGGATCTTTGTAAGATACTCCATTTTCAATCCATCGTGGAGATGATGACGAAGGAAAATCATAGTTTTTGCTTTATCTTGACTGGATGTCATATTTCCTTCTTTAATTGTTTCCCCAAGGTTCATAGCATCCAAGTGAATTTTGACATCGAGCACCCATGACAAATAATTATCGCCATAATGTCAAGGCTACGAATTCTAATTTTGTAAGGTTTGTCATGACAACACTATCACAAAATATTGTATTTATATTAGAAATTTAATATGTACTAAATATGCAAAATAACATTTAATTTATTAATTATAATGAAAATGGGAAAAACGACATACTTTTAAGATCTATCTTCAGCGGAGGAAATGAAAGAAGCTTGTGCTGATAATGTGTTGTAAAATTGAGGAGCACAACGAAAATATGAATATAGAAAAAATATAATAATTATATAGAAAATAAATAAATAACTAAAATATAAAATGTCTAAAATGACTGAAATGGAGATTGCAAAAATTCTCCAAAATTCTGCATTAATTTTCCAATCTTTTGGATTCCTCACCAATGTATGTACGTCTTCCAAAACCTGCAAAATGCCACTATTTACAAGTAGGAGGTGGGTTACATGTATACTAATAATGTGTAATCTTGAGACACATAGATAATGTTTGGGGTAATGAGAATATGACACATGGTAAATGACACTAAACATGAGTATCTAACGGACATCTATTATTATAATATTTATAATATATTTTTTTCCTTTTTGGGTAGTAAGGAGTATGTTATTCTCATTTTAAAACAACACCAATAATATTTTCTAGGCGAAATGTTAATTTATACTTTTCAACTTTAAATAATGTATCAATTTAAACCATAAATTATTAATTTTATCAATTTAAACTTTTATAAATTTATCAATTTAAATATTCCATTATGTTTTATTTGGATAAACATCATGTGAGATATATAATTTTATGAATTAAACTTCTAAAATTTCATAAACGAATCAATCTAGATTCTCTTTCAAGAATATTTTGAATTTTTCTTAAAATTTGAAGAAGTCTACACACAAGGATTGATGCATTGGCGTTTTTTGAATAATCCTAATAAAGATTCTAAATTGATTATTTTTTACAATTTAGAAGTTTAATAAAAAAAATTAAATGTGTTGCATGATATTTTTCGAACTAAAATTGAAAAAATATATAAATTGATATGTTTATGAAAGTTGAGGTGAAATTTTCCCTATTTCATATGTTGATATTAAATAGAGAAGACATGATATTTTCTATTTTTATGTTAATTATATTATATGTTCAACTTTTCTTTTTAAATAATCATAAACATTTGTAAAATACGTGCTAGTCGTCAGTCGACACAAATTTGTGCGAACTACTTTTAAGTTTTTGACATGCAGGAGAAATGAAAATAAAATAAAATAAAGAGAGTTTATTTTATTAAAAAATAATAACTAGACGTTAGATTTTTGGTGATTTGGATGAGAAGGGAAGCATTGTTTGTTTTCCACTTACAATTTTAGAAATTATTCTCATCCCACAATTTTTTTTTTTTTTTTTTGAGAAAATATCAATAGTTTACCCTGCTAAATCTTAAGTTGTATCAACTTAAACCCTAAATTAATAATTGTATCAATTTAAACCCTGAATTTTTATAAATGTATCAATTTAATCAATTTAAGCCCTGAATTTTCATAAGTGTATTAATTTAAATTTTGAAATTTCACAAATTTATCAATTTATACCCTCCATTATGTTTTATTTGAATACACTTATGAAAGTTTATTGGTTTAAATTGGTATACTTATAAAAGTTCAGAGTTTAAATTAATATACTTATGAAAAATTAGGGTTTAAATTGATACAGTTGTTAGTTTGGGGTTTAAATTGATACTACCCAAAGTTTAGAGTTTATATTGATACAACTATTAGTTTAGGATTTAAATTGATACAACCTCCAAAATTTAGTGGTATAAGTTGATATTTGTCCTTAAAGGAACTCTTAAACAAGAGTATCCATGAGCATGTTCGGATCTTTCCTATTTCATCGTGACCAAATTATCACACACACATTCTAACAAACAGGTATGCATTTTAACACTAATTAACGACATGCTTTCACAAATAAAATACAATAGATTGAGTTAACGTACTAGTTGAAGACTGTCTTCACTTCGAACTCAATCCAGCGAAGCAACCCTCTACGTTCTTTATCGCCTAGCAAACAGTCGGCTACCAGCAGCACGATCGTCTACACGAACGGCAGCGGACGAACAAGCAAGACTGGGGACGACACCACCACTTCGAGCCCTTGGTATTCTCGAAGTGAGAATCCAAAAAGTGGTCTTTAATAGAATCGGTAGAGGAAAGAGGAAAGGGATGATTGTGTAGAACGACAAGCAAGTGGGAGAAGACTATCGTATAGCGGATGCTTATCGTTTAGAGAAAGCTACATGATCGTGTAGGTTTTACTAAACGATCGTTTAGTAATTGATAAGCGATCGTTTAGAAAACTCGGCGCGCTAAGTGATCGTTTAGAAAAAGCTGAGCGATCGTTTAGCGAACGCATGCGATCGTTTAGTACGCGAGGTGTGCGATTGTTTAGGCGATAAGGCGCTATCGTATAGGCTCTCAACTAAGCGATCATTACATTTTCACACCTTTAGCGATTTTTTGAACTTTTTGCAAAATGAAATCAATTTTCATTTTATTCTTCAGTTACAATAGCCGAATTTGATTTTCCCACTAACGCACGATTCAGGAGAAGTTTCTGACCAATTATCACATAATTAACTAATTAATTAATAAATGAATATAATCATATTATATTCTTAACCTATAGTTTGATATAATATATCTACTATAGTAATTTCTCCTCCACTTGATATAAATCATATTTATATCCAATTTCTTCCAAAATAATATATCTCATACATTTAGTTAATTATATCATATATAATTAACAAGTTTAATTATATCATATATAATTGAACTCCCTCTTGTCAATTTGAATATTTCAAACTGACCCAAAAATTGATGCTCGACTTTATCCAAGCTACCTATGAGACCTTATGGCCTGTGGCTCGAAGCTCCAACGATACGTGAATAGCTGACTAAACTCTTTAGCCACGAGATCTACCATCCGTTAACTGTCAGGCATTCCACTAAAGACCAATGGCTGAACTCTTCTAACCACAGATATATTTTTGTATCCATCGGATATAACCAATCATGAGTACGACGACCCTTCACAGATGCTCGTAAGTACAACTGGGCCAATTTACCATTTTGCCCTGTAGTTACATCTCACTTCTTAAGTACCACTGATTCCTCTAATGAACAAGACAACACAGTCCAACTATGTGTGAACACCTCACGGACCAAGATAAGATGTGTGGTGCCACATCGTTCAAGCCCTAGAATCAGCTCTTAAGGGAACTATCTATCTACTTGCCCCTGCCTCGGGGAAGGAGTGAATTCTATCTTGTGTAGCTGAGTTCCCAACTCCCAAATTAGACGAATCCCCAAAATGATAGGTTTGAATCGGCGACCTGACCATTCGCACCCATACAAATCAAAGGACCACCCTCAATGGCAGGAGTTCCCAACTCATTTAGGATTGAGGTCATGTTACCTATGGTCATCCTAGTGAAGTGAAGTCTCTGTCATGAACGATGTTATATAACGAGATGTTAACATTTCGTGGTCAGGTTTTATACAAACTCTTTATATAGGATGCCCCCTGCTCGCATGTCCCTTACACGAATGATCAGGATCAGACCATTTGTGACAAGTCACAATACTTGTGACCATTCCACAAAGCGGGCCGCATCCGTAGCGTTACCAGGATAAGGTTCTCCTCTTATGTCCATATACTGTAGACCGGTTTGGTTATCACTTAAGACATGATCCACTTGTATGTCACCACATACATGCGTAAGTTACATACAGATAACCAGGGATTTTATGTTTACTGGTTTGTGGTAAAGCAAATAAAACAAACAACTGAGAGCAAAATCAAGATGTGAAGTAAAATATCATATATTATACATCACAACCGTTTGTACAAACTACAGGATACGAGATTTTAGGACATCAACCCCAAGAGTCATTTCTTTTTTAAACCTAGAAAATGTACTCTTAAAACGATTGTAGATAATGAGAACCAAGGATCATATCCAACCAAGTAGCTTGCCAAGACAGATACAAATGCAAATTTTGCAGATAGAAAAATGGAAGAATTCCTACCATATTTTCACTATATTCCCATTTTTCCATTCTCAAGAATTTCCATCCACCTTATACACCAAACAACACAAACAAAAATATATATGCAATGTAATAAGGGCTTTCTATGTAAAAAGGATTAAGAAATACCCATATTACATTAATGTCTTGAACATCCCCTTTTTTTACAAAAAAAAAAAAAAAAGACTTATGGACCTCCATATTTTCACTGATATCGGTAGTTATTTACTACTAAGCCCCCATCCACTATTTTTATAAAACAAGATTAAATAAAAAAAATTAGTCTAAAGATTTGTATATTTCTATCATCTATGAATAGCCTAGATTTTTGTGCACCCATGCATCAGGGCTTATCCCATCCCCATCTTCTTTTTCATCCTCTTATCTATCAAATTTCTCTCATTCCTTCGAACTCACTCCTCTCAATTTTCCATTTTCGTTCTCCTTCATCAATCACTCTCTTCGCCTCGTTCATTATCACCCAATCTCCGTCGTTGTTGTATAAAAGAAAGTTGCAAAAATCGAACGACGATACGGCTGAAGGTGACGATGCGACCACCGCCATCGAGGAGAAAACAGAGTCGAACGAGCTTGGTGAATGACAATGGGACTCAGACGAAGTTGCGGACGCGTAATGGTTGGCGCGAGAATGTCGAACGATGGCAAATGAGGCTGGGCAATGCCAACAATGTCTTCGCTTTTCCTCTTCTATTTTTTAACCCTAAAAATACACATATGTGATGTATATACACATGTTTATTTGATATAAATTATGATGGTTATTTATTTATTTATTTATTTATTTATTTACACTACTTGTTTTATGTTATATACTATGATATATATTTTTGTTTATTTGAAAATTGATATATATACACGTCTATTTGATATAAATGATGATTTTTTTTATTTACTACTTGTTTTATGATATATATTGTAGTATTTGGTATACCCTTGAACATTGTATTTGATTTTTGCAAATGTTCTAACCAATATAAGAAATATATTGGTAAATATATTTGATATGTATTCAGGTATAATTGGTTTCATGCCAACTAGTTGGTTTTTCTGGCGGACTCATGGTTATTTTTAAATACACCTTAAAATATTTATTATATGTTTGCAAATATCATAACCAATATAATAAAATATACTAGTAAGTATATTTGAAATGTACTCAAATAGATGGTTGTATCATTCAAAAATTTCGCAATTAATATGATTTTCTTTTCCATTTTCACGTATGAGATTTTCTTCGTTTTGCTTATTGAGATTTTTTTTAGTTTTTTTTTGGACAAATTCGTGGTTATTTTTAAATATACCTTTAAATATTGTGTTAAATGTTTGCAAATATTCTAACCAATATATAAAACATACTGATAGTATATCATAAATTTTATTCAAGTAGTTAAAAATTTCAATAAAGCACAACTTAAAGATATTTCCCTAATAGTACTAAAAAAAATCCCAATACATATATGGCTTCAACTTAATTTTCAAATCTCATAATTTCAAATAAACAAAAATCTATATCACATTTCAGAGCCCATGAATTTTGTTTGTTATTTTTTAAATAATTGATCTAATTTGTAGCATATAATATGAGGTATGTATTTCCAAAATAACTAAATATACATGGGTAGATATGAAAAAATATGCAAGATATATAACTCAAGTAGATATGAAAAAATATGCAAGATATATAGCTCAATAGAAACGAGACTAAGTATTTTGCAACTAGATGAAGAAGACGAATATATATGACAAAATATGTGGAATATATACATTTGAAATAACCTGAGAAATATTTGAAATGAGCCTCGTATATATACATAAAAAGCGAAAAAACAAAAATTTGAAACCAGAACCCTAAAATAAAATCATATTAAATGCATTTTCTCTCTCAAATCGAAAAAGAAAAAAAATTATATTAAATGTATTTTCTCTCTAGTTGAAAATGGAAAAAATAATATTAAATGCAGTTTCTCTATCCATAATAAATGAATTTTCTCTCTCTAACATTAAAAGAGTTTCGTAAATAGGAAAATATATATAAATAAATGAAAAAAATGGTAAAATTGCCTAAAATTAACACTAATGGGTTGTTTGACCCATGGAGTGGATTTCAGAAACCTGGAGTTGTGAAGTCTGTGTTTGAAGTGCAGAGTTATGTAGTTTGGAGTTATGAAGTCTGTGTTTGAAGTGCAGAGTTGTGTAGTTTGAAGTTCTGAAGTTTGTGTTTGTGGTGCAGAGTTGTGAAACTTGGAGTTCTGAAGTATGTTTTAGGTTTTATCTTTTTTGTTTTAGGGTTTTATCTTTTTTTTTTCCTCTAATTCCTTTCATACAAATTTGAAAATGTAAAAGCAAGAATTTGTTCCATAAGTTATAACATTGTCCTTTCTTGATTTATTTCTATTGTGTCAATTTTATAAATTTACTTAAGTATTCATTTTAATTGAAATTAATGTATAAGCTAGATTTATAACAATTCTCTAATACACAGTGGGCCAATAAGAGGCTATTACATTACTAGTTTTAACAAAATATGTTTATATTATAATTTAGTTTCACAAGGTTGTAATACAAATATATCATTGCCCAAAAAAGATAATTATATCAACAAAAAAGCTATTAAAAATATGAAGATAGAAGGGACATATAAGTACTTGCATCCAAAAAGATTAATGGGATATATGATAGTCGATTAAAGATCCCAACAAAAACCAAGTAGAGCATATGCGTCATTCACACTTTCCCAACAACTCTATGCATTCACACCTTCCCAACAACTCTATGCAGTGGATAACTTTGAACTCCATCGGGACGACAAGAAACTGCGAGTATTTTCCTGGCTCCTAAATATTATACCCATGAGCTTCACCCTGTCCCGTGTTGAAAACTCTAGTATTGAACAAGAATGTCTGGTACTTCTTTTCGTCGTCCAGACTCTAAAGCATAGTTCGTTTACAGGGCATTATGTAATCCTCTCAAGTTGGGTTGTTTGCATGTCTATTGCCCTATGATAGAACTCCAACATTTCAGTGTGGTATGAAATTTGTTCCGCTTCCTACCTGTTAAGGACGTTGCTCCTAGGGTGTGTGCACTAGTCGGTGTGTTGGGCATTTCTTCATCATATGCATTGTTCATGTTATTGACTCTAGGGGAACTGGGACTTCTTGTGATTCTCTCCTCATGTCCACATCATCTAGGCCCAAATTATCACCAACATTGGATGTCGCGTCTCCTAGCATCTGTATGCCTACTCCAATTGCTCTATCTTTTCCATATACGAGTGTCAGGTTCTGAAAATGAGGAAATGACTTGTTCAATAGTCCCTTCATAGTAGGATGACTTTGCGTGATCGAACATATTAAATTAGTAGCAACTTCAATGTTAACTTTTGTTTCATTCAAATTTGTAGCCTCACTTTCATCCAGTCATCATATACTTTCTTCTCTACCTCAACATATTTGAGGTCGTCGTTCCATCTAAACCCACTACAACCTGGTCCATGCATTTCTGAGATTGTGTTGTATCATTTTTTTAGGTTTTTTACCCAGCAGTCGATCATACTTGTTGATTAGATGGGACGACCTGGTAGCTTCCCTCTCAAATATAAAAAGGGTTGGAATGTTCCATTGTCTGACCTCCAACCATCCTCTTCGACCATCATGAGAAGACATTCCACCAACTTTGCATCCTCATAACTATTCCATGTGTGTTTCTTTGTTCGGTACATACTGTCATCTCTATACATGTATTATATTCATTTGAATTTGATGTTATGCTACTATTTTTGTTATATTGAAACACATTTATAAGATAGTTAGTTTAACATCACATATATTTGATGATTAATATGACATTCATGTTAAAACATTTGATGTCAAACATAAGTTCATAAGAAATATAACACCATGAGTAAATTCACGTCTTTGCTACTTGAAATAAAAAGAACTAAAATCCTAAGTTTATGATTGTTCCCATGCAGCAAACATGCGTATAAACATATATCATCTCTCATCTAGCTCCATTTATTAGAAGTTTGAATGAATGATATAGTATATCCATTATCAACGGTTGATCCACTATTAGCATTTAAAGTTAATTCTTCTTCCCCCTGAATGCCTCCAACCCTATATCCATACTTTCACCCATTTCTTGAGTGATAAGGTTGTGAATTAGACAACATACTATTATGGTCTGACACTGGATTTGAATTGGATAGAATGATTTTCCTCTAAAAATGGCCCATCTGCCTTTCAACACACTAAATGTCCTTTCGATTGCGTTACTCGCAATTGAATGTTTCATGTTAAAAAATTCTCTTGGATTAGTCGGGGAATTCCCTCTTCCACGCCATTCAGATAGATGATATTGCTCTTCTCTATATGGTTCCAAGAATCCCTCTGCATTTGGGTATTAATATCATGTTCAATGTGATCCATTTAATCAATGACCTTATGAATTAGTGAAGTATCTAACATATCCTTCCATTATCGAAAATTTTTGTATTTTTACCCTTAGGAACCTTCAACCCATTCGGTTGTCCTATTGCATCCATCAGAACACGTGAATTCGATGTAGACCCTTCCCATTCTGGCATGACGAATATGAATTCTCCATTCATATTGCAAATAACAAGCATGTTCATTGCTATTTCACCTTTCCTTATTTTATACCTCGGATGATCAACAACAGATACATTGACCTTGATATATGTGTCATCCAAAGCACTTAAACCATTCTAAGTAGTGAACAAGGAACATGATAGGAGTTATGATCTAGCACTCTAAATCTGCCTCCTCACATAACTGATGGTTATGAGAAATTTTCATACCTCAAACCATTTCCATCTTTCATCAGTGCACGCGTTTGTGATTGGCTCCATTTTTTTTTAACAAAGTCTTGTGAAGATGTAAGACAGTGCTTAGTACAAATTGGAAATGCTTAGAGACTGTCTCACCGGACCTTATAAACTGTCTATGAACTATTCGATTCTTAACATCGTGGGAGGATGTGCAAGAACATGGCAACCATCTCTTCACGTCTATGTATTCAGTCCCTTTTAAACCACCTATTGTTCTAAGTATATTGCAAAGGATGGTGAACCATTTTCTATCCATTCTTGTACTCTCACGACAACATATGTCACTTTCGTATATCAACGAAAGAATGACAATTGCCTAATTTGATGTCTAATGTAAGGTGAGTACTATTGTTCTATCCTACAATGGTCGTTAAGTAATAGTTCTAGTAGCAGTAATGTTTGACGCTGGGTTGTTGTGATGACGGTCAATATTCTAATATTAGTTTATGGGTTTCCATAATAAGGGAAAACACAAACAGTTATCCCTAAAAAAGAAAGATGGAACAAGTTTAAACAAATTATGCTAATTTCAAACCACTAATCTAATTGAAATAGCAAAAATAATAATAAATAAATAAATAAATAAATAAAAATATAAAATATAAAAAGGGTTTAAGTCGGGTGGAATGTTATTACTTTTATCATTGGGCATTGGTTGAAAAAACAAGTAAATAGATGAAAAGTTGATTAAATAAATTATAAAACCCTTGTCTATTTTGTTCTTATCTTTGTCTTCTTAATTAAATTTTGTCTTTTTTTAAATAATAATAATAAATAACCTGTGAAACCCTTTTCGATTTTATTTATATTTTTATATTTTCTTAATTTATCTTTTCTACTATTTTCTATAAAAATATTTTTTAAAAGAAGTATGGTCTTTGAAAAAATAAATAATGAAAGATGTATAAATTTTGTTTTTCTTAGTTAAACAAATTATAAAACTCTTTTATATTTTATTTATATTCTCCGTTTTCTTAATTGAAAAAGTTATTAAATGAGTAAGAATATAATTTAGAAAAAAAAAAAAAACAATTGATTTTTCATACTATATGCTAGAAAATTTTGAAAGTGTGGTATTTGAAAAAAAAAATGTAATAAACCATTTAACTTGTTTCTACTTTTAATTAAGGAAAATAAAATATGGTTTTTCCTACTTGCATAAATGAAAAAAACAAATGATGTGCTTTCTACTAGAATAAAAGAATTGGTCAATGATATGCAACAACAATAAAATTTAAAAAAAAATGATATTCATTCATGCAACAATCACAAACAATTGTATATAATAAAAAAATCAATGATCGAAAATGTCAAAAGTTCATATAAAAATAGATACTAAACAGTTCAATTTAGCGTTCAGTACAAATACAAACTAAACACATAACCAACCTAGAATTTTCGTAATTCACAAATTACCTCAAACTAAGATACCATACAAATGTTTGTAACCTTGCAAATAATGTAAAGTGGAAAAAAAATTAGCAAGGTAGACGAGCAAAGGTATGGACTTATAAAAAAAAATTATATTAAAAATAATCAGCTTAGTAAGAGATTAAGTTTGAGACGGTTGGTGGTTGAATAGAAGTCAAGACAAGAAGAGACGTGAATACAAAAGAGGAAAAATATGGTAACCTCTGTGAAAAAGGGTACTCACCAACAAAGATATGATATGAAGATGGAAGTGGAGTTCTCTCACATGTTTGAACATTATGATCTCATATATAGAGAGGAAATCAAACCAACAAATACACACATCGAGCATCATTAGTATTGAAAACAAATCTCAACCAGCAACATCAAGAAGAAAAAAAAAAAAGAAAAGAAAAGAAATTCATGCAACAAAAATAAAAATCAAACAATGTGCATGATTCATCATTGACCGATTTTTAAGGAAAAGGAACAAACCTTCAATTAATGTCTGCCCTCACCAAGCTTCAAAAACAAATTGTCCTCTACCAAGCTATCCTTTGAGTTTACATGGAAGCAAAGGAAGCTACATTAGATGAGAGGATAAGTAAGAAAGGAAGTGGCAAAGGACTAATTCTTGTTTTCTTGGAGTGGTAGGGGGAGAGAGGTTAGAAATTCACACATATCTGCAAAATAGACAAACTAAAAGTATCTAAAAAATGGAAGGATCCGGAAAAAAAAAAAAAAAAAATCCAAACTAAAAATGAGAGTGTGGATATGGGAAAAAAAACCATAGAAAATCCAAAAAAAAAAAAAAACCAACAAAAAATAGAACAATCTTAGAAAACACAAATATTTTTTTTAAAAAAAGCAAAGATAGATTTTAAAAAAGAAAAAATATGAAACAAAACCCTAACATGAAAATGCGAAGTCTCGATAGAAAAGGAGAGAACAATCTAACCGATATGAAAAGAACCCATACATTCCAAAAAAAATCACATAAATCTCCAACAAAAAAGGAATTCAGTCTTTAAAAACAGCACAAATATAAATCTGAAAAAAAAAATAAGATAAAGAAAATCACTAACATGAGCATCCAATAGAAACAAGTCTGAGAAAAAGAGAAAAATCTAACTCATTTAAAATATAAAAACCAATTGAAAATTCATAATTCTCCGAAAAGATTACAAATCTCCAACAAAGAAAACACATCTTTAAAATAAATCATAAATATGTTTAAAAATAAACATATGAATTTGGAAAAAAAAAATGGAGGAAAAAATCTCAGATCTGAGAAGAGAAAATCTAGCGAATCATATCGAAAAGAGAAAAATGAAACTTAAAAATTGAAGAAAAAACAATAGAAAAAATAACTATATCTTGAAAAAAATCGTTACAAATATAGATATGAAGAAAAAAAAGTGGAAATAAAATATTTCTAAAGACAAAAAAAACCCGAACTAATCGGATGAAGATGAAAAGCGAGAAAAGGGAAGGAGATGAAGACCTATCGAGGAAGATGAAAAATCGATGGAAGAGAGATGAGAGAACCTAGTAGAAGAGAGGAAGTTGGAAAAATGAAAGGTGAGCGAGGATAGTGAGTTTGCTTGGGAAACGTGCAAACTTCAACGGTAATCACGGTTGGAGTCTATGGGAAGAGTGGTATTGTATCCGGTGTTGGGAAATCTGTGGACCAAACAAGAAGTGGGCTTCACAACTCCAGATTTCTGAAGTCCACTCTTTGGGCCAAACAACCCCTAAAAAAGCCTTCTTTGAAAAAATTTAAATTTAAATGCATTTATGAAATATATGATCCAAAGATGATTTTTTATGAGAAAATCTTTTGCAATAATTCAATCTCATAGGCTTGAGAAAAGCTATACAGATCTAATAGATATATATTAGAGTTTTGATGAGTGTCTTGATGTTAGAATGATCTTTTGGAGTCGAATATCTTTTTCTGTTCATCTATGTATTGTGTCTGACTAACTAACTGTCATGTACAAAGCTGATCAAAATTCAAAAAGCTTCAAGTGATTAAAACTTGGGAAGCTATACAAACTTTCATTGCAGTTCCAGGGTAGTTCTTCATTTGTTGCTGCTATTCCACTCCCATATAACTTGGTACTTGGAAGCTGATTCTGCCTTGTCAACAATTGGATGTACATGTCGAGTTTCAAATCTTCTTCGGAAGATAGCAATTTGGGAAGCATAACCAGGCTCCATGTGACCCGATCCGCCAACCCCACTGAATTCTACAGAGTAGTTGTGTCTTGTGGCTAAATCTCTTGCCCAGTGACTGAACTGTTCTCTAGTCCACTCGAACTTGTGATCGTGATTGCGAAATTTGCAAGATTGTAACTGCGTTTTGTCATCTGGATCCCCTTCTTGGGTTGAAAGGTTTGATCCTTGGAGTATCACATTGTACTCGTAGTTCGGTGTTGAAACGACAAGAAGTTTGGGACAGAATGAACTCAGCACCAAATTGCCAAACAGATACGCTTGATCTTCTTCCATATGCTCAATTACCTGCAGTTTACCTAGTACTTTCAGTGACCCGAGTTTTACATTGGTTCATTTTAACAAATACCATATACCATTCCATATTTCACAATAACAGTACTCAGAGCCAAAGTTTCCAGAGGAGATAAAGATTCAGAGTAAAAGAGAGAGTGAGCCAACCAAGCTTAATTTTTTTTGCCTTTTTCATTGATATGGCAGCACCCAACTTGCGCCTTTCATGTTGACATTTGAGCAATGATTGACGAAAATTATGTGCATAATTCAATCCAGCATCTTATAATATACACGATGGATGTTAAAAATAAGATTTTCTCCTTTCTAAGCTTTAAGGACAGGCAGACCACTTAGGATATGAAAATAGTGATAATTGGAGAGTACCTCTAAGCAAGTGGCAATGTCAAATTCACACAATCGTGGATCAAAATCTGTGATGGATCCATCGTAAAGAATTGCTGATTTGATGGGAGTACGAGGCACATGGCTATTTAGTTCTGTGCTCAGTTTTGAATGAAGTATCTGCAAAGCAAAACAATAAAATTTACTAAAACCACAGGGAAAACGAAACTTGTAATAAAGCTAAACTAAGGAGAAAATCTGTAAGACCCTAGTTACGGTTATACTGGGATTATTAGTATGTTTATGAGCAAGGGCATATTAGTAATTAGCTAAGAAGTTTGTTATAATTTTTAGATATAAATAGAGGGAGTGGGTTAGGAGTTAGGTGTGAAGATTTTGGTAGGAATTTCCATGGTGGGAATTTGAGAGAGTAGCCTCACGAAAGACTGTTTTAGTGTTCTTTGTTGTTCTTGAGCTTTCTTGTTACGAGGCATCCTAACAAAATCTTCTTGCACATTTTAACGCTCTCTCTCTCAATATATATACATGTAGACATATAGACACACACATATGATGATAATGATGAATGATACAAGATTCTCCAAAAAAGAAAAACAAAGTCAAATGACCCTCTAAGAGAAGAAATAATTATGTGATTGCATAATAGTTCAACAGGATATTTTTATGCAAAATTTGTTAGGAAAAAATAGGAAGGTCAGTTAGAGGGCTATTGGGAAGATAATAGGAGTTCAGTCCAGGTTTAACGCCACTGTCCAGGCAATTGGGTCAACACCAGGCAATTGGGTCAAAAACTTGTTTATTATAATCATTAGTTCTTGATTCTCAACAGTTGCAGCTCCTTGGAATTTCATTTTTATGGCTCCCTTGTGTCCATTGGCCCATATTTTAGTATGGCATGATTTATTTTCCTTCATCTAAAACATTCACATCAATTTAAATTAAAACAGAACGTGAGAGATGAACAGACTACAGAGTGATCATAAAACATCCAGACCTTCGCTGCACGGCTGAGACTTTTTTGTGAGATATCAACACCAACAATTTTCTCTAAAGATGTTTGGTAATTTAGTAAAGAATCCAACAGACTCCCCGAGCCACATCCAAAGTCAACCTGAGATGAGATCCGTAGAGATAAAAGGACAACTTTCATCCATAAACTAAAATAGAATACGAGAAGTTTCAACATACCAATGTACAAGCATGTGATTCTTTGATATATTTCACAGCAAATTCCACCCGTTGCTTTGACAGTGGAGGACTGAAAAGAGCCTGCTCCATCCTGGCTTCCAAAGGTTCCGTAACACGTGACAAAGTACATGAATATTCCAAGCAACATGCACCTGCATGATAATAATTTTAAGAAATAATAAATAAATAAAAACAGAATATTACAGTTGTATCTTTCCATTTTATATATACAACATTAGATTCAAAATCTATCATGCTTGAACTAAAGAAGCCTTGCAGTATAAAAGAATAGTGCCCCAATAAGCTTTGCAGTATAATTAGCCAAGACAAAAGAGTTCTTCTCAGCCCTTCAAGACAGTGAGCCTAAATGGCATGTTGAATTATCAACAGCATGTTCATCCTGAAATTATAATTTTGTACAGCATTAAAAATTATAATGGTCTTTAAATCATTAAACACTTGGTTGGAAAAATCTTGAATCTTGAAGTCACTAAAACCTTAGATGGTTTCCTTTCCTTTTACATGATTCATAATTCAGACTTGGATGGCCCTACTCATAGAATTTTGGAGATAGTCTTCAAATACTACATAATTTTCAAGCTCAGCACAGAAATAGAGTATTTATTCTTGAAATTACCAGGTGCCTGATTTGAAATGACTTTGAAAGGGAGGGAGAAGGGAACTAACTTGAATCTAACAAGTGAAGTATCCTAGCAGAATTGAGAGTTGCAGCTAAAACAAACTCTCTAGGGGCCAATTCTGCACAAAAACAAGCAGACTGACCAACAGACATCTGCTGTACAATTGCTTCAAGACATGGAATAACACATCCAGAGCCTATTTCGAACTCATACTCATCATTCTTCTCAATAGTTTCTCTAACTTCCACGCCTTCAGCCTTGAGGGCTACATTATAACTGATGCATACTAACGATCCATTAGATGGACTAATACCAGAATCTGAACCTTGAATGTTCAGAGAACAATCTCCATACCCAAGATAGTTACATGGAAATTTCAAGTCATTTGATTTATGTGATATTTCTCCTTGAACTTTACTGTTCAAACCAGAATGAACAGATCTGCAGGAGGCTAGTTCTTCAAAGAACCTTTGGGAATTAAATCGAAGGGCAAGTGCATCAGCATAAGATGTCAATCTCTCCAAAGACACGTGTAAATCCTTGAAATATACATCCAACCACAAAAGCACTCTCAAACAAACATTCTGAATTGAATCAAACTGCTTCTTGAAGGTGTCTTTCGGCGAGCATTCCAAAAGCAATTCCTGACTTTTGGAATAAATTCTTACTTCACATCTGAACGTATCTTCTGATTCTACACATTGTCCTTTGTCTTCAGCAATTGTGCCTCCATTTGCATGATCTTGCACTGCACTTGAATCTGTTACCTGTAAGTTCTGTTTATCAGATGACTTGGAAGATGCTATAACACCCACGGCAGAGATGATAGGTTCAGATAATCTTTGCTGACGACAGAACGTACAAAGGACATCCCTTGGGAAAGCACCCCTCCAGTTTGCTTTTGTGGTGAACGTTGAAGGCAATTGTGCCGTAACCATTGCTTCTCTGGACAACTTGTAAATACCACTTGGTGTCTTGTTAATAAGCATCCTGTAGGTGAATATCTTGTTATACTATATAGTAGCAATGTACCAAGAAACGTTTCTTTTACTTTGCAACTGTTGAAAAAGCCCTCAATGGCAATTGTTGATGTTATCATTATCGACCAAGAAAGGTGAGGAAATGTCAAATGCAAGATTCACATGGTAGGGATTCTATTCTAGGTCAATGTGACAGTGTCCTATACATGAGCCACCTCTAACCATTGAAGTAATTTGAATTGCAACTAACTGATTCATACAAAGGGCTCATTCGTTCTTCCCTGAGTTAAAAACAGTTACATTCCACAAGTTTAAAGGTTCGACTGTAACAAAAAACATCAAGCAAAAATTAACAAAAAGCATCAAGCAAAAATAAGTGACAATGATTGACATTTGAAGGCAGATTCAATAAGGAAACCCATGGCAGGCAGAGCATCAGTAAGAAAATATATCTAGTAACGATGGAAGATGAAGTCGTCACTAATTGACCAATGACATTTATCAACAGTTTGAGGTATCTTTGTTGATTAATGCAACATGTGCGTGTGTGTGTAGGCATACGTAAGCGAAAGAAAAGCAGGAAAAAGGAACTTATTAGATGATTCAATTGAAAACAGAAACCAGAAGAGACCTGTAATATGATTGCAAGCCAATGTTCTCATGAAAAAGATCTTTACTCTTCCATGTGTACCCAATGTTTGCTAAAATTGCATCTCCATATATATCCTGACCACATAAATAAGTTGCTCTTGCATTCAATGGTTCTTCAAAGTGAAGAGCTTCTTTGAACTCTAGAAGATCAGAAGGTAGATCAGATAGAAAAGTTTCAGAAGCCGCAAAGTACAATCTTGTTTCAGAGGAAGCTCTACCAACAGGCCTAATGAAAAGAGAGATGATGGATTAGTTCGCATAGAAATCATTCATATGAAGAAAAAACCAAGCATTAATAACACCAAGAAACCGTCTTCCAGCATCTTGATTTATCATGGCTATCACCAACCTTGAGATGAAAATCTTGGTTGCATCACACAAGCCAAGTTGCTTGGCAATAAGATCCAGGTAATACCCAGTTGGAGAAAGGTCAAGGGTTATACTTTGTACAGGCTTATCGAGAAAATGTGGAATACGTACGACTTCAATCAAAGATCTTTCAGATGAAAGAGAGGGCTCGATAACTGATGATGTTATAACTTCAGAAGGGTATGGATTTTTCCTTTGAAGTGAAAGTTGTCCTTTAGGAGCAGAAAGAGATTCAGATAATTTTGCAGCTGCCCTCAAGATACATGGGATAACCAAGTATGGATTTGACTCCACGTGAGGATCGATCCATTTAGACAAATTACAAATCCTTGCATCGTAAGCAAAAATAACCGACATAGGAACTAAACAATGAAGCTCTCCTTCTCTCTGCACAGCACCTCTAAAGTGACCACTGAGTGGGTGAAGAGCTGAAAGGAACTGTAACGAATAGAGAGTAGAGAGACAAAGATTGTAAAAAGAAAATTTTAAAGAGAAAGCATGAAGAATCACATCAAATATCTTGTTTTCCAAAATGAAACCAGCACAATATGCATATGCATAAATTTAAACAAAGATGGGGGGAGGAAGCAAACTAAGATCATAATTTACCATGTTGTACACTGGGCTTGAAGGAAAATTAAGTGATCCAATAAGACTAATTGATAAAGTTGAGAAAAATTCAGTTAATCCCAACAAATTACCAGATAATCATAAAAGAATAAGACTGAAGAATATGCGAGCTTCACACTGGAAAGTAAACAGGTTGAAGACCAAAACAGCAAGGTCAAGATGAGTAAATGCAATTTAGAATTTGATCAACATGTTTCTCTTTTTGAGACAGTAAGTACTAGCCATTAAGTTACTATGAAATAGTGTATGGTTCGTTCATTTCAGTCCCAACTAACCAATTAAAATCCTTTATGTTGGAATAATTTAGAATACATGGGAGGCAATCAATTAAACCCTTGCACTTTGCTTTTCTTATCTTTATAACAATTCAAAGGGTCTAAATTGGATATCATTTACTAAGGAAGCTAAAAGCAAGCAAGCGACAGAAGAAAAATAGTTAAATCAACTCTAACCTGATTGCTTAATTCACATATACACTAATGAGTTCTATTAAAACTGACACAAACACAAAACTAACTGCCATCCACCATACTAAGCACATATTCAAATTGCTGAATGAAAAAGGAAAAATCCTTAAACAAGTCATATTCTCTTTTTGTATAATAAATGCCTTATTGACTAGCAGCTGAAAATATAGAACCTCTTTGACCCAAATACAGCTGTGCAAATTACCAACCTCATTGGAAAATAAATAGTTTATCCGAGCAACTAACTCATCGAATGCTTCCTCTGAAGTTAGATCATTGGCTCTTGTAAGGATGCCCAGCTGTAAGCAATGGAATAAACAATAAATCAAATTATCTTGTCTTGTGGAACGAAAGTATACAATCTTCCCATAAAGTAAAATGTAACATTGAGTAAGACCTGAAAACTACAAAAGTTGATAGATCGACCTGTACAATGTTAAATTGTTAATCACAAGTCAATGTAGAACCTAATACACTGAACTGAAGTATTTATATGTTCATTCGTTAATCAGATAAAGCTAAAGTGTGAAGCCTGAGTTAGTGAAGCTTATCGTGCTGAACGGGATGCTCATCCTTCTTTCCATCAAAATATAGTGCTCATATGAGGAAAATTGGATCAAACATGAAAGATTCTAGTAATTCAGGAGAAAATGAAGGTGGTTGATCCACATTATGGATATGAATAAGACTCCATGTTAATGGGTGATCTCCTTGTTTAAAGGATATTGCGCTTAATGGTGCTAAATGACACACCATGGCGACTGTTATGTAGAAGACATTTGCCCCACCTTCAAATGTTGAGGGCCTAACTTGCCTCACCTCTCACCAAATGCAAGCACTTCGGCTCACCTCACAAACCTTGATAGGAGTACATATAATCTTGAATCACAAGCAATATCTAATTCTATGGAAGTAAAAAAAAAAAAAAATGCCTGTACATCAATATAAAGAGACCATGAGATTTATCATTTCATGTCTCCTAAATTGAGTACCAGACCAGAAAGAGCTATTTTTTCCCATTTTATTAATAAAAATAAATGGCAACACAAATAATGGAGCATCATCCACCAAAAGCAAGCTAGTACATTTTTAACAGGGCAATACACTTAAAATTGTTAAAATGCAAATAACCAGACCTTCTCTATGGCTAATTCTGCAGCAGATTGTTCAGCATCCCTCTTTCTTTTAAACGTTCCTGACACAACAGAAACGTCTGGAAGCTCTAAATTGCAGCGAAAAAGACAAGCCCCCTTCTGAGCAATGGCCAATCCCGGGCACCCATTTTGAGGCGGCTCATGTACTTCCTCTATTGTGTAGCAAGCCTTGCTTCCAAACTTTTGGTGAATAACAGCCTTAGGCGTAAGCGTTGGTTTCCTCGAGGCTCCTCCAGTTTCCATCAGTGAAAAACTGCGCATCAATACATGACCAAATTGTTAATTAAACGCTCACTTGAAGAGGTGACTACGCCCATTTCACAAGAAACTTAGTGGGTTTTCGTACTTCTTTCTTTTACTTTTCTCTGAACTTTGTTCACACTTCACAGACGAAACAGATGAAATGCGAAACAAGAAGCCACCATTTCTCCACTAAAACCTATTTCCCCCCATTTTCACATGTCATCCCCGGGAATTTGATCATCTAAACAGAAACAAAATAAGCCATATCAATAGCAAAAGAAAATGCAATTAAATGGGATTTCATACAACACACGAGAAGAAAAAGAAAAGTCGAATAACAAAGCAATACTCCAAAACCCATTAGAAATCAGAAGCAAAGCAGCAGAGAAGAATAGGCTCACTGGGTCTGAGGTAAAGGAATAATGGAAGAAGAACAGACTAAAACAAGAGATACCCAGATGATCAAAAGGGGAAAAAAAGCTTCTGAGCTAAAGAGCCATCAATGGGTTGGGGCTAGAAACAGGGAGTAGAAAAAGGTTGGGGCGTGAGAGAAATAAAGATGGACAATTGGGTATGTACGAATGAAAGAGGTTTGTTTACTGAGGAGCGTGAAGCTTTGTGAATAAGGAATGAATTATGCAAAAAGCAGAGAGGAGGGAAAGCTGTGGATGTTTGGAATTGGAAGAATATTTGGACTCCCCATGTATTTGTGTGTTGGTCTTTTTCGCTCCATAGGAAGTTATGTGGAATTTTCTTGGTAAAAAATAATTCCCTAAAGTTTTCTTATTTAAAAAATAGCACATTCTTTTTCCATTTTAATCTCGTAGCACCAACTCTAATAAGGCCATTGATGTTGCTCTACAACATGCATGATGCTTAAAACCACATAAATACTATTATGTCTTCAACATTAGCCATATATATTCAAACATCTACATACATGCTTATATCAACATAGTCACATAATAGTATTCCATACATTTAAAATTAATAAAACGAATATTAAGGCATGCCCAACCATATCAGAACACATCACAATTTTAAAATAACATCAGTCATAATCATACATAATATAAATACATCACACATCATGTTAGCATACAGGCAAACATGCCCAACAAATAGAATTCTACTTACTTAATAAACAAATTGAACGACTCCTGAAATAATAAAATACGGTTCCAACATTTAGAACTTTGTTAAAAAGCTTATTCAGAAACTCAACGAGTATATGGAATATCTTACCAAAGGTAACGTTAGATCTCGACTCAAGCACCTCGAACTAAGTCTAAACTACAAATAAAGTATACTCATTAGTTAAAGACTAATTTACAACACCTAAATTCAATTTAAAAAGCTCTAAATGAAGTTTTAACAACTAAAACTCACCAAGACAGATTTAAGTCCTTGCTACAAAATGTTTGAGTATTTTCGAAACTATTCCAAACCTTAAATAAGGGCTTCTAAGCATTAAACACCAACATAAAGAACCTTAAACTATGTCAAAAAGAAATTTAGATTGCTATACTTGTTGTTTCTTACCCAAAATGACCAAAACCTCGTTGGTTGGTGTCCGAAATCGCTTACTTCTGCATATTTGAAGTCATTAGGCAATGGTTAACTTAAATCCAACTTCAAAAAGGGATGAATAAGTGTCGAGTTGAAATAGGGAAAAATGTCACTGTCAAGGTGTTTAGACCATGTGGGTTGCTAAAACTTTCAAATGTTGTGGGTTTCACGTCGAGGCTCACAGTTGTTGAAGAAGGGAAGCACCTTTGTTGTTGGTCCACATTGGAGTCGCACTGACTTGGGTCTTCCACCGTCACACGCTAGTGATGTTGTTGTTGCTCGAGGTTCAAAGCTCGCTGACTGAAACTTGAAGAAGAAGATCAACAACCTATTTGAATATGTCGATGTAGCATCGCCGACGAGAAGGATGGATGTTTGGCCAGCTGAAGCGATACAAAGTGAGGCTGCAGCTAGAAAGCACGGGCACTTCATTCTGGATGAAGTGTCAGTGTTGGACACGTGTCCGACACTGATACGCGCTTGACACGTATTAGACACACAAAATTGTGTCCTTTTTTTCTAGGACATGTTGGGACACGCATTAGGGCACACTAGATTTTTGTTAACTTTTTTTTAATTATCTTAATATTCAAAATTAAAGGAAAAATATTTAGAACCATAATTTTAACATAACTAGCTGCCAACCCCTCATTTTTCTTTCCCTCATCGTCGACCATTGCATCTTGCCATCTCCACTGGACAACTACTATCGCTCCTCTCCACTGGATGTCGTTGACCATCGAACAACCACCACTCTTTGTTGGACGACTGACTCGAGGTTTTCTTTCTATTTTTTCTTTTTCCCGTGCACATTTTGGTTTTCTCACTTTTGATCCCTAGTTTTTTTAATTAGTGGCTTTTTTTTTAAAAAAAAAAAGTAGGAATGAAAAAGAATATTAGTAACTAGTAGGTTATATTCTTTTTAACCCGTCCATTCAATTTTCTATATTAGATTACATCTTCCTCCACATCTACATCTAGTAATAGTGGTCAAACATCATGATTCCTTTAATAGTAACTACAATCTCACCTTCTATTGTTGAAGATGAATCAAAATGACTTTGGCAATTTGTGACAAATAATCAAAGATTGAATAAAGTGAGTGAAAACATTTATTGGCAATGTAATTTTTTGTCATTGCTAAAAAAAGAGCTCTTATACAAGGGTTAGAGCTCATTTATTAAGCTTGAATGGTTATGGAATTTGAGTGCATAGTAAAGTTACCCCCAAGATAAGGTCGACATGCAAAGATTCGAAGATGAGGTGAAAGATCGTATGACTAAATAGACTCCAAAAAAATATTCCTCGACCACCTCCATTTATACCTTCTGATGGAATTAATGTGAGCAAATCTCCCTCTCCTTCTACCTTTGAGCAAAAGAAAAGGAAAAGTGCTCCAAGTGTGCAATAGAAATATCAATTAATATGCCATCAAGGGACCAATTATATTCACTTATTGCACATATGTTTTATCCTTCAAGATTGTCTTTTCATTTAAGAAATCCACACTATGTAAACTCATACACTTATGCTACAAATAACTTATTGTCAAGATACTTGCCTATGGATATAAGGCAAATATTCAAAGATTATTACAACCCATCAGAGATACATGGAAGGAAAGGAGCGTGACTATTGCGAGTGATGGCTGAAGTGACTTGCAAATGAGACCTTTGATAAACTTTATGGTAACCACAAATAGTCAACCAATGTTTTTAAAAGCAGCAGATTGCTTAGGTGAGATGAAAGATAAATATTTTATTGCAGATCTGTTAAAGGAAGTGACTTGTGAAGTCGGTCCTCAAAGTGTAATTCAAGTGATACTGATAATGCTCCTAGGGTGCAGGGCAAATTATTGAATCACGGTTTTTTACGATTGTATGGACACTATGTGTAGTACATCTAATCTTGCCTTGAAGAATATATGTTGAAAACAATTTACTTGTCTATGAGGAATGTAGTTGGATTTCTTATATTGCTAGTGATGTGATGGTCATGAAGATTTTTATTATGAATCATTCGATGAGGCTTGCTATTTTTAATGAGTTCAAATCTTTGAGATTACTTTCTGTAGCAAAAATATGTTTTGCATCAGTCATTATCATGCTTAAAATGTTCAAGCTTATTAAAGGTGGGTTGCAAGCTATGGTCATTAGTGACAAATGGATATACTACCGAAAGGATGATGTGGCAAAAGCAAGATATGTGAAAGGACTGGTTTTGGATGATGTTTGGTGGGACAAAATTGATTATATCATTTCCTTCACTTCACCTATATACGAAATGATTTGGATCTATGATACGGATGCACCTACCCTTCATTAGTTTATGACATTTGGGATACTACAATTGAAAAGATGAAGACTGCAATTTATAGGCACGAAGGAAAACGTGGAGATGAAGACTCTTCCTTTTTGGGGTTGTCCATAATATTATCATTGATTGTTGAAACAAGAATAATAGTCCACTCCATTATTTGGCTTATTCTTTGAACCCAAGGTACTTTATAATAATTAAATCTTTCTATTCTAATCTTATTCTATTTGTATTATAATTTCTAAAAGTTCAGCATTTGTTAATGTAGGATCTAAAGGCAATACTAGAGGGGGATGAATAGGGTTGACTACCAATTTTTAAAAAATAATTTTATCTTCAAACAATGCTCAATAAAGTTAACCCACTAATTTGATTAAAGAAAATTTATGCAAGACAAAATTTAAATCATGCAAGCTATGATAATTTCAAATTTAAAGACAATTTAATCAATGATAAATTTAAATAATACACTAAAAATTAAATCATGCAATTAGGAAAGATTAAAAAATAACTAAGACAAGAACAAAAAAATTGAAAACCATAAATAAAAGAGAGAGGAAGAGAAAACACCGGGAATTTTAGTGGTTCGGCAAATTGTCTACTCCATTCTCCAACCAAGACATACGACATACGACCCTCTTGTAGGTGAGGACCAAATCGACATACGACCCTCTTTTTCTTAGGCTAAAGAGAAATCCAAGATCCTTTTTACTAGTCCAGGATCAAACCAATTTCTTTTTCTCACAACCTAAGGTGTACCCACACCTTAATACAATTCCTAAAAATTAAAAGAAAACCTCACAATATTACCTCTTGAAGGCTAAATACACAAGTTGAGCACTCAAAAAAAAAAATCACAAAAAAAACTCTAGGCCAATTTAGGAACAAGGAGGACAAGAATTTGAGAGTAGAAAGAATTGAGAGCTTAAGACTTGATAGCTTTTGGTGTATCAATGAAGAGTAAAATCAAGTTGAATTTATAGGCGAGGGGATAAATTTTGGCCATTGGATATGATTGCAAATGAAGGGTGGAGATTGAATAAAAATAGAAAAGGAAATGATTTGTAATTAAGAGAGGAATTGAAAAGGAAAGAATTTGTAATTAAGAGAGGAATTGAAAAACTGGAATGATTGAGATTTGGAGAATAAAAATGATTTGAAGGATGACAATTTAGGAAGGAAATCAAATTTGAAAAGGCTGAAAAATCTTAAACCGTGCCACGTGTCGCCATACTATTGATCCGCGCATCAATTAACGATTTCTCCTCATTTTCCTTTTTTTTTTTTTTTAAATATCAGCTGCCACTTGTCATTATCTTATTCATCCACGGTCGCCACGTTAGCAAAAAGTGACCGGTTGGAGTGCCACATAAGCTTCCACGTCATCAAAATTGATCGTTTGTGTGCCACATCAGCCGCCACGTCAGATGCCACGTCAGGTGCCACATGTCACTGCCACGTTAGATTTCCTCTCCAATCTTCTTTTGCTTATAACTTTCTCGTTTGAACTCTGATTTGAGCGATTCAAATTGCATTGGAATCTTCTTTTCGAGCTCTACAAAATAGTAACTCTGAAACACTGAAAATGTTAGTACAAAAATTCTGAGTTTGTTATCATCAAAATACTTGGTTTGATTGAAGCCTTAAAGCTAACAATCTCCCCTTTTTTGATGATGACAAACCACCATAATATCAAAAATACTTCTCCCCTTTTGTTATCAACAAAAAGATATACAAGTGATTTTTCTCCCCCTTAATCATACAAATAATGCTCCCCCTCAATAAATTATAACATAAATTCATAGAAATATGAATAATGCTCCCTCTCTCCCCCTTAATCATACAAATAATGCTCCCCCTCAATAAATTATAACATA
>NC_052356.1:33218339-33258609 GCF_009727055.1 Benincasa hispida
CCTTATGAGATAAAAATAAAACCCAAGTAAATCTCGAAAAATCATCAACTATAACAAAAGTATAATGTTTTCCACTTAGACTTGCAACTCTAGTAGGTCCAAAAAGGTCCATATGTAACAGTTGCAAAGGTCTAGAAGTAGAAACCATTTTCTTTGGTTTGAAAGAAGATTTAGTTTGTTTACCCATTTGACAAGCATCACAAACTTTATCTTTTTCAAAATTTAATTTTGGAAGACCTCTAATAAGGGATTTCTTAGAAATATTTGAAATTAAATGCATGCTAGCATGACCTAACCTTCTGTGCCATAACCACAAATCATCATGCAATGCAGATAAACATTTATTTTCTACTATAGGACAATCTAATAGATCAATAGTATAAACATTTTTATCCCTATTTCCTACAAATAGAACTTTTTCATCACATGCATTTTCTATTGTACAATTTTTATCACTAAAAATTACTCTATATCCTTTATCACATAATTGACTAATACTTAATAAATCATGCTTTAAACTATCAACCAACAAAACATTTTCAATAAGAAAATTCGAACCGTTACTAATATTACCTTTGCCAACAATCTTACCCTTTTTATTGTCACCGAAGGTAACGTATCCTCCATCTTTCTTTTCTAGGTATGTGAATTTTGTGTGGTCCCCAGTCATATGTTTTGAACATCCACTGTCTGTGAAACCCGGATTTCTATTTTCCTTACTTAAGCAAGTGATAAAAGGAATTAACTAAGTGAAAGTTAAATCCTCAGTTAAGTGGAGGGAAATTTCTAAGTGTTAAGTAGATTTTCCTTGAATAATTTAAGTTGAGCTTTAATTGGTAAAATTGTAATGAAATTTGTATAAGTTGAATAGGTTGATGAGAAGGTTAGTGTGAAATGGTGAAGAAGGAATGGGGATTTGAAAATAAAAATATGGACATTGAGTTTGGGAAATTTGGGAAAAATTGGCTAAGTATAGAAAATTTATGTGAAATGCGTGTTGTGCACAAAGCACTGGAAGGCAAATGACTAGTGGCACAATTGTGTAGAAATTGAACAGAGACGAACAATGTTCGCAGTAGCTAAGAGCGAGATCGTTGAGAGTGAGATCAGCGAGATCGTTGAGAACAAGATCCTTGAGACCGAGACCAGCGAGTTCCTTGAAAGTGAGATTGGAGAGAGCAAGAAAGTGGAAGAGAACGAGATTTGAGAGAGAAAGACCAGCGAGAAAGTGGGAGAGAGCAAGAGCAGAGAGAGCGATGTTTTGAGCGAGAAAGTGGGAGAGAGTGAGAGTGGAGAAAGCGAGGTCAGCGAAAAAGTGTGAGAGAGCGAGAGCAGCCTGTGCGCGTCAGATACATATGCGCTTGCGTCGATACTCATATCGACATCACGCCCATGCCTCGCCTATACATGTGACTCGAATGGTTGACGAGCAAGCTTCTGGCGATTGTATTTGGACAGTGTTATGGGAGCGATTGGATTTAAATGTATACCTATTATAATCAAAACATCCTAATTTGCAATTACACACACTACAGATTATTGAAGACGAATAATGAGGCGCAAAAACGTCAAAATTTTAGAAAATCACTAGTGTGGATATCGATCCGATTAAGAATTGAAATACTCTTAACCCTAAGAACAATTGTGTTGGATGCTATTGGTAAGAACACATTGAACCTAAGTGAAGTAATAGCTTACTTGATGTAAAGAGAGGATTAAACATTTTAGGACACATACAGCTAAGTAGGTGTTGTCAACCCCACGAGCAATTTAACGCCTATAAATAGGGAGTTGGGATTTCATTTTCAAATCACACAAAAATCATAAATTTCGTAGAGAAAGTAGAGGGCAGTGAGGGTTCAGAGGAATGTGTCAACTTTGGATGAGGAGATCTTCCAATCTACTCGTGCATTTGGAGTGATTCTAAAGCCATCTAAAAGATCTGGAAGTCTAGTTTTCAGAATAGGGCTGCCGGAGGAAAAAGCTCAAAGTAACTGGGTTGAAGGTTGAGAAGAAAGCAGAAGGGTCAGACTGTCGGATCAGTCTGAGCCAGTCTTGAAGATTTTGAGATTCCAGCCAAACCACAAGGTATTATAAGCTAAAAGTTTAGTTTAAGATTCTTAAGACATTTTAGAATAAGTTTGTAGAAGGAAGTATTTCCAAATAAGGTTCGGAACTATGAGTAATCTAAGTTGTAAATTGAATCTAGATTCTAGGGGTGAAAAAGGGACCCGAGGAGCTACTAGAGTGAAAAGTTCCTAAGAGTTCGAGGTGAGTGGCTAAAATGTTTTCGAACTAAAACGTTTTAAACTGTTTTGATTACAACATTTACGGAAAGCATGTTTGCAAAAATAATTCTCATGCCTACTAGTTTTATAAAGTGGTTTCCAAGCAAGTTTGAATTGTGATTTGAACACATGCATATTATTGAAAAACTATTTACACATGTATATGTATTGATTTTATCCAGCATGCATTACCATCTTTAAAGTCATATTGTATATGTGTTATACTGTACATGCTTGAAAGAGAAAAGTTGTTTATAAATAGTTTTGGTAAAATGCGATGTCGAAGTACAAGGAGAAGGCATCCATCCAACTAGATACTGAAGTACAAGAAGAAGGTATCTATTGGTACTAAAGTATGTTTGAGAAGGTACCAAACCAACAGGATACTGAAGTACTTGGAGAAGGTATCCTAGTAGCTCGATACGAAGTACAAGGAGAAGGTATTTAAGTAGTAGTACCTAATGTGGCCACAGGTGAATAAAGTTAGAGATTGAGCAAAAGGGTTCCCTCTGGACTAGTAGTTGGTGTTGGGATTATTTTACCAGTTATACAGTACTTTGATTTGAGAAATGATTTTACTGTTTTATGTTTAAAATAGTTTTATGTACATTACACCTGGAAATTATTTATGTTGCAAAAGATTATATTTCAGATAAAACTATTTTCTGAAATTATGCATGAGAATTTACTATATTTTCTCGGTCACTCACTGGACGTAAGCTCACCCCGTTTTCAAATGTTTTTGTTCCCCCCCTCCCCCCACAGGTAGTGGTCAAATCCTCTAAAGACAGCTCAGTATCTTCTCTGCCACTAAAGGACGAAAAGACTTGTAACCATTTGCTAGGTGGTTACTGTTAATATTGTACACATGTTACTATTGTTCATATAGGGACTAGGGTTTGTGGGTTTTGGGACTTATAAATCTAATGTTGTAAATACTCTAAACATATTAAGTTTCTAAGTTAATAAATTGTGGGCCTACAACCGTCCCGTTGCATATAATTTGTTTTTGGTATCAGAGTTATTCCGCAAGAGTTTTTAGGCAGTAAGTCTCAGCCTAAGGGTTGATAATTGCTGCAGTCACGCCCTTCTCTAGGCTAAGAGGGTGGTCTGGGGCGGGGTGTGACAGTTTGGTATCAGAGCATAAGTTTTTGGGACAATTGAGGAATTAGTTGATACCAACTTGGTATTAAAGGATGGGTTATACGTAAGTTTGGGAAAGATTTAAGCTAGCTTAGTACTAAAACATAAAACTTTGGGTGAAAGAGATAGTTCATGCATTAGATTAAAGTCCCATAGATAAGTCCCTAACATGTGTACCTAATAATTAGACAAAGATGCTAAGAAGAAGTGGCAAGCGGAGCAAGCAGACTGGGGAGAGGAATGTTGACCCTACCAGCGGAGGTCCTGAAGTTAGACGGGACCCAGATCCGAAGGTGAAAATAGTTAGAAACTCAGTAGAACAAGAGGCAACTTCTGAAAACGAGTCTAGTACACCAAAAGTAGATGTAGAACCCCCGATGGAGGATCGAGTATTCGATAGAATCACTCAAAGATTAGCAGCGAGTGTAGGATCAATTCAAAACGATCCAGAAAAGAAGTTCGGCGTCGAGAGGCTGAAAGCTTTAGGAGCCACGACGTTCGATGGAACCACAGATCCATTAGATGCTGAAATCTGGTTAGATTTGATTGAGAAGTGTTTTAAAGTTATGAGATGCCCTGAGGACCGGAAGGTCGAGTTAACGACATTCTTGCTGCAAAAAGGGGCTGAGAAGTGGTGGAAAGTGATAAAGGCCAGAAGGGGTAGTTAAGAAACTATGACTTAGTCTGAGTTTAGACAAGTATTTGAGGATAGATACTACCCTAGTTCTTTTAGAGATGCGAAGAGGGAGGAATTCCTTAGGCTAACTCAGGAAGTGATGACGGTTGTTGAGTATGAGCAAAAATTTACTGAGTTATCTTAGTATGCCCTTCCGATCATCGCGGAAGAGAAGGAGAGGTGTAGGAGATTTGAGAGTGGCCTAAGAAGTAAAATACATACACCTGTTACCTCTACATCTAATTGGGTGAATTTCACTCAGTTAGTTGAGACCGCTATCCGAGTAGAGCGAAGTTAGCGAAGGAGGATGAACTTTAACCAGGAGAAGGATAGTTTAGAGTGCCTGGAGAAACAAGAAGTAAAAATTTAGATCCTTCTTCTCTGGACAGTCGGGGATAAAGAGTTTTGGGGGCATGAGCCAACAAAGTTTGAGTCGAAAGAAGTCCAGACCTGTAGCTAAACAAAGTGGTAGATCAGTATCAGGTCGTACTAGTGAGTCGGTGGCTAGTACAGGGAGGAAACCGCTGTGTGTAAACTGGGGTAAACCTCATATAGGGGTATGCTACGGTAATAGGAATGTATGTTTCCAGTGGACAAGCTGGGCATTTCAGAAGAGATTGTCCTTAGCTAAGTCGTGGAACACAAAATGAACAAAGACAAGGAACACAGACGGTAAACCAACCTAGAACGACCAGAACTAGAGGTGAGGGATCTGGTGTAGCTAAGTAGAAAGGGGTAGCTGGACGACCCCAACAACAACTGCAGTAGCAGCAGGGTAGAATGTACGTTATGACACACCAGGAAGCGGAAGAAGCTCCAAATGTCGTAACTGGTACGATAACTTTATGTAATCAATCCGCTTATGCATTATTTGATCCTGGTGCTACACACTCATTCATATCTAGTATGTGTGCATTACATATAGATAAAATACCTGAACGTATGGATAAGGAATTATTTATCTCTACGCCTGTAGGAGATACTCTAGTGGTACATGAGTATTATAGGAATTGTGAAGTAATTCTTGGAGACCAAAGTTTTTGGGTCGACTTGATTCCATTAGAATTACTAGAATTTGATGTTATCTTAGGTATGGATTTCCTAAGTAAACATTATTCCACTATGGATTGCTTTAGAAGAGAAATAGGGTTTAGGAAACCCGGTGAAAAAGAAATAACTCTGGTAGGAAGTAAAAGAATACTCCCAGGAAGTTTAATATCAACGGTAAAATCTAGAAAACTATTGAGTAAAGGATGTGAAGCTTATTTAGCATCTGTAGTAGTTTCCCAAGATAAGAAGCTAAAACCTGAGGATGTACCTATAGTACAAGAATTCTTAGATGTATTCCCTGAAGAATTACTAGGCTTACCGCTTGATAGGGAAGTGGTATTTACTATTGAGGTAATTTCTGGTATTGCACCTATATCTTAAGCACCATATAGGATAGCCCCAATGGAGTTTAAAGAGTTAAAAGTTCAATTACAGGAACTTGTAGATAAGGGGTACATTAGACCCAGTGTATCACCTTGGGAGCGCCAGTCTTGTTTGTTAGGAAGAAAGATGGTACTCTTATATTATGCATAGACTATAGACAGTTAAATAAGGTGACCATTAAGAATAAGTACCCATTGCCTCGTATAGATGATCTCTTCGATCAGTTAAAGAGAGCAACGATGTTCTCCAAGATAGATTTGAGGTCAGGCTATCACCAGTTGAAGGTGAAAGACACAGATGTTCCTAAAACTGCATTCAGAACTAGATATGGACATTTTGAGTTCCTAGTAATGCCGTTTGGATTGACAAATGCTCCTGCGGTATTTATGGACTTGATGAATAGGATATTCCATTCTTATCTAGATCAGTTTATGATAGTATTCATAGATGACATACTAGTGTATTTCAGTAGTGCGGAAAAACATAAAGAACATCTAAGGATGGTATTACAAACTTTAAGAGAAAATAAGTTATATGCCAAATTTAGTAAGTGTGATTTTTGGTTAAATCAAGTCATATTTCTTGGGCATATAGTTTCAGCTGACGGAGTTAGTGTTGATTCCCAAAAGATAGAAGCAGTAGTTAATTAGGAACGACCCCTGAATGTAACCGAAGTACGTAATTTTCTAGGTTTAGCAGGTTATTATTGGAGATTCGTGGAGGGTTTCTCTAAGATAGCCCTTCCATTGACAAACCTGACCAGAAAAGATGCGAAGTTTGAATGGTCGCTAGAATGCGAGCATAGTTTCCAAGTGCTGAAACAAAGGTTAGTATCAACACTAGTATTAACTCTACCTACACCAGGTAAGGGGTTTGAAGTTTATTGTGATGCATCCGGACAAGGATTAGGATGTGTGCTGATGCAGGAGGGAAAAGTAGTAGCCTATGCTTCGTGACAGTTAAAGAAGCATGAATGTAATTACCCTACACATGACTTAGAGTTAGCAGAAGTTGTGTTAGCTCTAAAATTGTGGAGACATTACCTGTTTGGTGAGCGATGTCATATATTTACAGACCATAAGAGTCTAAAGCATATCTTTGATCAAAAGGAACTAAACCTAAGACAGAGAAGATGGCTTGAATTGATTAAAGATTATGACTGTACAATTGACTATCACCCAGGTAAAGCAAATGTGGTAGTTGATGCCTTAAGTCGAAAAACTAGATCAGCTAGAGCTAGTATTAATTCAGTGAAGGGTACACTGATTCATGAGTTGTATAATGCTAGGGCGGCATTATCAGTCGGTCAAACAGGAGGGTTACTAGCTTCATTTCAAGTGCGTCCTACGCTCGTAGAAGATATTCTACGTGAACAGTTAAAGGATTCTGATCTCCAGAAGTTAGCTGAAGAAGTGGATAAAGGATTGAAGACGGACTATCAATTAAGAGCTGATAAAGTGTTATTAAAAGAAGGTAGAATATGCATATCTAAAGATCTACCGAGGGAGGCAAGTGTGAATTTAAGTTATTCTCATTTAGTATTTGAGATACAAATGTTTATATGGTAGATAGTTTGGTTCAACATTTAGCTTAGAGATAGCTAGGAGAGGTATCATTGGAAAACTAAGGAATTGATATCAGAGTAGCGCAGTAGAAGCGTGGTAATAGACAAGACTATGAAAGGTTACAACAGTGGTTGTTGTGAAACCTTAAACCAGAGTTAGTTCGAGTAAATTTCGAGGACGAAATTTTCTTAAAGGGGAAGTAAATGTGAAACTCGAATTTCTATTTTCCTTACTTAAGCAAGTGATAAAAGGAATTAACTAAGTGAAAGTTAAATCCTCAGTTAAGAGGAGGGAAGTTTCTAAGTGTTAAGTAGATTTTCCATGAATAATTTAAGTTGTGCTTTAATTGGTAAAATTGTAATGAAATTTGTATAAGTTGAGTAGGTTGATGAGAAGGTTAGTGTGAAATGGTGAAGAAGGAATGGGGATTTGAAAAGAAAAATATGGACATTGAGTTTGGGAAATTTGGGAAAATTGGCTAAGTATGGAAACTTTATGTGAAATGCATGTTGTGCACAAAGCACTGGAAGGCAAGTGACTAGTGGCACAATCGTGTAGAAATTGAACGGAGACGAACAATGTTCGCAGTAGCTAAGAGCGAGATCGTTGAGAGTGAGATCAGCGAGATCGTTGAGAGTGAGATCAGCGAGATTGTTGAGAGCACGAACATTGAGACCGAGACTAACGAGATCCTTGAAAGCGAGATTGGAGAAAGCGAGAAAGTGGAAGGGAACAAGATTGGAGAGAGCAAGACCAGCGAGAAAGTGGGTGAGAGCGAGAGTAGAGAGAGCGAGATTTTGAGCTAGAAAGTTGGAGAGAGTGAGAGTGGAGAGAGCGAGATTTTGAGCGAGAAAGTGGGAGAGAGCGAGAGTGGAGAGAGCGAGATCAGTGAGAAAGTGGGAGAGAGCGAGAGCAGCCTGTGCGCGTCAGCAATGCCTTGTCTGGTACTGCATTCGAACGTCATGCCCACGCCTCGCCTATGCATTGAACGGCCGAGCAAGCTTCTGAGCGATGTATTTGGACGCATTGGGGTGGATTATGCATTTAAAAACCCTAATTTGAATACAAACAAGCTTGAAGACGTAAAGGCAAACGTCAATTAAAATCTAGGTGTCCGATTAAGAGAAATTCTTAAACCCTAAGAAATTGTGTTGGATGCGTTTGGGAAGAACACATTGAACCAAGGTGAAGTCAGCTTACATTGATAAAGAGAGGATTAAACATTTGGCCATGCAGCCAAGTAGGTGCTGTCAACCCCACGAGCAATTTGAATGCCTATAAATAGGGAGTTGGGATTTCATTTTCAAATCACACAAAAATCATAAATTTCGTAGAGAAAGTAGAAGGCAGTGAGAGTTCAGAAGAATGTGTCAACTTTGGACGAGGAAATCTTCCAATCTACTCGTGCGTTTGGAGTGATTCTAAAGCCATCTGAAAGATCTGGAAGTCTAGTTTTCAGAGTAGGGCTGTTGGAGGAGAAATCTCAAAGGAACTGTGCTGGAGGTTGAGAAGAATGCAGAAGGGCCAGACTATCGGATCATTCTGAGCCAGTCTTGAGGATTTTGAGATTCCGGCCAAACCACGAGAAATTCTGAGCTGAAAGTTTAGGGTAAGATTCTTATAGTTTAGAATAATTTTGTAGAAGGAAGTATTTCCAAATAAGGTTCGGAACTATGAGTAATCTAAGTTGTAAATTGAATCTGGATTCTAGGGGTGAAAAATGGACCCGAGGAGCTACTAGAATGAAAAGTTCCTAAGAGTTCGAGGTGAGTGGCTAAAATGTTTTCAAACTAAAACGTTTTAAACTGTTTTGATTATAACATTTACAGAAAACATATTTGCAAAAATAATTCTCATGCCTATTAGTTTTATAAAGTGGTTTCCAAGCAAGTTTGAATTGTGATTTGAACGCATGCATATTGTTGAACGCATGCATCAATGAGCTCATCAAAAGTAAGGTTTTCAGGACTTACCCCATCATCGTTGTCGTCGTCTCCAAAAGCCATAAAGCACAGATTTGCTACTTCTTCCTCGCTTTCAGATTCACTTTCATTGCTTTCGTCCCAAGTAGATTTCATGGCCTTCTTGTTCTTCTTTGAAATGGATTTTCTTTGAGGACAGTCCCACTTCACGTATCCGGGCTTTTTGCATTCATAACAGATGATTGTATCTCTGTTGCTCTTTTCTCCTTTGCCTTCTTGATTGTTGACTTTCTTTGAGAAGTTCCTTTTCCTAAAATACTTTTTGAACTTCTTGGTCAAGTAAGTGAACTCCTCATCATTTAGTTCAGCTTCAGTTTCAGAGTCCTCTTGAACTTGAGTGGACTTTAATGCTAGGCTCTTCTTCTTTTTGACATCTTCTTCCACATTGGCTTTCATGATTATCTCATGTGTCATGAGAGATCCAATGAGCTCCTCCAGTAGAAGTTTTGAGAGGTCTTTTGCTTCTTGGATCGCTGTCACCTTAGCTTCCCAACTCTTAGGCAATGATCTAAGAATTTTTCTCACATTTTCAGAGGTGGTATAAGATTTTCCTAATCCCTTCAAAGCATTAACAATATTAGTGAACCTAGTAAACATTTCAGATATAGTTTCATTTGCATCCATTTTAAACCATTCATAATTATGAACTAACATGCTAATCCTTGACTCTTTAACTTGATTAGTTCCTTCATGAGTTACTTCAAGCGTATCCCAAATTTCTTTAGCAGAATTACATGCAGAGACTCGATTAAACTCATCAGGATATAAAGCACAAAACAGACAGTTCATGGCTTTAGCATTAATAGAAAACTTCTTTTTATCTTCATCATTAAACTCTTTTTCTTCCTTAGGAATATATTTATATCAACTATCTTAGTAGGAATTAAAGGACCATTAGAAACAATTTCAATAGATTATAGTTAATAGAAATCAAATAAATTCTCATCCTAATTTTCCACCATGCATAATTATTTCCATAAAAAAAATGTGGCCTAGTGATAGATTGACCTTCACCATGCCCATTTATTCCAGTAATTGCCATAAGCTCGAACAATTAAGTTTTTCGAAAAAAGAAGAGAATATAATAATTTTTTTAAAAGATTTTTATAAAAAGAAATACTTTTCCAAAATTTAGATTTTAATAAAAAAGATTTCAAAGATTAAGAAGTAGAAAAAAAATAATGGTTTTAATAACCAATTTTTTAAAAAAATTCTAATGAAAACGGCTTTTAAAACTCAAAATTTCAAACTTTTTGCAAAAATTAGAAAAAATTTAGATTTAATAAGATTAAAAAAACAGAATGTAAAATCAAGAAAAAAAAATTACAAAACCTCTTTCAAATAAGAAAACCGAGCTACTCGTTTTGATACCAATTGTAGGATCTAAAGGCAACACTAGAAGGGGTGAATAGGGTTAACAACCAATTTTTAAAAAATAATTTTATCTTCAAACAATATGCAATAAAGTTAACCCACTAATTTGATTAAAGAAAATTTATGCAAGACAAAACTTAAATCATGCAAGCTATGATAACTTCAAATTTAAAGACAATTTAATCAATGATAAATTTAAATAACACACTAAAAATTAAATCGTGCAATTAGGAAAGATTAAAAAATAACTAAGACAAGAACAAAAAAATTGAAAACCAGAAATAAAAGCGAGAGAAGAAGAGAAAACACCAGGAATTATAGTGGTTCGGCAAATTGCCTACTTCACTCTCAAAGACTCCTTCTTGAGTATTTCACTAAGTGATCCTCTTGCAGGTGAGGACCAAACCGACACACGACCCTCTTTTTCTTAGGCTAAAGAGAAACCTAAGATCCTTTTTACTTGTTCAAGATCAAACCAATTTCTTTTTCTCACAACCCAAGGTGTACCCATACCTTAATACAATTCCCAAAAATTAAAGAAAACCTCACAATATTACCTCTTGAAGGTTAAATACACAAGTTGAGCACTAAAAAAAAACTCACAAAAATAACTCTAGGCCAATTTAGAAGTAAGGAGGATAAGAATTTGAGAGTAGAGAGAATTGAGAGCTTAAGACTTAATAGCTTTTGGTATATCGATGAAGAGTAACTTCAAGTTGAATTTATAGGCGAGGGGGATAAATTTTGACCATTAGATATGATTGCAAATGAAGGGTGGAGATTAAATAAAAATAGAGAAGGAAATGATTTATAATTAAGAGAGGAATTGAAAAACTGGAATTATTGAGATTTGGAGAATAAAAAATGATTTGAAGGATGACAATTTAGGAAGGAAATCAAATTTGAAAAGGCTGAAAAATCTTAAACCGCACCACATGTCGCCATACTATTGATCCGCATGTCAATTAACAATTTCTCCTCCTTTTCTTTTTTTTTCCCTTTTTTTTTCAATATCAGCTGCCAGTTGTCATTATCTTATTCGTCCATGGTCGCCACGTCACTGCCAAATCATGTGCCACGTCAGCAAAAAGTGACGATTGGAGTGCCATGTCATCAAAATTGACAGTTCGTGTGCCACGTCAACCGCCACGTCGAATGCCACATCAGCAAGGTGCCACGTGTCACTGCCACATTAAATTTCCTCTCCAATATTCTTTTGCTTATAACTTTCTCGTTTGAACTCCGATTTGAGTGATTCAAATTGCGTTGGAATCGTCTTTCTGAGCTCTACAAAATAGTAACTCTGAAACACTGAAAATGTTAGTACAAAAATTCTGAGTTTGTTATTATCAAAATACTTGGTTTGATTGAAGCCCTAAAGCTAACAGTTAACCTATATTTAGATACTACAATTAGTAATGACTAAAGCAAGATCCTAATTGAGTACCAACACATAAGAACATCGAAGTAACTCGTGAGAGAATGAAATACCTCAAGAGATATTTTCCTGATGTAGAAGATCGGCCAAGGTGAACTTGTAGTTTGCTAGATTTTCAAAAATAGAAAAAGATTTTAATGATGTTGATTCTATAACAGCTAGATATAATGAGGATGCAAAAAATTGGTGGGCTACTCATGGTGTCTATGCAGCATTGCTCAAATCAATTGCCTTTAAGATACTAGATCCCTTCCTCATCTTCATGTTGTAAGAGGAATTAAAGCACATACTCATTTATTAATTTAATTAGACGAAACAAGCTAATGCCACAACATACAGATGATCGAGCATATATCCATAGTAGTTGTGTCTTTTGTCAAGAAGAAGTCCAGAATATTCACACGGAGATATGAAGCGATGGGATATTGCTGGAGATTCTTTTGATTCTTTTGAAGAAGTTTGGATGCTCGAATTGGCTACTTTATCATTAGATGAACTAGATTTATAGGCAGTAGTTTTCACTGATGATGGTAGTGACAATGAGGCTAACAATTGTGAAGCTAGAGATGGAGTTGTAAGTTTGAGAATGATGTTTTAAGCTTCTAGTTTTTGTTTTGCATGAAAGATGTGATCTCTATTTAAGATTTTGTATTTGTATTGTAACTTTTTATTGAACTTGGACAACTAATATACTCTTTATTTATGTTTTAACAATATATATTCTTAATTTATCTACAAGTATTATCACATATATTATTTAAAATATATATATATATATATAATGTGTCCCCAACGTGTAGTATTCTACATTTCTAGAAACAGGCGTGTTGCCATGTCGTATCATGTCGTGTCACGTGTCACGTGTCGATGTCCGTGCTTCTTAAGCTGTAATGGGTTGTTTTTTAGAAAATTGTCCAAAATGACTTAAAAAGAAAAGATTTCTCTATGATTTACCTATTCTTAAACTCATGGTTGTTTTTTTTTACCCTGGTCACTTGTGAGACTTTTGCCTCAATATTTAATGTTTTCATTCTCCTCTATTTCTTATGTCCCTTTTGCTCTTCCCTTTCAACGACCAAAAACAGAAATTCAATGTAATACCAATACTTCATTCCATTATTTGTCAACATTCATTTTCAACTAACATTGTACCATCTAAATATTGGGGTTGATGCCCTAAATCTCGTAGGATCATGTAGTTTATAATTGTATTGTACAAACATTTTATTTAACATTTAGTAGCATTAAACCCATAAACCAATAAACTAATACATAAGGTTATCATCTATAGCTTAAACATGTATGTAGAGACATACAGGTAGATCATGTTTAAGTGATAATCTAAATGGACTGTAGTAGATGGATAAGGCTTGATACCTTATCCTAGTAACACTACGAATACAACCGGCTTTATAGATATTATAATTGTCGTAAAGTGCTACAAATGATCTGATCCTGATCATTCATATGGAGACATGTGAGCAGGGGTATTCTATACAAAATACAAAAGGAGTTTTGTATAAGACCAAACCACAAAATGACTAGTTTTATTATATATCGGTGTTCATAATAGAGACTTACATTTCACCAGGATGACCATAGGTGACATGACCTGAATCCTGAGTGAGTTGTGAATTCCTACCTATGAAGGCAATCCTTTTATTTGTATGGGTGAGAATGGCTAGATCGCCGACTGAATAAGCCTACCATTTTGGGGATTCATCTGATTAGGGAGCTGGGAATATATCTACACAAGACGAAATTTACTTCTTTCCCAATGTCGGGATAAGTTGATAAATTGCTCTCTTAAGGGCTAATTTCAGGGCTTAAATAATGTAGGCCCACACCCTCTCCTAGCCTGAGAGGTGTCTAGTCATAGTTGGACTATGATTTATTGTTCATTAGAGGGATCAGTGGTACTTAAGGAGTTAGATGGAACTACAGGAGTAAAACGATAATTTCAGTCCAACTGTACCTACGAGCAATTTGTGAAGGGTCATTGCACTGTTTATTGGTTATATCCAATGGACACAAAAATATATCTGTAGTGTGAAGAGTGCAGTTGTCGATCTTTAGTAGAGTGTCCGACAGTTAATGGATGTTGAATAATTTAATTAAAGATTTTAATTAATTATTCAAGTACCATCTGAAGCTTCAATCTACAGGTCTATAAGGTACCCTCTATAGCTCAATAGGATTAAATGAGAATCAATTTTGGATTAGTTTGAATTATTCAAATTAATTATATGTGATATAATTAATTTAATTTAATTATATATGATATAATTACTAATGTATTTGATACATTATATTATAGAATTTATTTGAGAGGAAATAAATATTTGAATATTAATTATGTGAATTGAATTCATATAATTGAATTTAATGTAAAGTGGATTTATATTAAATTCATTGTTGAGAGAATTAAAACTATAGGTTATATTGTATGTGATATAATATTAAACCATAAGTTATATGTTATATATGATATAACATATAGTTATATATATATACACGCACATACACATATACATATAATAAGTTGGTTATTATATATATATAAATTAAAAATAAAATTAATTTATTTTAATTTTGAATTTTGTTTAGGGAGGGAAATAACTTCCCTCCCCTATTCTCTCTCAACTCACAGTGTGAGTGTGTGATTGGGATTGACTTTCTTCTCCTTCTTTGTTTTGACAGAGAAGGGATGAAAAGAAAAAAAAAAGTGTTCTATGGGTGAATGTCAGTCACAGTGATCACTTTGTAAAAAATTCCCAATCTCTCTTATCATCTCTCAATTCTCCCTTCTCTCACAAAATTCCAAGAGCCCACAACTTCTTGGATTCTCATCCTAGAGAATATAGAGGAAACACTTTTGGTGGTGGCCATTTGGATTGCTCGATTTTGTTTGTGATTTCGGTTCGAAGGATTTTGAAGAAAAGTTCTTCAAAGGTAAGAGTTTCTAAACCCTATTTTTCCTTCTGCTTTTAATGAGCATGCTGCAAAATTTGTTGGTTATGCATATTTTTGTTATGTAAAACTTGGTATCTGTGAAAACTGAAAATTGGGACAGTCTCCTTCCGTTGTGAACCTTCGCCAGTTCCTTCACTAAAGGGATTTATCGCTTTTGCTTTTGATTTGGAAGATAAAAAATTAGATAATTAAAAACAAAAACATACAAAACATCTCAATTACATAATTCTTACATACCATTGATCCGATAATGAATAATTTGTTTATGGTCAAACCATAAACCAAGTCTCTATCCAGTTAGTGAGAGGGTGGGACCCAACTGTTCAAGTTTTGGAGTCAGCACTTAAAGGGAACTACTCATCTACTTACCCTAAAAAAAAGAGTTAATTTCATCTTGTGAAATTACGTTCCCAACTCCCTATTCCGTAAAGTCCCAAAAATGGTAGGCTTATAGAGTCAACAACTTGAGCCACTCTTACTCATGCAAATCAAAGGACGAGCCATAATAGATAGGAGTTCGTAACTCACTCAAGATTTAGACCTGAGTTACATTTGATCATCCTATGAAATATTAATCCCTTCAATTGATGGAGTTACAAAGATAGATTAATTATTTCGCGATTTAGCCTTATACAAACTCATTGTATAGGATACCCCACTCGCATGTCTTCACATGAACGATTTGGATCACATTGTTTGTAACCATTACTAAGTGGATCGTATCCATAATGTTACCAGGATAAGACACCAGCCTTATCCATATACTATAGACCCTTTAAGTTATTACTTAAACATGATTCACATGTATGTCAATTGCATACTATTCAACTTTCATGAAATAACTTTGAGTTTTTACTGTAATGGATAATTCATTATTGCATATTTTAAAATTAAATTAAATACTATATTAAATAATTAATTAACTATTAGACTTTAAGGCACAAATCCCAACACCATCAACATTCAATGTTATTGATATCAAACATGGGATAAATAATGGAAGATCACTTTCATTCAAACACTCTCAATTCTCGCATTGCTCTTTCTCTTTCAACTTCTGCTAGTTTTTTTTTTTCACGGGTTTACAACAAGCAAAAGATGTATATTCAAGGAAGACAATCTTACCCAGAAATGGATAGAAGGTAAGTGTAAATGATCTATCATCACAAGTAAAGATCGTTTATACATAACCAGTGATTGATATGCGACACCCAACGATCGATGACCACATGTTATGCAACCTGAAATCGACTACATGTCAATGATCATTCACCATAGGTAAAGGATTACTTACTATGTTATCCATGATCACTTACTATGTTACACAATGATCATTTGCCACGTGCTCAGTAATTGCTTACCATTTCCTTATCGATTGAATACCATTTTCTTATAGATCACATACATTTTATTGTTATTCCATTTGCAATTCAAACTTGGTTGTCTCTAATTGGCATATTATAGAAAGATGACACTACTTTGCATCTTTGTACGCTATGGTGGGGAGTGGAATCAGATCGTAAGTAATTATATTGGAGGTTCCATAGAAGTATTAAATATTAGAAATGGTATAACGTGTAGTGAACTAGCGAGAATTTTGCACCAACGACTGAATATCGATCCGGTTAGGTTTTAAATACACATAAAATATTGTTACAATTTATTGGTCCTAGCTCCCCCAATTGATATTTTTTATGATTTAGATCTTAGTTCTTTTTTGGAAGGAAATGATGTATCTCCGAATGTCATTGTTTGTATCAATGAAGTCGAATGATACTCATGGAGTAGACACTAATAATATGTACCATGAGGGCAATCTAATTTCTCTAACCATTCCAACCATGCCAATGAATGTGAATTTTTGTTTTCCAACACATTCGAGTTGTAGTATTTCCATCATATCTACACTTGATGAGAACATCGAGCAGTGTAATTTGAGGGATGACACAAATGATCTTTGGGGTGCATGCAATGTCCAGTCGAGATGTAGACCACACCATGGATATGAACAATATGATGGACCACATTCAAACCCAACACCATTTGTTCATGTTTCAACCTCACTTGCTTTTATCCTACTGATAGCAATGCCTTCAACTCCAACATATATGAATGTTCCAACCCAATCATTTATTCATGTACCTAGACCATCTGAAGGACCATCTTACAATGACTTTATCATAATACCACACAATTGTCTGAATGACGAAGATATAAAGGTTGGTCAAATTTTCTTTTGCAAGCATGACTTGTCAGTTAAATTGTCAATGCTTGCAATAAGAAAGAATTATGACTTTAGGGTAAAAAAGTCAATGAAGTCATTGTTAACCGTTTGGTGTGTAGTGGAGGAATGTAAATGACGAATTTGTGCAAAGAAATTAGAAGGCATTGATTATTTCAAGGTGACGAGGTACTCGAGCGAGCATACATGCGCACTTGAAATTAGGAGTGGTGATCATCAAGAGACTAAGAGTTGGGTTATTGCAAAATTTTGATGTTCATTTGAGAAATGAATTTCACAATTAGGATCTTTTAGTATAAGGGTTTAATTGATCAGGACCGAAAAGTTGTCTAAACCTTCCGATCCAAATCAAATAAAAATTTATAATCTCACGAATTAACTACTTATATTATTAGGTAGTACAACTGGCAAGTCCGGGTGACACAGGGAAGCACAGATATTAGTTCCTCGAAGCCTATTTTCAGTTAAAGTGGTAAATGAGGGGGAAAGGGTTTGTGTGGATTGATATTTGAACATGCTTGAAAATAAAATGCAAGAAAGTAAAGGATATAAATGCAATTGATAAAGATATTATAGCTTAGAGAATCGATATAGCTCAATGCAACCTTGTTCATCGGATTATCCAAATGTAATTTCAGCTTCTTGACTATGCCTAGCCCAATTGATTGGAAATCCAACCAATGGTCCTAGTTACCTAATTAGCTAAACATGAATAGATGAATTCATACTAAACATATTTAACCAACCGCATTACACTCTAGAGCTTACACTAGGATGAATATTTAACTTTCGTCGTCTAATTAAACATTCAATATAGTTTCTCCTAGGTCAATAGGTTAGTGCTCTTCATTATAGACAACCAATTACAAGTCTATCTAACATTTTGCTTCTTGGAAATCATCCTATAATTTCATCTCACATATTATGCGGCGATTGGAAAATTCTGGCTTGACTACTCGTCTGACCGTTATTTTGCGGAAAAAATCTAAGTGGCCCTTCTTTTTGCGCCACTGATTGGAAAATTTGCTGCTGGTTTTTCCACGCAAAGTTGGGGTGGTTTCTCCACCCAAGGTTGTAGGTGTTAGAGAATGGATTATTTTTCAAAAAAAAAATAGACTGTGGGTTCTGCGGGCATTCCTCTATTGCGTGTCCTTCACCGCAAGTCGCACACTTTGCGACAGTCTGATTAATTGTGTTCACTTACCCACTATGCGATGTTGGGCTGTTGATTGCGATTCCCTGAATTAAATTCATCATCACAGTCATCTAACTCTGAAGTGATGCGATAGCACCATTGTTTGCGTCATTATCCTTTATTCTCAATCTATGATCGCTCTCTCTTCAGTCCTTGTGATTTTTAGAGATGCGATCCAAGATGTTCTTAGCCTCATCATACGTTTTGCCTAGTGGACCACTAGCGGCTGCCACATTAGCAACAGTCTGCGAATCGGGATTCAATCTATGATAAAAGATCTCCATTTGCAAGCAGTCTGGTAATCCGTTGGGTGGACAGTCCCTTACAAGCCTCTTAAACCTCGCCTAGGCATCGCTGAGCGATTCGTCCATGTCCTGTTCAAAATTGGTTACTAATTTCCTTCTTCTGGAATTCTCAGTCGGTGGGAAATATTTTTTTCATAAACTTCTCTACGACTTGTTCCCATGAAGTGATCTCCCCTGATTTGAGAGAATACGCCCATTTTCGTGCCTGATCACACAGAGAAAATGGAAACAAAGTAATCGAACTTCTTCGGTAGAGATATTCGGGAACACAAAAGTGTTGCAGATTCTATGAAGTTTCAGAGGTGGGCATGCGGGTCCTCGCCACGCCTTCCTCTGAACTATCCGGCAATCTGGATCATCTGCAGCATCACTGGTTCATTTCGAATCGAGATCCATCAAGGGCAGGCCTCATGATTCTTAGAGAGAAATCGTAGAGGTTTCGCGAGTCCCGAATGGGCCTATTGCGATCGTTTGCCAGTAGGATTGGATTCGCCATGACATTGTTTCCGTTTGGTGCTCCATTTCCAGGCTGCTTCGCCATATCGTCTTTATCTGGTTGTTGTTGCTGGCGGCTATCTCTCAATCTTCATCAAAACGTCCTCTCAATCTCCGAGTCGTAATTCGCTAGAGATTGAGAGCTACAAAGAAATTCGAAAAATTACAGTTAGCACACTGAATTGCTGAAGTCCCCTACAACGACGCTAAAAACTTTATGCGTTATTTTATGTGATGAAATAATGGAATGAATTATGCTAATGGGAGTGCGTTGTGCAACAAGTTTTCTCAGCAGAATCCAAGTATAAACCCTACTGAGTTTCCTGGTAAGTCCAGGGTCGAACTCAGGGACTAAGAAAAACGGTATGCAGTGATAGCTTTTAAGAAGACTTTGTGGTAACCTGATGGAACACGAGACAAACGCAGCGGAATAAGGATCTAATTACACTCTAATTGCTTTTAATTTAAAGGGAAAAAAAGCATGCAATTGAAGGAAAAAATAGTAAATTAGAAAATTACCTTTGAAGCTCCTGAAAACTGCTTTTCCTCGCTGAATCTCGACCCGAATTCTTCCGGACCACCACTAGAGTTGACCTACTATCCTCTGGACTCAGAACCGGATTGTGGGACCCGGTGGATGAAGAAACCGAGAAAGAGAAATAGTTGGAAAAGAAAATGGAATTTGGGTAGGGTTTGGGTTTTTTTTCCAGCTCAATTTTGAACAAAATTGACAAAATGTCAAAACCTTTTTCATCCAAATTGAAAGCCCAATTTATAGAAAAACCCATGCAACAATCGTATGAAATAAATTCATAAAAACCCAACATCTAGAATCCACTATCTAAGTGGGCTTAATGTCTCCATTATAAGCCAACACCTAGCCCACTATTTTGTTAGTGGAATTATCCAACAAAATTTTGGATTTTCCCACTAACTTTAATCAAAGGGCAAAATAGTCATTTTGTCAAAGTCAAACTGTAACCGAAAAGTCAACATTTTGACTTTTTATGATTTTTTCCGTGTTGTCTAATTTTGACCTCCCGAGTATGAATCTACATTCTTTTTCTCGAAATTCAAATCACATTTGAATATAAGGTTGGTTAAAGTTTCACTTTTCAAAGTCAAAAGTCAACTCTTTGACTTTTTACATCTTTGACCATTTCCATTATTTCCGAGCTTCTGAATATGAACGTATTCATATTCTTCATATTTAATCACATTTAAATATTAAAGTTGTATCTCTAAACTGAAAAACCCGACCACTATATCACATATAATTGTCAAATTCTCTCTCTTCACCTAATTTGAACAATTTGAATCATTCTATCATACTGTTCTAAGTTTATTCCATATGAGCTAGTACGGGAACCTAATGAATCTATAAATCATGGGCTCCAACGATCCGAGATTAGCTGGCTAAACTTTTTAGACGGAGCTAATCAACATTTGTTAACTAACGGGTCATTCCATTATAGTCTCATAGTTGTACTCCTCTCACTATAGATATATTTGTATCCATTTGATATAACCATAATTAGTAAGCTAATCCTTTACAGGTTGTTCGTAATCTCGGCTGAGTCATAAAAACCGTTTTACCCTCAAGACTACATCTTGTTCCTTAAGTTCCATTGATCCTCTAATGAACAATTGGTTTAAGGTCCAACCTATAAACTGAACCCCTCTCGGGCCAAGGAGAGGGTGAGACCCATTGTTAAAGACCTGAATTCAGTACTAAATAGAACAACCTATCTACTATCCCTATAACGGGTAGGAGTGAATTCCGTCACCCTATGTTCCTAGCTATCCACTTAATCTTACCCCTAAAATGGGAGGCTTATGGGGCCAGCAATGATGAGTTGCCCTCATCTATGCAGATCTAAGGATAATTCCGAGTGAATAGAAGTTCATAGTTAGCTCAAGATTAAGTTAAGTTACCTAGGTCATCAATTAATGAAATAGTCGGTTTTATATATAAAACGGCATTTAGAACGTAAAAAGTGACTATTTCATGGTTCAGTCTTATGTAAACTCTTTACATAGGATGCCCCCACTTTCATGTCTCCACATGAACGGCTTAGGATCACATCGTTTGTACTAACTACAAAGTGGGCCGCATCCATAGTGTCCCCAGAATAAGGCGCCCAACTTCATTCATATACTATAGACCATTTTGGCTATATATTTGAACTTGATCTACATTTATTTCACTACATAAAGTTCAAACTACATTAAATAGCCTGGGGACCTTAGTTTATTGGATTCAAGATTACAATTTCAATAACAATTTTATCGAAAAACAAAACAAAATATGTTTATTAATTTACAAACTACGAATTTTAAGACATAAAATCCAACAAACTCCCACTTGGACTAAAACTCCTAGTGAAGTATCACAATGTTGAATTTAAGTGAGAAACATATGAGTACAATAAACATATAAATACAATAAATTAGGGAATATACCCAAAAGTTCTCCCACTTGTCCTAGTTTACAAACTTCGTAGACCTAGACTCTGTAGGTGATCTTCAAACACTTTAGCCTTTAGGGACTTTGTAAAAGAATCGACAATGTTTTGCTCAGAAGATATCTGGGTTACTACAACGTCTCCATGATGTACAATCTCCCGGATCATATGGTATTTGCGCTCAATATGCTTGTCGCGCTTATGGCTTCTTGGTTCTCTTGAATTTGCAACTGCACCACTATTATCACAATATAGGGTGATAGGCAGATGCATATTTAGAACGACTTACAAATCTGTCAAGAATTTCCTCAACCATACTACTTCCTTTGCTGCTTCACAAGTAGTTACGCATTCAACTTCCATTGTGGAGTCTGCAATACAGTTTTGCTACATACTTCTCCACACTACTGCTCCTCCATTCAGAATGAACACTGATCCCGATGTAGATTTTCTTGAATCTTTATCGATTTGAAAAACAGAGTCAGTGTATCCAGTAAGGATCAAATCCTTAGTACCATACACAAACATGTAGTTCCTTGTTCTCTTAAGATACTTAAGGATATTTTTAACGGCAGTCCAATGATCATATCTAGGATTGGACTGATACCTACTGACTATCCCTATTGCGTAGCATATATTAGGTATAGTACATAACATTGCATACATCAGGCTCTCTACTGCGGAAGTATAGGGAATCGTCTCATATCCTCAACCTCTTGGGGTGTCTTAGGACATTGATCCTTTGACAAATGAATTCCATATCTGTAAGGTAATAGACCTTTTTTGGAATTTTGCATCTTATACCTAGTCAACATTTTGTCTATATAAGTTGCTTGAGACATGGTTAGTGTTCTGTTCTTGTGGTTCCGAATAATCTGAATCCCGAGAACATACTGCGCATTTCCTAAATCTTTCATTTGGAACTACGTTGCTAGCTATTTCTTGATGTCAGTTAGGTAACCTACTTCATTCCCAATGAGTAGAATATCGTCAACATAAAAACTAAGAACGCTATAGTAGAATTGACGATCTTCTTGTAAACACAAGGCTCGTCAACATTCTGCTCAAAGCCATAAGATTTGATCGCAATATCAAATCTTATATTCCACCCTCTCATTGGCTCGAGAGGGATTCTGCTTATCGATTGGATCATAAACAAATTATTCATTAGAGGATCAATAGAACTTAAGGAACAAGAGGTAATCTCGGGGGTAAAATAGTCATTTGACCCAAACGTTATTACGAACAATCTATGAAGGGTTAACTTACTAATTATGGTTATATCGAGTGGACATGATATATCTACAGTGAGTGGAGTGCAACTACTGAGATTTAGTGGAGTGATCTGGTAGTTAACGAATGAGGGTTAATTTGGTGTAAAGAGTTTGCCAATTAATCTCAAATCGTTGGAGCCCATAACTTGTAGGTGCATTAGGTTCCCCTACTAGCTCACAAATAGATTAGCCTTAGAATAGCATGATAAGTTGATTTGAAACGTTTAAATTTGAATTAAGGGAATTAGTAATTGTATGTGATGTAATTACACGTTTAATTTTGGAATTAAACATAATTGGAGAATCAATTAATATATAAATATGATTTCAATATGAATTTCATGAATAGGGATTCATGGTAATGGAATTGGTGACAAATTAATTTAATATTTGATATTAAATTAATAAAACTAATTAAATTGTTTAATTTAATTATTAATTATTAATTTTATTAGAAAAATTAATTATTGAATTAATAGAAACCACTTCTGAAACGAAGGGGACTAAAGAGAAACAAGAAGGAATTAAAATTGAAAAAAGTTTTAATTTTGAAAATCAATTTCAAAATTAAAAAAATAATAATAAAGGAAAACTGAAAATGGAGAAAAATTCCAATATGAGATTTTCCCACTTTCAAGCAAGAAGGTTAGCCATATTTTTACACATAGTTCTACCACCAAATTCAAAGAACAACTGGAATCACTTCAAGTGATCAGTTTGCGTGAGAGTCATGCAATAAAACCAATCTTTATTGAGTGGAAAACATGATGCAATTGCTGAATTGTTGAGTTTTAAAGGTTGAAGAAGTTGTCATTCAACAAGCTGAAAAACCAGAAAACCTCTCCTCCAATTTTCCTAAGTTAAAGCTTATTTTGAGTCTCACAACTCAATCTAGTGCTCCTAGAGAATAGTATGGAAGCTCTAGTGGTGGCCCACAACAAGAATTAGCGAAGATTATAGCTGAATTTTGAGTTTGAAGAGGATCTTCAAAGGTATGTAATGAAACCCTCCAATACTCTATAAACGTGCTTATTTTGATGTCAAAATTGAGGAATTAGAATGCTTAATGATCATGTTTTCTTTTGCTGCATGTTTCTGCTAACAAACAATGACGTGCCCAGTTCCAACACACAACATCATCTACCCAACCTCTAGTTGCGGCTAGGAACTAATTCCCTAAAATGAAGAACAAACGTGTGGCGTCTAAATCTATTATCTAAGCTGAATTATCATTCTCCACTAAACAAGTCTCCAAAACAAGTAAATCATTTTTACTTTGTTTGACCTTCTTCTTTTCTACCAAGTATTTATGACAATTCCTCTTCCAGTATCCCTACTGGTTGCAATGGAAATAGATTCTCTTTACGGCCTTGGCCTTGTTGCCCCATCTGGGTAACAACTGATGGGTTAGTTTCCTCTTTCCATCTTTCTTCTTCTTCCGCTTTTTGGTGTCGAAAGAAGAAGGCATAAACTTAGTTCCAAAGGTCGAACCTCTGTAGAACTTCTTAGAGGACGAGGCAATATTTGTCTCACCCTTCTATTGCTTGGTTTTCATCAAGGATTGAAAAGTCTGTAGCTTGTTGAGCGAGGTGGTCAGGTTGTAGTCAATCCTGTTCATAATAGCATTGCTACGGAACTGCAAGAAACTTTCAGGTAATGATCCTAGTATGAAACTAACCTGACCGGCTTATTCGATGACAGACCCATTCATCTCTGCCATGTTGAAGTGGACCATCAAGTTGAGAATATGTTCTCTAATAGATGCCCCTTCTTGCATACGAGCATTGAAGATGTTTTTTAGAGCGTCATGTCTGAGTTGTGTGGACTGTTGTTCGAACATCCCCTGCAGGGACTCCATGATCTCACGGGCAGTGATCATGGGCTCATGCTTCTTGGCCAAGACTTCATAAAAACTTACCAAGATATACGCTCGGGCCTTCTCATTTGACCGTATCCAACGCTCGTATGCCTCTCAAATGTTTCGAGGAGCATTTTGAGAAAGAACAAGAGGACAATCTTCCATTAGGAAAAATCTCAGATCATAAATGATCAATTTTGTGTTGATTTTGTTTTTCCATGTAGTGTAATTTTTATTGGTAAGTTTGTCGATGACGAGTAAATTAAACGTTGCGGATGTCATTATGAAATTTGTTGAAACATACAATTTATTTATATTAGTATTCAAGCATTACCCATTTGGAAAGAACCAATCAAATTTAGAAAAATAATTTAATGTATCCTATATGACATCTATTTTGCAATTATGTTCAGTGAGACAGGATAAAAAACCACCGTAGGATGATCAGGTACTCCTTCACTAAAGTGAGACCATCTCAACCAATATACAGAACAACTCCTTGTTACTGTAAATATTAGTCACTATTGCTCGGTCTATAAACTGTTGACTAGCTTAACATTTTATTGTAAGTGTAACCTTTCATTTTAGATTCTAGAGTTTCACCCCAATGAGCTAACTGTAGGAAAAAAAATTGATTGGGACAAAAACTAAAGTAATCCTATCCATTTCTGAAGTTTGAGTAAAGAGTCATGTAAATGTCATCCGTAGGAGTACACAAGCAAAGGTGCCTCAAGGTTGAGTATGAAAATTTACTACAAACTAATGAGAGAGACTTTGGGATGTGTCCCGCTCCCCTTACTATAAGCATTCTCTCCATTCACCTCGATATTGATCAATACAAACACCATCCGTAGGGGGACACAAGCAAAGATGCCTCGAGGCCTAATATATATCTCACGGTGTGAACTTATAGAGAGAAACGTGAAAAAGGAAAGACGAAGTATCATATACCTCATTTTCCTTCCACCGAGTATTTTACCTAGTGTTATTTAACTTAGAAAAATATGGCTAATTATTTTATTAAATGATTGTTTAAATTTCTGCAAAAGTAACACTTACTTTGGATAGTTAAACAACTTTGATTAATGTCTATTAAACACTTTAATAAACTTTAATCAATGATTGCATACTTGTAGCAAATTTATCTAATTCACTTTTCCAAAACAATTCCCAGGTAGGAGTGTTCCGTTTTCGTCAACTTAAATTACCCTAACCTAGACCGAACTTGCCTTAAACAAAAGGTCCTTGATAGATACATTTTCTATAAATTTAATCTTTTAATTAAAACCAATTTAATCTTATTAAACTGATTAAAAGATTAAATTTGTTTCTAATCCATTATAAATGTGATCTTAGGTCTATGTGAGCCATATTTTAAAACTATTTTAAAAAATAATTTTAACCTAAGATTTGCATGCAATTCTGAATTATTGATTTTAATTTTTAATTTCATTTAATTATAACAGTTATAAAAGAAATGAAATAAATTAAAACCAACCATTGCATGTAAAAGCATACTTAGGTAAATTATAACAATTATAAAATAATCTAAGGTGGTGTGGTCATTCATGCAATTCCATTTCATTGCTTAACATACATAATACTTATATAATAAAGTAATGAAATAATTAATAACATACATTCATCTATACATCCAAACTATATATTATAACACTTATAATAATAATGATGCACGACTATGTTATTAATGTATGCAAACATATATCATAACATTTATATTATATGATATATGTGCATGTTATAAAATTAAATCATGCAACTAGATATTATAACATTTACAATATAAGTGATGGATGTAAAATGCATAACCTATGGTGGGATTTTACTATAGGGCATATGATAACTTGTAGAAATACAAGTTATTTATACCATCTTATTTAGAATATGCGGCAAAAAGAAGGAAAAAGTTGCATCGAACGTATAGAAATTGGCTTAGAAACGAAAAAGTTGTAAAGTGTCGGAAACACACCCGCTAACCCCATTACGACGGCAAAAAAGGATGTACAAGTCTTTGTTTTGCAGGAAAGGTCATCGCTTGCGACAATCGATCAAGGACAAAAAGAGCAACGTATTCACCGAAAAAGAGCAATGCAATTGCAGCGCATGTGACGATCGATCATGGACAAAAAGGTCAATGCATTTGCACCGCATGCGGCGATCGATCCTGGATAAAAAGATTAACGCATTTGCACCGCATGCGGCGATAGATCGTAGATGAAAAGAGCGATGCATTCACGGGGAATTCTGAAATTGTACAACTTTTATGTTGTACAATCTGACAAATTGAATGTGGAGTAGAGCGGACGTTTGCACAAGCCGTGGCAGAAAAAGTAGCTTTTCAGAGCGGGACCACTGACAAAGGAGGTGCCAAGGTCTATAAATAGCTACATCAATTCTAAAGAAAGAAGGCTGGTCTGAAGAGACATTTAAGAGAAAATCCGGGAGAAAGATGAGACAAGTCCGAAAGGCAAGTCTCGGGAGCAAGAAATTCATTCACATTCCCGAAGAGAAGCTCTGTGCAAAGATCATTTCTACCTGGGGAAACCAGCCTGAGAAGGAAGTTTCCCATCTCATTCCTCCTACACGCTGGCAAGCAAATCGTCTCCGATCAGGATCCGTGTCAAGACATTGACACGCTTTCCTTATTTGTTCTGACTTTCTATTCATTAATTGTGTTCATTTCTAATCTTTCATTCATCCATCTGTAACAAACGCTTTATCGTTATCTTTTAATATCATTATCATATTCATCGTCATTTCTCTGTTCACCACCATACATCCATCTTCCACTTCTCTCACTATGTGTAACCAATCCCCCAGGGTAAGTAGGAAGGATTAAGCGAGTAAGTTAATCCATGTTGAAGAAATTAGCTAAGTTTAGTTAACGCATGCTCAATGGTATCTTCATCTGTGAGAGCAGAAGTGAAGATGTTAATCCATCTCTCGAAAGAAGGTTGGAAGAATGCGTTAACTAAAGCAAGAAGTATTTCCAGAGATGAAAACAACCTTGCGTTCCCAACGTTCATCCCTGATTCACTATAGACATATGGGAACGCGGCCGATCATTGAGAGGTGTAAGCCAAGGGAAAGCAAAACTTTAGTTGCATCCTCAACAGGATTGATGAACTTGCGATATCCTTTCCCCCAACCCATTCTCTTTTTGACACATTTCACAAGACTTGCCACCCGAATTCCATCAGATACTTGCACATCTTCACAGACAGTCATCTATTTGATTATTTATTTGTTTATTTACCTATTTGTCACTGCATTTTATTTTATCATCGCATTTTATTTCATCACTGCATTTTATTTTGTCACCGCATTTTATTTTATCACCGCATTTTATTTTATCATCGCATTTTATTTTGTTTTCGGTCGCATATATCACATTAGTATTGCATTGATCATCGCAATCCCCGTGTTCGACCTCAAATCACTCTGAGAAACTTGCGTTGGAATTATACTTAGTTCCAGCGCAAGAAAACTTGTGACACACGCGTACTACATGAATGCATACTACGAGGGCATATCATCATCATCGTATACATTATTTTAGAACGTAGTATTGCATTTATTATCGAGAAGCGTGATTCATCACCGCATACACATCATCCACACGTCATCATCCACTTCATTCAGCACCATCAATCCATTTCTCCATCCTTTGCGGCGGCATTACATTACATTGCATTATGCATTATGTTCCGTCCATCGCAATTAAAATTCCATTCAACAGCATACATTATGACGTATATAAATAAAATTAAATCATACATCAAATTCATAATTTAAACAACAATTATTGAACTGGGATTGGACTCCTAAACAATTAATTAAATTAATATAACACTTATATTAATTTAATTAATTAAAAATAACTAACTATTACATAATTAATTGCCAACCGGTTCAAAACAGGTGAATCGGAGCTTGAATCACTCGAACTGACTGCCCAACACCCGAATCGCCACTCGCAAAGCGAACCAAACGCAAACCAGATGAACCACAAACCGAACCACACGCGAACCGAAAAACAATTCCATCTTGGAGCGTTGCAATGTTGACCACCTAGAATTGCAACGCTATAAAAAAATCCTTTCATCGTGGTTTGCAGCGTTGCAACACTACTACATAGTAGCCACTGTACAACTGCGAATTTCGTCGATCCTTCTCCAATTTGGGACTCGTTTTCTCTAAAAACTCACTGGAAAACTCACAAACGACTTAAGACGTTCAAATTACAGACTTTATAACATAAATTATGCCGAAAACAATGGGTCTTACAAATCAAATTTGTAAAATAAAGCTGTAAATCTCAAATCCAATCTCGAAATTATCCAATAATTGCAAACCATCATACACTCATCACATGAACAAAAAATTACATAATGCAACCCACCATTAAACTTAAATACTGTTTTGGAAAATTAAAAAATTGGGACAAAAAACCACGCTCTGATACCAATTGAATGAACGGTGTATTTCCATTGCGGAAGCGGGGATTGTTCCCAATTTCTAATTTTACATATAATAGGATTTTACATAACACAATTATACAAATTACATAAATTTTGCAATATGTAATTGAAGGGAGAATAGAAATTAGGGTTAGGAGAAATACGTATCCTTGAAGAACACAAATATCTTCACGAATTTCCTCTTCTCTAGTCACGAACAATAAAAAACTAAAGGATTTCCAACGAAGATACCGCCATAAGAGATCCTCTATATTCTCTGTAGGGGAAGAGAAATACATGAGGTATGGGCTTTGTGTTTTTGGAAGAGAGGGAGAAGATTTTTAGAGAGGAGATTTTCTTTTGCAGGGAGATCTGTAAGAACCTACCACACAGACTTTCTATGTGAAGAAGAAAAATAAGAAGAAGAAGATCTCACGTTAAAACTGCCCCGCTTACCACGATCTCATGAGAGAAATAAGGGTAGGGAAGTTATTTCCCTCCTTTTAATTTTAAAAAGAAATTAACAATAATTTTAATTTAAATATATATATAATATAACTAATTTATTACATATACACACACATATATATGTATAACTATATGTTATATCATATATAACACATAACATATAGTTTTAAATCCTTTCATCAATGAATGATATGTAATATAAATCACATTTATACTAAAATTGATTATATGAATCTCGTCCATATAATTAATATTTGAATCATATTCAAATATTTATTTCCTTTCAAATAAACTTTACATTATAATGTATCAAATGCATTATAGTAATTATATTATATATAATTAAATTAAATTAATTATATCACATATAATTAATTCCCTCAATTAATTTGAACAATTCAAATTAATTCAAAATTGATTCTCAATAATCTCTGTTGAGCTACAGAGGGGACCTTATGGACCTATAAATTGAAGCTCCAATGGTACTTGAATAATTTAATTAAACTTCATTAATTAAATAAGTAAATTATTCAACATCCATTAACGGTCGATCACTCCACTAAAGATCGACAGTTGCACTATTTGCACTACAAATATATTTCTGTGTCCATTGGATATAACCAGTCAATAGTGCGATGACCTTCACAAATCACTCGTACGTATAGTTAGCCAAAATTACAGTTTTGTCCTATAGTTTCATCTCACTCCTTAAGTACCATTGATCCCTCTAATGAACAATAAGTCATAGTCCAACTATGACCAAATCCTTCTCGAGTCAGGAGAGGGTATGGCGACACATTGTTCAAGCCCTGAAATTAGCCCTTAAGGGAGCAATTTCTCTACTAACCCAGATGTTGGGGAATGAGTGAATTCTGTCTTGTGTAGTTGTGTTTCCAACTCTCCAATCAAACAAATCCCCAAAATGGTAGGCTTATTGAGTCGATCTGACCACTCTCACCCATGCAAATCAAATGATCGCTTTCATAGGCGAAAGTTCACAACTCAGTCAGGATTCAGGTCATGTCACCTATGGTCATCCTGGTGAAATGTAAGTCTCTATTATCGACGGTGTTATATAATGAGACTAATCATTTCGTGGTCTGGTCTTATACAAACCTCTTTGTATATATTCTGTCTCTACATGAATGATTATGATCAGATCATTTGTAGTATTTTACAACAATTATAACATCTATAAAAGTGGGTCGTCTTTGTGAAACACTAAGATAAGGTATCCAGCCTTATCCACCTACTACAAACCATTTAGGTTATCACTTAAACATGATCCACTTGTATACCTCTACACACATGTTTAAGCTATAGAAGATAACCTTGGATATTAGTTTATTGGTTTGGGGTTAATGCTACTAAAAGTCGAATAAAATATCTCATATTTTATTACATAAATAAAATTGTTTGTACATTACAATTACAAACTACAGAACCTACGAGATTTAGGACATCAACCCCAAAGAGTATACTGGGAAGTCCAAAGTAACATGGGCATATGGTGTGTATCTATATTTAACATTGAGGCAGCTTTGTGTGCACATATAACCTTGTTTTTTGGTTTACATCGTGGAGGACATTCCTTGTCCAGAGTAACCCACCGTGGTAAATGCTTTATAATGTGCTTTCTATGAGATATAACTCTTAAATGCTTTATAATGTGCTTTCTATGAGATATGATCATGTCATTATTTTACTAGCACGTGTCTGAAATGTTATTGAATCTTATAACTTCCCAATGATTTACTGAATGATTTTAATAGGTTTTTTTTTATGTTTCACAAAGAGAAAACTTATGTTCATATTAAATTACCATTCACTGGGCTTTAGGTTATGCTTTCAATGTTTTATGTTTTTCTTCCCTAGGTAGCGATGAAGTTTTTGGTGTCAGCTGAGCTGTCAAACGCCACTAGTGTTGTTAATCATTTGTTGTATTATTTGTGTGCATATTTGAGAGTATTTCAGAGAGTCAAACTTGTATGTTACATGTCAAAGGAGGTTTTGTTAAAAGTGATCCTTGTTTTTGACTTGTAAATATTTTTAAATAGTATATGATTTAAATTGAGTTGAGTTCTTAAACTTTCTTAATGAATTTAAACCATTTTTGAAAATTGGTTTGGAAGTCTTGGTTTGGTCTTGAGCGCAGGATATGTTAGGAGTTGGGACATTGGATATTGCAGATATAAGTGATGTTTAACGTCTTCACACTTCGTTCTAGGTTAAAGGAGAAATCTAGAACAGGGTGTGACAAATACAATCATAAATCACATTTAAATGGGAAGAAACACATAGCCAAGATATAAGATACACATTCAAATGAAACTCCCAGAATTACATAGAGTTCATCCCAAAAATTCTCTAAACTAGAAATCCATAGAACTTACCTTCCTATGGGGATGGAGAAGACAAGATTCGACATCATCTTTATCAATTATATGAGAGGAAAGGAAGAAAAAAAATAAGTAAAAGAGTGAAAAGTAAAAGAAATTCGGTTGGAGGCTGAATGGGAGGTTGATATATGCTATAACAACCCGACCTCCTAAGACTTATACTAGGTTTACTACATGCATGCATAAATCTCAAAATGACTCTCTCATAAATGTTAACAAACACCAAAAGAATTTTATTGAATAAATAGCTTTCATAAAATCTAAATAACTGAAAAATCTTTGATAAGGGTCCCTTGAAGTATAAGTTCGAATTAAATGTCATGAATCTTTATAACTAAAAATTCTAAACAATGGAACTCTAAGTTCGAATATCAAGAATGAAATTTAAATTGTTAAAACGTGAAAACATGAGCGGAAGCATCTCTCTGGTCCTAATGGCATAGTCACGAAGTCCTTTTGTCATTCGTCAATGTGTCCTTATCCTTTCCCAAAAAAAAAAACATAACATAACAAAGAATGAGCAGAAGCATCTCCCTGGTCCCAATGGCACAACCACGAATTCCTTTTGTCATTCGTCAATGTGTCCTTATCCTTTTCCGAAAAAAAAAACATAACATAACAAAACAAAGAATGAGTATAAAATACTCAGTAAGTAACCCCACTACCGGAGTCAGGCTATGCATTTATGTCCAATAAATGTAACATTCTCGCGAGACTTGCATAAAAACCACTAATTATCATGGATGACCATCTAGTGAATAATTGAACTCGCCCTACCGTAGGTGAGATATACCCACCAACCTCTGGTGAAATCTCGAAGGAGATCATTAACCTCTGGTGAAGTTCCAAAGGAAATCACAACCTCTGGTGAATCTCGAAGGAGACACTAACCTCTGGTGAATCTCTAAGAAGGCACTAACATCTGGTGAATCTCGAATGAGACACTAACCTCTAGTGAATTTCGAAGGAAACATAAACCTCTAGTGAATCCCGAAGGAGACACAAACCTCCGGTGAAGTCCCGAAGGAGATCACTAACCTTTAGTGGGCACATGACTATAGGTAGGACACAATTATCACTAACATGTTTATCATGCAATAAATCAGAGTTCCACAACATGGTAACATAACATCAAGCTCATAATTCCTCATAACATATCATATAAAACTAGTACACGTTCATTCATCCTCATAAAATTATAGATCATGCTCATTCACATATCATTCTTCGAATAAAAATTTTCATTATGCACATATGTCCTCATTAATATATATGGTCTTCGAGAGCCATAAATATTATTCTAATTGTATTACCTGACACAAAGGTGGTTCTAGTAGTAAGATTACTTACATTGATAATAAATGCAAATATGATCAAGCAAGCTTATCGCTTATGTGTCCAATAAGATCTTGAATCAAGTCCTATGGCATAATCCAGATTTAAAATTAACTATTAAGGCCAAAATTCCAACCACCAAAATTGTCCAAACTAATACTAAATAATTTTGTTGGCTTTTTGGCTCTTAATCTCAAATTAATTAATTATAATTAATTAATTAATATTTTGATGATAACAAATCTAGTAATTTTTACTAACAATCTTATTATTTTGAATAGTCCATAGCGTAAAGGTTGGAACAACACCTCTTGAATCATCCAAATCAGAGTTTGGATGAAAAACATATAGCAAAAAGAAGCGTAACAAAAAAAAACCTGAGATAGTGACGTGGCAAATTGATCATCAAATTAGACCAGTTAGAGAGTGCCACTTAGAACTATATGGCGAGTGACACATGGGGCTTTAATTTTGCAATCGGTGGATTTTAGTTTTTATTTACAGAAAAGAGAATTAAAAGAAAAAAAATTTGTAAAAATTTTGTTGAATGAAAAAAAAATAAATTTAATATAATTTTATGTTCGTGTCTAATAGCTAGATTTTGACCAATGGTGAGCTTTTATTTTTTTTTTTATTGAGTTTTAAAAGAAATAATTTTAAAAGATATATATGATTATATATTTTTTTTTTTTGTGTCTAATGGCTAATTGAGTTTAAATCTCCACCATTCAATTTAACTTTTTGAACAATCGAATGGCTCAATTAAAATCCACTTTTTGCGCTACTTCCTTCTCTTTTTATACTTCATCCTCTCTAAAATTATTTCAACTTTTCACATTTTACAATCCTCAAAATTAACCAAAAAAAAATACCATTGTTACTCTCTTTACAAGCTTCCAATTTTTTTCCCATCTTATTCTTGAGAGAAATTTATATTGTATTGTGAGGAGTAAAGTTCATAAGCTCAAATTTGTATACCCATTATTTTTAGAGCGTTTTATTGTGTGGTTTAAAGCTTAAAAAAAATACTGTAATGATTGGATCCAAACTATAGAAAGGATCATCCAAACTATAGAAAGGATCAAGCTTACTCTTGAACCAGAAAAGGAGCAAGGTAGAGGTTCAACTCTTATCCGTGGAAAGAGTCAATGAAGATATTTTAATCGAAGTCCTAACATGCGCTTGGAAAAGTGGATGTAGGTTGTTTGACCGAACCACTATGAAAACCACATTGTCTTCTTCTCTAACTCTTTCCTAATTATTTTTTCCTTAATTTTAATTACTTCCTCTTGTGGTTAATATTGATTGAATAGATTATCACATTTTTTTTTAAAAAAAAATCAAAATATTGTTATTTAGTTCACTTAGGTTTTGTTGATTTAGTTTAAAAATTATCTAATTAGATCAAATTGAGCATATTTTAAGAAAATTTTAATTAAACCCTATTCACCCCCTCTAGGGTTGCCATACTGGTCCAACAAATTTTATCCAAATTTACCAGTAACTTCAATCAATCCACAAAAGGGACATTAAGGCTTAAAACTTACCAAATCTTGCCACAATCAACCTTCGATATCGCTAGACAGCCCTTCAACAACTCTAAAATTCTTGATTCAAATATAAAAATTCATGGGTAAGCTAAATTCCAAGCTGAAACGACTTCTAAACCACCACACAAGAATTCATCCAAAACATACAACACAAATAAGGGTTTTAAAATCTAATTCAGGACAACCACAACAACCAAAACGATTACAAATCCATAAAACTTACCAATAATTGTCGATTAGTCTTAAATTCGCTGAACAACATTCTTTCAACATCAGAACTCCTCCAAAACTCGAGTCTAAAGTCGAAAATTAATGGGCATCAACCAATTGACGCCAAAAGTTAAAGGATAATCAAGAACCTCCAAGAAAACTTCACCAACACTATCCAAAATCGTCAAAACCTTACCTAAGTCTGAGATTTTGGTGAAACCCACTGAAACACCGTGCAACTATTTACATGCACAACCATTATAAAATATTTAATTGATTGGACATAACTGGTGATGGTGACAAATCCATTATTGGCCAAATGGGACAATCTAAACTTACATAGTAAGTCAATCTACATTGAAGGAACTCTTATCAAAGAGTACCTTTGAGCGGAAGCAAGATCGTTCCAAACTCATTGTGACTGAATTACCGCATTCACAATCAAACATACAAGTTATGCATTAACAACAAATTACAGGCATGCTTTGAACTTTAACAACAAAAAGAGAACAAGATACATACCAGTTGAAAAACCTTTCTTCACAGAAATCTCGCTCTCGTCAAACGGATTGCACCTCTCTCTCTCATTGAGATCATCCAAACCAATCGTCCACCAAATCGTTGTCGTCTAGGACTCCTCACGAACAAGGCAGCAAAGAAGACATCACCATTTGGAACCCTCGGTATTCTCGAAGTGAGAATCCAAGAGGTGTGGGCTCTATGAATTTAGTAGAGGGAAGGAGGAAGAGGCGATCGTTTACCACGACCAAGCAAGTGGGAGATATCGGGTGTCTATTGTATAGACGATGCTTGATCGTTTAGGTAAAGGTACATGATCGTGTATTAAAAGTGGCAAGATCGTATAGGCGATCGTTTAGCAAAATGCTCAGATGCGCGATTGTGTAGAAAACACTAGATGATCGTTTAGGAAAAGGCGCATGTGTATACGATCATTTAGTAAACACTGAGCTATCGTGTATGCTCTCGATTTGCTATGCGATGGGCAGTATACACAATTCAGTGAGCAAATGTCTGATTCTTTGCAAAATGAAAACAATTTTCATTTTATCCTTCAGTTACGAAAACTGAATGCAACCTCCTACTAACTTATTCGGTTACAGAGAAAAAGTCGGCACAATTATCCAATAATTGTTAAATAAAAAAATAAATATAATCTTATTATATTTATAACATATGGTTTAATATCACATCATATACAATACATTAACATAGTCCTTTTTCTCCCACACTAGATATAAATCATATTTATATCATTTTCCTCCAATTAATGTACTCATACATCATATCAACTATATCATATATAATTGACTAATTCAATTATATCATATTATCGAATTCCCTCCTGTCAATTTGAACATTTCAAACTGACCCAAAAATTGATTATTAACTTGAATCCATTGAGCTACCAAGGGGACCTTATGGACCTATGGCTCGAAGTTCCAACGATACGTGAATAGTTTACTAAACTCTTTAGCCAAAAAATCCACCATCCGTTAACTGCTAATCATTCCACTAAAGACCGATAACTACACTCTTCTCACCACAGATATATTTCTGTATCCATCAGATATAACCAATCAATAGTATGATAACCCTTCACAGATGCTTGTAAGTACAGTTGACCCAATTTACCGTTTTGTCTCTGTAGTTACATCTAACTCCTTAAGTATCATTGATCCCTCTAATGAACAATACAACATAGTCCTACTATGTGTGGATACCTCTTGGGCCATGAGAAGGTGTGTGGTGCCACATCGTTCAAGCCCCGAAATCAGCCCTTAAGGGAGCAATCTATCTACTTACCCCTGCTTCGGGGAAGGAGTGAATTCCATCTTGTGTAGCTGAGTTCCTAGCTCCCAAATCAGAGGAATCCCCAAAGTGGTAGGTTTGAGTCGGCGATCTGACCACTCGCACCCGTGCAAATCAAAGGTCCGCCCTCAAAGGCAAGAGTCCCTACTCACTCAACATTGAGGTCATATTACCTATGGTCATCCTAGTGAAATGAAGTCTCTATCATGAACGACGTTATATAACGAGACTACAATACTTCGTGGTCCGGTCTTATACAAACTCCTTTGTATAGGACGCCCCCGCTCGCATGTCTCCATATGAATGATCAGGATCAGACCATTTGCAACAAGTCACAACACTTGTAATTATTCTACAAAGCGGACCGCATCTGTAGCGTTACCAAGATAAGGTATCCCTCCTATATCCATATACTACCGACCATTTTGGTTATCACCCATCGAAACAGCGAACAACAAAAGTTGGGCAGTGGTGTAGAAACTTCCAAATCTTCAATCGGACATTCAAACATCAAGCGTCAGAGTTTAAATCAAAACTCAAAGGGTAACTAAGACTCCTACAAAAAAAAACTCATAAAACACCCAAATCTTACCCATAACTTCAACTCCGGCAAAGTTTGACAACAACGACAGTGAGAGGTGGCAGTCGAAGACGTGGTCAAACGGAGGGCAGCAACATATGCTTAAGCGGTGGCTCATAGCTGTGAGAGAAAAGAAGGGGGGGAAGGGGCTTGCGTGAGAGTGAAGGAGAAAAAGAGAGAGAGAGAAAAAATATATATATAACATCGATGTTATATATATATGTACGCGTATGCATGTGCGTGTACATATATAGACTTAACCTAGATTTTATTTTCCCTTCTTCTTCTTCTTGAATTCCTAATACTCCAAAATCCAAATATTTTATCAACTTAAATCCACAAATTGTAAATCTCTAATTAAATTTAAATTAACTAATTATCTTTACCATATTAACTTCAAATTTCTTTTAACAACTTAAACTAAATTAATTATCTTCTCAAATTTGGCTTCCAAGAACCAAAATTAAAATCCAACAACTTTAAGATAATTAACTTAAATTCACCTTAAATTCGGGATGTCACATCTCCCCTAAAGATGAAGAAACCAATTTATATCATCGCGGTAGAGTCGCTGCGCTAAGGGACAGCGTCACGATGATGGGCCTTTTTTTTTTATTAAAACGTTGCGCCCTACCTCGTGTACGCCTTCGTTTATTTGGAGCATTGCACGCTCTCGCCATGCGCGCATTCTGCTTTCAAATGCATTGAAATGCACACAAAATGTGTATTATTTGCCTTAGATTTAGGATAGTTTTGAATGTGATTTTATGAGATTTGATGTGTTTGATAGTAATTTTTAGAGTTTATGATCGATAATTGAATTTATAGACAAAATGAGCCAAAAAAGACCAAAATATGCTTAAAGAGGTCAAAATCGAGCTATGAATCAAAGAGAGTGAATAGAATAGATGAAAAATGCCAAAATTTAAAAGGTAGGGTAGCATAACGCATTGCGTAGCTATGCTGCCCTTTTACGCTGAAGACTCGAGAGCATGGTTTTGAAGAGCATTGCAGCGCTTCAGATGGGTGTCGCTACGCTAGGCCAGCATTGCAACTCTGCTTTTGAGTGTTATATTACGTTGCGGTAACAATCAGACCAGTGTCATAACGCTGCAATCGAGTGTTGCAATGCCAAACTTTTCAATTTTGAAAATTATGCATTTTTTTATAATATCTTGGGCTTCAAGTTTGCCTCATCTATATATTTGGATGCTCTTCAACATTTAAGGCACAAAATACAGGACAAAATTTAGCACGAATTTCAGGAAGAAATTAGAGGACATTTTAACCTAATTTGAGACCTAAGAGAGAGTTTATGCTACAAAATTAGAAAATTTGAGGGATATTTTGGAGATCGTTCGAGTTCTTGAGGTGATGATCGAGGCAGACTTGGAGGATTCAAGAGATTAAGGAAGCCTTCGAAAGAATTCTTATTCAGTTCCTTTTATTTCTTTAATATTTTTCCTTGGAATTATATAATATTTATGAGAATATGTTGTTGCAAGCTATGAGTGCTAAACTCGATAGTTTTAGGGTATTGATGAAGTTGTTATGGATTTAGATTAAATTTAGTCTTTTAATGAATGTTTGTTGAAATTATTGTTTTTTAGTGATATCATGCTTCATTCTTATTGATTGACCATCGATGATTGTTAGGTTAATTATTTAATTGAGAGATTGAATGCATAATCAGATTTATATCATCAAATCATTGTTAATCTTTCATGCAAATAGTTAGGTTAATAGTGAAAATACTGATAACAAATCTTAATGCATTGTTTCTTAATTTGATTTCAAGAAATTGGTTATCATTTAAGTTGCATGAGAATAGGTTATTTTTTTAGAGGATGTAATATTGATTTAAGTTCCTAGACTTAAGCATAATGTTTATATACGAGTCCATAAATTGACTATAGTAGATCTAATGAAGTAATAATAGATTCAATAGCTTAGAAAACTTTTGCTCTTGGATTTTCAAAACAAATTTATTGCTTTCTTTTATTTCTATAAACAAAATTCAAAATTGATTTCGATTCCTTGGCTAAAATTGATACTATTCTAAGATAGCTAAACAATAATTGTTAAATTGACCCCTGAGGATGATACTCGACCCTTAAAATCGTTTTATTATAATATAACTTGATCATGTACACTGCTGTTGCGCTCTCCCTAGGGGCATTTTCATAATTTTGACTCATTTGAAGCTCGATTGCTCAATTTAACTTCTAATTGCTTTAAATTAATCCTAAATGGCCCGTAATGCTATCGAATGCATGAATTACTCGAGATCCTTCAAATATATTCATATAAGCACCTTAAACTTCACAAACGAGCTAGATTAAAGGTAATAAGATAGCACATTTGAGGTGCTATCAAATCACCCCCAACCTAAACATTGCTCGTCAAAAATGAATCATCTGCAACAAGTGAGTGACTTTAATCTCAAAGTAAAAGATGACAAAGTATCCACAAAGATGGAATCACTTACATGCACACAATCAATAGGAATTTTAAAACTAATTGTTTATCTTTTACGTGTATGTGCTTAGCCATTCTACCTAGGTGCTTATAAGTCTAGGAAGATTTTACAACTCTCAACTCGTTTTCCCCCTACTCTAGCTCGAAGGCTCAAGAGTTAAGTATCTCAGACTTGAAATGGCAATGAAATTCTTAAGGAAACTAGAGTTTTATTTTATTTTTTATCTTTATG
>NC_052356.1:33258629-33263061 GCF_009727055.1 Benincasa hispida
CCTTAAACTTTACACAAAAGAGAAAATCTCATCTAGAAACATCATCTTTGTTTTGGCTTGTCCACACGGGTTATGTGGACATCCAACTACTAACAACGTCTCCTAACAAGGTGTCGAAAACTTACTCATTTCTCGAGGATATTTTAGCACATAGGGAAACTATGGGTGTCATAGCCACCCTAGGTTAATCACATCCTCAAGAAATAGGAGTAATCCACTTAAAAATATCAAATAAATTTGATTTTACTTTACAAAATGCTTTGCTTTTTACAAATTTCTTTTACTTTACAACATAAGACTTTTACAATACAAAACAAGAATTTGGCAAAAAAAAAAAAAAAACTACTAAGCATGCATTACTAGGTTGAGCTTTTGATCACTTGACATCTATTACCTATACCTTTCAGGGTGACAACAAATATATGGGCCAAATAATCCAATCCTAAGCATTCAAGACCAAAGACAAGATGGCTATATGCTCAAAGGTGCAAGAGAATCAAGAAATTTTTTTTAATTTGGCCTGAGATCATGCATACATGCTCATGAATCCTAAATAATGTGAATACAAATTGTCTAAAGCTAATCATAGAATGTCATCATCATAGTACATGTAGCAGAATCATCACATAATATAGCTCAACCACAACATATGAGCTCAGATGCTCGACGACTTACCAGGCATGCATTCTAACCACCCCCAACCTAAAAATATACATAATCCCCAATGTATCTAATCTAAGTTCAATAGGAATAAATGAATCAAGGGAACAGAAAGCCTCTCCTGATGACGGTTTTTAATAGGACTCGCCGCTTCAAATGACGCTTTTAATTTTAAGGGGTCGTTACAAAAGAAAAATAAGACGTAAAACTATAAAGCAACAAAGGAAAATTGTAAAAAGTTTTCACTGGTTCCCAATGGCAAATTATTGCATTTCTCTAGTCTTATTGGATGAGTCAACATAGCTTGGTAAGGCTATAAGGCTCCTCATCTTTTGAAGAGAACCAATCAGGCAATGACTTTGAACGATGACAATGTTTTTACACAAACAAGAAAATGAAAAGTGAACATTTATCTATTTTATATTGATATTTACTCATTATGATGAAGTAAAAGTCAGTATGAAAGTTTGACCATTTAAACAATTGTATTATTAACATATTCAATTGTATCTAAATCGATTTTATTAACCGATTCAATTGCATCTAAATCTTTCTCATTATTTTACACATATTGTTATCAAATTAATTTCATATTTTTCATATTTTCTAGTTTTACAAGTTTGCATGTTTGCTTGTTCTTTTTTTCTCGTTTTGATTTGTGTGATTTCGAATTATGATAGAATCTTCCTGATTTTTCTCCACCAATATCTATTCAAATCTATTTTTATTATCAAAATTCTTATTTTATTTTTTTATATAAAAAAATTAGAATTTGAGAGGGAAAATATAAGACTATGTATATAATTCAAGAGAATTAAAAAATAGATTTTTTTTTTAGACCCATGTGTCACAATAAATTTTACTAGAATTTTAAATTCTAGATTTCCTTTTCGAATATAATAAATTTTAATAGAATTTAATTCAATAAAAAGTTTTTAAAACAAGAAAAAAAAAAGTAACCCTTCGTTATCTTTCTCTCTCCGTCTCCCCCATCTATTTGTTCTTCCATTGTTGCAACACTCCACCACCACATTCTTCGTACTCTCCAATTGGCAACCACACACCAACTTCCATCTCTGATTTTTTTTTTCATTCGTTTCTTTTTTTACGTGATGCTATCACTAATTTGTTGGTCACCAACGAGCTCCATCTCTACTTTTTTTTTTCCTCTTCATATTTCACTCTCTACTTCGACCTCACACCACCATGATAATTCCATTCTCTGTTGCAATCATCCACCAAATTAGTTATTTGCCTTTAAAATGTACCTAAATCAATCTTTTTTTCTCTTTTTTTATCATCTTCGTTGTGTCACTGGTTGGAACTCCGTGTATTGTACGTGTTGTTAGCATAAATTCTTTATATCTATATTGAATAGATAAACCCTAGGATCATTCATGTCAAATTGTCGAGAATAACATACCGGATTCCATTGCAAAATTGATGATAGCTTCAGATGATGATGGATGACTATGGTCTTCCTCAACCAAAACTCTGAATGCCCTTAGTGGGATCTCTCTCTATATAGGATTCAAGAAAGACTGAGTGCTTCGCCCTGAGGTCTTTTTATATACTAGTTCAATTAGGGTTCTCATTAAACCCTAATTAACTAGGAATGGGCTTATAACCCAATGTGATAAATTATTAATCCACATACATAGCCCATACTTTAATTAAACATATTATTATTTAAATATGTCTAACCATCTCCCACTTGGGCTATGTCTATGTACCTAATATAATTAAATCACATAAACCTTAAGCGCGCATAAATATGTTATTTCAATAATAGAATTCCCTTTAGTTCAATCTGGTCCATCTCCTGTTTTAGCATGGAATCAAGACGGCATTCATCACTACCCTTGTAACTAAACCTTCCTTGATCACCAATTCCAATACATTTAATGACATAGATCAAGTATGGATGATAGCATGGAAACTACATGCAAAGTGATCTGGATCATGTCTGTTTCCAACTGGTCCAAATTCCTTAATGAGATCATTCTAAAAAAAAACTTTATGCTAAATTGCATGCATGATAAATAAGTTCATATAATAAAATATAAACCATCAACTTTATTCTATATAGAAAATAAACAAAATAAGGTCAAAGAACATCCTCAATAACAAACTCCCACTAAACCATGGAATCAGAAAAGTGACTAACACCCATGTGAGCAATATGCTCGTGAAAAACTTTAGGTGGTAAATCTTTAGTCAATGGATCTGCCACCATAGAGTTTGTTCCTATGTGTTCTATCGAAATTTGACCATTCTGAACTCTTTCTTTAACAACCAGAAACTTCACGTCTACATACTTTGATTTCGTATTGCTTCCGTTGTTGTTGGAATACATCACAACCGACTTATTGTCGCAAAATAATTTTAGTGGTCTTTCTATGCCAACCACTATTTGTAGCCCAGTCAAAATTTCGCAACCATATTCCATGATTGGATGCCTCATAACATGCTATAAACTCCGCAACCATGGTAGAAGAAGCCATAAGTGTTTGTTTAACACTTTTCCAGGATACAGCTCCTCCAGCCAACATGAAGATATAGCCTGAAGTGGATCGCAAAGTGTCTTGACATCCAGCATAATTAGAATCATAATACTCAATGATCTCCAAAACTTTTGATCTTCGATAAGTGAGCATATAATCTTTTGTTCTCTGTAAATACCTCATAACCCGTTTGGCTGCTTTCCAATGATCCATCCCCGGGTTACTCAAATATCTGCCTAACACTCCAACTATGAACGCAATATCTGGACGTGTACATACTTGAGCATACATTAGACTTCTAATGGTTGATGCATAGGGAACCTTCTGCATCTCCTTAGTCTCGAGTGTGGTCTTGGGGCATTGACCTAAATGAAATTTATCACCTTTAGCGATCGGGGTATCTCCTGGCGCACGGTCTTTCATGCCAAATCTACTCAAGATCTTTTCAATGTAGTTCTTTTATGACAATCTCAAAATACCTTGAGAACGATCTCGCAGTATTTCAATTCCTAATACAAAAGAAGCACCACCAAGATCCTTCATCCCAAAATTTCTTTTGAGAAATCTCTTAGTGTCATGCAATAAACCTACATCATTACTAGCTATGGGTATGTCATCAACATATAACATCAGAAAGATTGATTTACTCCCACTGAACTTGTGATATACACAATCTTCCACAATGTTCACCTCAAAACCAAATGAGGTTATCACTTCATGGAATTTGTGATACCATTGACGAGAGGTTTGCTTAAGACCGTAGATGGATTTCTTTAATTTACACACCATAGACTTTGAATTATCAGACACAAAGTTTTCTGGTTGCACCATATAAATCGTCTCATCAACGTTTCCATTGAGAAACGCAGTTTTTATATCCATCTAGTATAGCTCTAAATCAAAGTGAGCTACCAGTGCCATGATTATCTTAAAAGAGTTTTCGATGAAACCGGAGAGAAAGTCTCTTTGTAATCAATGCCTTCCTTTTGAGTAAAAACATTTGCAATAAGACAAGCCTTATATCTTTCGATATTGCCATGTGAATCCCTTTTGGTTTCAAATATCTAATTACAACCTATGGGTTTCACTCTTGATGGCAGTTCGACAAGTTCCCAAACGTCATTGTCTTTCATGGATTTTATTTCCTCTTCCATAGCATTTATCCACTTTTGAGAGTTAGAACTTTGTAAAGCTTGTTGGAAGTTGATTAGATCATCTTCCATTACGCCCACATCATCCTGATGTTCTTGAAGAAACACAATATAATC
>NC_052356.1:33265274-33432776 GCF_009727055.1 Benincasa hispida
ATTCCCTACGGTCTCTTGGAATGGACAATATATTTTATTACATTCATAGACGACTATTCAAGATATAGGTACCTATATTTAATTAAGGAGAAGTCTCATCCTTGGACGTTTTCAAGTCTTTCAAAGCTGAAGTTGAACTTCAACTTGGAAAGAAAATTAAGGTTGTCAAATCTGATCGTGGTGGTGAATATTACGGTAGATATGATGGATCAGGTGAACAACATCCAGGGCCTTTGCTAAATACCTAGAGGAATGTGGAATCGTCCCGCAATACACTATGCCGAGCAAACCTAGCATGAATGGTGTAGTGGAAAGGCGAAATAGAACACTTAAGGATATGGTAAAGAAGTATGATTAGTCATTCTTCTCTACCAGAATCCCTTTGGGGTGAGGCACTAAAGACTGTAACATATATCCTTAATAGGGTACCTAGTAAAGCAATAGCCAAAACCCTTTATGAGTTGTGGACAGGAAAGAAGCCTAGTATTAGGCATCTTCACATATGGGGTTATCCAGCTGAGGCTAGCCTTATAGGCCTAATGAAAGAAAATTGGACTCAAGAACTATTAGTTGCTATTTTGTTGGGTATTTTGAGCACTCTCGGGTTTCAAGTTTTATGATCCCATTTTTAGATCATTGTTTGAGCAGGAAATGCTAGATTCATGGACCACAAATGTCTGTATGTATTAGTTCTAAGACGTCTGAGCACCTGTTGGCACCTAATTTTCTTATGTTTGTCTGTTTTCCCTTAATACATTCCACACAAACGTTGAAGTTACTTAAATCAAGGGAATCAAGAATTCCATCTGACACAAGTCTCTGAATTCTCTGTTTAGAGATGTGACCTAAACATTTGTTCCATAACATAGCAAAATTCTCATTTAATTTACGCTTTGTACCACATGAATTAGATAACAGGATCTTATTAAATGAAGCAAAAGAATCAAGTATATATAGATTATCAATTAAAGAACCGGTACCAATAAGCTTATAATCTTGAAAAAAAACTAACTTTATTATTTCTAAAATAACAAGAAAAACCAAATTTGTCCAAACTGGAAATAAAAACTAAATTCCGTCTAAATGACGGTACAACAAAAGTCTCATTTAGATCCAAATAACAACCAGTTTTTAAAAGTAATCTAAAATTTCCAATAGCTTCGACTGGAACTGCTTTGCCATCGCCCACATAGATGAATCTTTCAGCATCACTTGGCGGTCGACTCCATAGGCAACCCTACATTGATATACTTATGTGAGTAGTAGCACCAGAATCTACCCACCAAGTATCTGTAGATACAGAAGCTAAATTAACTTTAGAACAAACTAAAGTAAGAAGTTTACCCTTCTTTACACGCCACTTGGCGTACTTGGGACAATCTTTCTTGAAGTGACCTTTCTTTTTTGCAGAAAAAACAAGGATTTTCAATAGCTTATTTTTTGTTTTTATTTTGCTGAGATGTCCCTTCTGCAATATCCACAATTCTCCTTTTCTTATTATCACGAGAGCCTATTGCCAAATGAGCACTTTCTGTCCTTTCTCTTTTAATCTTATCTTCTTCTTGCACACTTTGTGAGATAAACTCATTAATACTCCATTTATCCTCCTGAGTATTATAGCTTATCTTAAACTGAGTGAATTGTGCAGGAAGAGAGATAAGTACTAGATACACGAGTAAATTTTCATTTATCTCGATATCAAGTGCCTTTAATTTACCTGCGAGATTGGACATTTCCATAATGTACTCCCTTATATTTCCATTGCCCTTATACCTCATAGAAGTTAAAAGAAGTCAAAAGACTACTTGTTGTTGGCTTTTTGGCCCTTAATCTTAAATTAATTAATTAATCAATATTTTGATGATAACAAACTCAATTTTTAATTACTGAAAATCTTATTATTTTAATATGTCTATAGCGTAGAGCTTGGAACAACGATTTCAACACCTCTTGAATCACTCAAATCGGAGCTAAAACGAAGACGATACGACCGAAACAAGTCTATAGAGAAAATACCATGGTGGATGACGTGGCATAACCAGACCATTTGCATGTATACATGGAATATTGGTTGAATGGTGGATCATTAAGAGATTAACATATGATGGACTTTTGATTTTTGGATTGATTTAAAATTTAAAAAGAATGAATTTAAAAAGAAAATGAATTAAAAGGAAAATAAGTTTAATATTATTTTATGTTTGTGTCTAACGGCTAGTTTTTTACACATGGTATGTTTTTTATTTTTGGATTGACTTTAAAAAGATGAATTTAAAAAGAAAATGAATTAAAAGGAAAATAAGTTTAATATTATTTATGTTTGTGTCTAACGGCTAGTTTTTAACACATGGTATGTTTTTTTATTTTTTGGATTAATTTTAAAAATGAAACGAATTTCAAAAGAAAATGAATTTAATATTATATTCTGTTTGTATCTAACGACTAGTTTAGTTTAAAATCTCCACCATTGATTTTTCTTTTCCAAAATCCAATGGTCTAAATTAATTGTGGTTTCTAAAAATTTTCCCATCTCTATATAAACCATCTTTCTCTCCAAATTTTTAACTAACAAATTTTACATTTCATAATCCTCCAAAACTCAAAAGTCCAATTGTTGCTCTCTCTAAGTTCCCAATTTTTTTTTCTTTTCATCTCATTCTTGAGAGAGTGTTATTGTATTGTGAGAATAAATTTGTTGAGTGCTTAAACTTGTAAATCCACTCTAGTGAGAGTTGTATTGTGTTTTTTTAAAAATTCCAACATTTGTAACTCCTAAATCGTGGAAAGGATCAGGTTTGCTCTTGAACCCGTAAAAGGAGCGGTGGTGTAACGGTTGGACTCTAATCCATGGAAAGAGTCGGAAAGATTTTATTCAAGTCCCCAAGAGGCGCTTGAGGAGTGGAGTCGGTCGAGTTTGACCGAACCACTATAAAAATTATGGTGTCTTCTTCTCTAACTCTTTCCTTTTTATTTTTGTAATTAATTTAAGCAATTTATTGTATGTTTTAGTTTGTTCTTATTTATTTGCTAAAATTTGATAAAATTAAATTATCACACTTTTTGTCCTCTTATTTGTTGCATAAATTGAATTTTTCTTATTATTTATAAAAAGTATATTAATTAGTTTAATTGGATTAATTTAGAAAAAAAGTTTAATTAAACCCTATTCACCCCTTTAGGGTTGCCATATCGATCAACACTTGCTTCCCCTTTTTCATTTTTAGCAAAATATTTATCAATTTGAGCAAGGAACTTATTGACATTTTCACTTTCCGTGATAGAGCCCCGAAAAGACTCCGGAATGGAGTGCCTAATGATCATCAGACACATGCGATTTGACTGTTCCCATTCTCTATATTAGTCGTATTTGACTGTTCCTCAGTAGAAGTAGGCTTTGAAGTTTGATCCATAACAAAACATATGCTCACAATTAAAACATAACAAAATAATTTCACATATGTGGTGGGCCCCTTTAACATGATACCTAGCACAACATTGATGTCCAACCTTGGGCAAAAAATACCAACTGTAAATGGTACTCTCAACGTAGTAATCAAAGTACAACAGCCTTTCCAGCCTTTCTTTAGACCGACTACTTTTCACGTGAGCAATCCTTATAATTGCCACATTCTCATTACCACATGCATACCCACAATTTGGCCAAATAATTATCTTCCTTTAGGGCGATAATTATCGGCATAAATTCATGAATATGCACATCTTGTATTTCATAATTAAAACAATCTAGATAATAGAGGCTACTTTGGTAACATGTTAGTTTTTACCAATTCAATCTAAAATATAAGATACAATAATATAATAATATTATTGTATACAAAAATAAAGGAGGAAGAACACCAAATAGTCTTTTACAAAATTCACTTAATAATTGCATATATATAATACAATTAAATAACATAAACATATGAATATCACAAAAACATTCAAATTGTAGATTTTAATTCACAAACTTATCAATCAAGAACTAAGAACCCTTTTCAAGAATTTTACCAAGTTATTTATCAATAAAACTTAGAAACGGGCAAGAAGTTCAATCAGCAATTAATCCAAATAGTTGACAAATTCAATATTATCAAACTATTAAAAAATAAATTCACTAAATTCAATCATTTTTTTAAACTGAAAAGTTATGTTAATACTTAATTGATGAATATGAGTTTAAACAAAAACAACGATAACATTAACTTTTCCATTATTAATCAAATTTAAAATCGAACTCATAAAGTCATCCATTAAGAATTAAAGAAAAAAAACTGATAATTAAAACCAAGAACCGCCGGCAAGACTTTAATTGGTAATTGACCGATACCTTCGCCCAACAGCAACTCCAGTCAGTCATTAACTGAAAGTCTTGATGGGTAAAACTTGTAGCAACTAAAGACCTAACTTCTTCGATCGGTCTTTTAACTTTTTTATAGTGGATTTCATCACATTTTGTCAAGAATGTTGAACTGAACATCCTTAATTTTGATAATAATAGAACTAAGATTTTTTTCCCTTAAGAAAAAACTTTAGGAAACCACATTCAATCAAAATAATCAACAAAAAAAAATTCACCACTGGCACATCATTCATGATCAGTGATGGGTATGCCAAATACTACAGACAAGAATACGGGTTGCAAGAACACATATTGCCAAAGAAAAAAATGACCACCGAGATTTCCATCCTACCGTCGATGAGTTATGAGTTTACAATGATGCTATAGTAAGCCGACCAATTTTTTTTTAAATTCTTTACCGAAACAAAATTTAATCAATAATGCCAATGGAAAATGCATAAACTAACAATCAAACATGAAATTCATGCTCTCATACCATTTGTTAGCATAAATTCTTTATATCTATATTGAATAGATAAACCCTAGGATCATTCATGTCAAATTGTCGAGAATAACATACCGAATTCCATTGCAAAATTGATGATAGCAAGATGATGATGGATGACTGAGATGGGATTCAAGAAAGACTGAGTGCTGGTATATCGAGGGCTATAGCCCTAAGGTCTCTTTATATACTAGTTTCCCATTAAACCCTAATTAACTAGGAATGACTTCTACATTAAGTCCATACTCAATTAGGAATCTAGGGCCTTAATTAATTAAATCGCCCAATCTAATAAAATAATCCAATGTGATAAATTATTAATCCACATACATAGCCCATACTTTAATTAAACATATTATTATTTAAATATGTCTAAGTGTTTCATTTGGTTGAAAATTGAATGTATATGTATAAGTTGAAAAGTTGAAAAGTTGAAATAAGAGCCTTGCATAGATATAAAACGTAATAAAGCAAATTTGAGTACTTTTAGACTTGAATCATCTCACACAAATGAATAAAAAATTCATTAAATAAATGTAAATATAAAGAAGATTGTCGGTCCTCCTTCTCCTTCACCGAAGTTATGGCTACACTTGTTAAAAGAAAAAACAAACAAACAAAAAAAGTTTGTAGTTACACTTGTTCAAAAAAAAAAAAAAACATATAAGGTTAGAAGTTTAGTGAACAACAAAAGAAAAATAGTTTAAAAGTGTGAGAAAAAAATGCAAAAACAAATATATGGATTGGTGCACCACAAATAGAGATGTCTACGGGGCAGGGTAAGGTCGGAGATGCCATTTTTCATCCTGTCCCCGCCTCCCATTTCGTTCCGTGAAATTCTCCATGGGATCGGTTTTTTTTTTTTTAAAAAATAAATATAGATCAAATTATTCACATATATAATCTAAATTTAAACCTTCAATTTAAATATATTCATTATGTTTCCCAATAAATAATCAAATTTGAAATTTAAATGTAATATTTATATAATAATAATAATAATAATAACATAACATTAGATAATTATACTAAATAAATATGATCGGGACGGGGAACGGGGCAGGGACGGGGAATGCATTTCTCGTCCCTGTTCCCATTTAGCTGGGAAATTTTTTTTTCCCACCTCCTCCTCCATTCCTCGCCTAATCGGGGAACCCATTTTCTAACTACAAATATAGGAAAAATAGGAGAAACGGTCTACCAATGAAGGTAGAGGTACAAAAAGAAGAAAAACAAAGTCATTAATGAAATATATAAACAAAAAAAGAAAAGAAAAAAAAAACGTCAACCATAATAAAAATGGCATGGGCCTACAAAAAAAAAAACAAATGAAAATAAAAGAGAGAAAGAATAAATAAAAGAAAAGAGAAGAGAGATATCTTATAAAATTGTGAACGTGATTTAGTATATTTATAAAGAAAATTTAGATTCAAAATTTAATTTGATTTAATCTTTAAATCAAATCTCAAAATTATTATATAAAATGAGATTTTGGTTTAACCAATAAGATCCATGATTCGGCGTAAATAATTAAAAATATGTCGAATATCTTAGTTTAATTATGTGTAATTTTAGTTTTTTTTAAAGATAATTATAGTTTTTTAGAATCAAATTTGGGAGATAACCAAATTTTAAAATAATAAAATCTACGTGAATGATATATATATACTTTTTAAATCTACGTGAATGAGAGAGTTTTTTATGGGAATGAATTGATTTTTTTAATGAAATCAAATATTGGAGATAACCAAAATTTAAAATTATATATGTTTTTTTTAAAAAAAAAAAATCTATGTGAACGGATAAATTTTTATGTGAATGTATTTAGTTAGTGATAAATTTTGGAATCAAATATTAGAGATAAGTTTATATTAAGTGAATTATAAACTATTTTTTATGACTTTGATGTAAAATTATATTATATGATCCTGTAACCAATGGGAAAATCGATTTTTTCTCCCATAACCCCTTTTAGATAGTATAGATGAGGATTAGTATGCAAATTTATTGCGTGTATAGAAAAATACTACAAAAGCATATAAGAAAACTACATTAGGTAAATTTTCTTTATAAAGCATAATGTATGCCCTCTTCTTCGATTTTTCTTTTTCACTTTTCAATAGACGATAGAAGGGGACGTACATTAAACAAAAAGAGAGAGATGTGATATATATAGAAGAGATACTTGAAAAAAAAAAAATTCTTAAAGGATGAGAAGAAACATTGGGAAAGATGTTTCTATTAACGAAATTAAAAAAATACATACAACAAAACTTCTAAAAAAAAGGAAGCCAAGAAGTTAGAGATAGTCGATTGACAAAATTTTAAAAAAATAAAATAAAAAAGAAAAGGATAAGAGATATCTAATGGAAAATGAGACATTTAAATTAATTATTTATAGAGAAATGTAGATTTCAAATCATAATTTGATTTTCAAAAGAAAAATATTTATTTAATGTGAAGTAGAGATCATTTAAAATAAAATTGTGAATAAGAGATTAGAGGATAAAATGTGATTTGTTTTAATTTTTTTACCTTTATTTAACTTGAAGTAGATATTAGAGATAAAATGTGATTTAAAAAGAATATTTTCGTAAATAGGTGATTAGAGTATACATTTGATTTTTCTTAATAGAAAATCCCCTTTATTTAATGAGAAATATAGATCATTAAAGATAAAATGTGATTTTTTTTAAAATATATTTTATCTGAATTAAAAATTAGAGAATATAATGTGATTTTTCATTTATTTAATGTGAAATAGATATGAGAGATAAATCGAGATTTCTTTAATGATTTAAATATGAAATTATGTAAGATATCCCAATAATTATCGACTACAAAGGGAAAATCAAATGTTTCACTGTACAATCCTTTTAGATAGTATATACATGTATATGTATTTACCCGTAGTTAGTGAATTCTAGAATACTGAGGTTTAACTATTTTAAGATTTCAATCCTAAAAAGGTATACCTATAGAAATACACCGTATTCAATATTTTAGAAATCATTAATTTCAAGCAAATACAAATAGGTAACACAAAGAAGATAATAATTATATAATAATATAATAATATAATATAAAATAAACGATAAAATACATGCATGCACAACTTGCAAAAACTCGAAAAAATATGAAAAAAATATTAAACGTGATAACAATATTTATAAAATAATTAGAAAAAATTTAGATAAAACTGGATTCGTTAACAAACATTTAAATAAATAAAAAATTAGTCGGATAAAATTAATAACCAAATCTTCAATAATTATTACTACAGACTCATCGAAGACAGATCAAGAATTATAAAAAGTTAGATCACGTGTTGTTCAACAGATTTGCTAAAAATTTTAATAATAATTTTGCCATTTTTCCAATTCAATACTATATATTCCAACTCCTCAAAACAGCCTACTTATCTCTTTTAAAACACGGCCCAAGCCCACTTATCTCTTTTAAAACACGGCCCAATTTTCTAAGCTGAGCCCACTTTGTAAAATAAAAAAGGCAAGAGAAAACCCTAAAACTCTTTCAACCTAGGCTCGGCGCCACTTCTTCTTCACGCCATCTACTTCGGCAGCTGAGTGTCGCCGCCGCTTTGTTCCCGTTAAAGCTGCTGCCGCCATCGCCTTTCCTCCGCTCGTGCCGCCGCAGCTTCATTCCTAGCGGTTTTGCACTGATTTTCTACTCTTTTTTGGTTACTGGTATTCTCCCAATCTCCATCTATCACTTTCTTCTAGCTTGGGAAACAAGAATTAGAATTTACCTAATGATAGAATGGAGGGGTTTTTGTCTTATTTGATAACAATAGCCGAATATCAACGAAAAAACAACAACCTCAAGAACTCTCTTAATTTCCTAGCTTGATTGATTCACCGAACAACTTCAAGCTGACTTGTAGCAATTGGTTTAATTACTTTAATTTTCTAAATTAGTTTGCACCAAAATGATAAACAAACAACAATGAAGGGTATCCATAACGAACGTATGAAGAACATGGGGAAACAAAAGTAGGGCGAGAGGCAAGAGCTAAAGAAAATAAAACCCTCAAAAACTCTTCCTCTGATGTGATTCTGTAACGCTCATGCTAATCTCTACATTTTCCTTGCCGTTGCTCTTTCACTCATTATTTTTAGCTCTACCATATGATGTCCCTTGCCATGAATTAGAGAAGAGTTGTCCATATATATATATATAGATATAGAGAGGAAGGCCAGAAGAATAGCCTGAGGTTTCTAATGGCCTTTTCATGATTCGATTCACTTATCCTAACAATTATCAGTTAACCCTAATTAATTCACAATTTTAGTTCTTACTTTTTAACAAATGGACAAAAGGTATAAAATTTGTCTTCTATAACATCATTTTGTAGAATGATAAATAAATGAAAAACTTAAAAAAGAACAATGTAAATGAAGTAAGAAAAAGAAGAAGGAAAAATGGGGTGAATTTCTCTCCCACACACACACACACACGCACAACAAAGGTTCATCATTATATTTGGAAGACAAAAAAAATCTGTTCCCCATAATTAGTTATCCTTAGAAGAGCGAGAGCCTTCTACTTAATGCCACTTCCTGATTTCTAAAGTAATAGATGATGCAGTTTGGTTGCAAATCTCAGTATTGCTCATGAATTTCGTTTGTTTGGTTTAAATCATCATAACGGTTCTGCATGGGTGTCTCAGGTCATTTGTCTTTGGGTGAGCTGAAAGTTGGATTGAGATATGGCGTCTTTTGTAAAGCCAGAGAATGCTTTAAAACGAGCTGAAGGTGAATGATCATAATGTTCTCTTTTGGATTTGCTATAAATTGATTTCTATTTGCGAATATGCCATTATTTTTCTGGGTACTTTGTTTTAGTAGTATGTTTTGGTTCTTTTGATGAATTCTGGTACTTTAAGTTCTCATAATTTAATGAATGTTTTCCATTTATTGTTTGTTGGGAAGTTTGTTCAGTATACATGTCCTGATCTACATCTAGAACATATACATTATTAGTGTGTTGATGACTGTAGATTTATTGATTTGACTTTTGGAAGTTTTTCCTTGAAGTTTGCCTAATGGTAGTCTTCATTTTATGTTTTGAAATTTAAGTTTGGTTACTCGTACTAGTTGTGAATCCCATTCAAGTGGAAGGGGTCTTTTTTTGGGGTGGCTTATGACGTATTAATTCTATAGTTGGATAGCATATTCATGTTTTGAATTTTATGTTCTGATAACTTATTTTATTGTTAAAACATGTCATTTGGCTCTTCAATTTTTTTTAAGTGCTTCTGAACTCTATTCATTTTCTTATTTTATTATCATAATATAATGTGTATACCATATATAGGGGTAGTTGGAAGACATATTACAAGATCATTGGAATACCTCTTTTCTAATTCTGGGGCATACACTGTCATTTGCCATTGTTGTGACACGTGTTTCTTGTAACTGGATTTTCATGTTTTTGTTTCTAGTTCACCACTGTTGATGTATCTATTTTGAAATTTATGATGTTTCTATTGGTTTCTTTTTGTGTGAAATGAAGCATTAAATTTATTTTCCTTGTATGTATTCAGAGCTCATAAATGTTGGCCAGAAGCAAGATGCCTTGCAAGCCCTTCATGATCTTATCACTTCGAAGAAATATCGAGCATGGCAGAAACCTCTTGAGAGGATTATGTTTAAGTATGTTGAGCTCTGTGTGGACATGAGGAAAGGAAGGTTTGCTAAGGATGGTTTAATTCAATATCGAATTGTTTGCCAGCAAGTTAATGTTACTTCCTTGGAGGAAGTAATCAAGCACTTCATGCATCTTTCCACTGAAAAGGCAGAGCAGGCTCGTACTCAAGCTCAAGCCTTAGAAGAAGCTTTGGACGTTGATGATTTGGAAGCTGATAAAAGACCAGAAGATCTGATGCTTAGTTATGTTAGTGGTGAAAAGGGTAAAGATAGATCTGATCGGGAACTTGTTACCCCCTGGTTTAAATTTCTGTGGGAGACGTATCGAACAGTTCTTGATATACTAAGGAACAACTCAAAGTTGGAGGCACTTTATGCGGTAAGTGATCACTAAGCCAGTCTTTTTGGTGTATGAGTTATTGAGCTACTTTTTCAGTTTATATATTCTAAAAAGTGAGAAGTATGTCATGCCTAAAACTTTTAGTATTACGGTGGAACTTAATTTTGGGCCCGGGAACCCTAGTTGAAACCCTATCATATTGTAACTTAGCTTCCTTATGGTTCTACTGGTTGGAGGATTTAAGAAAGCTTTTGATGTCTGTGTCTGGAAGTTATGTTTAAGGCTCCCTAGAGCAACTTTGTTAATTTACAACTTTAGTTCTTGAACTTTCAGACGTGCGTAAATTTGGCCCTAAACGTTTGAAGGTATCCAATAGGTCCATGAACATTCAACTTTGCATCCAATAGGTCGTGAAGTTTCGGAAGCCCTTTAATTTTGATTGTGTCTAATAGGTCCCAAAAATTTGATGTAATGGACATATAATTTAAAGTTTAAAGTCAGTTTGACATAAAATTTTATTTACACTCACTAGATCAATTAATGTTATAAAAAATTGAATATGTTAAGGCTCTATTATACACAAAATTGAAAGTTGAGAACATATTAGATATTTTTAAAATTCACATACCTGTTAGACATTTTGAAAATTTCCGGACCTATTAGACACAATTAAATAGTCAGGATCAAATAGACACAAGTTATGGAGCTTAGGAATTAACCTTGTATTTCAGTTATTTTATTTTATATTATTATTTTTTAAAAAGGTAACAATGGAAGCAATATATTAGTTGGTTAATGTTATGAAGATTGACATATGATGTAGATGTATTGAACTTTGGGTGGGTAGGCTGGTTTGTTTGTTTTTTTTTTTTTTTTTTAAAAAAAAATTATTTGACACTTCACTTTACCTTTTACATAATCCAATTTCTGGAAGAGAGGGTACAAAATCTATTCTAGAAAAGGTCACTGGCCTTTTTCAGTTTGGACATTATTTGTTTAGCATTAGTCAGAGCTTGAACATTAACAAGCCTTTCTGTCATGGTCACCACTATATAATTATGGGAGGAATTACTTTTCTATTTTTATTGGCCTTGACTTGTTCTGTACATTTACTGGATGAAGCATGCAGAATTTTGTACCGAGATGTAATAATTCTTCTAGCATTTTTCATTTGTAGATGACAGCCCATCGTGCCTTCCAGTTCTGTAAAGTGTATAAAAGAACAACGGAATTTCGTAGATTATGTGAAATTATCAGAAATCATCTTGCTAATCTCAATAAGTATAGAGACCAAAGGGATCGGCCTGACCTTTCTGCTCCAGAGAGCTTGCAATTGTACCTTGACACAAGATTTGAACAGCTGAAAGTTGCCACAGAGCTTGAGCTCTGGCAGGTCTGAATTTTTCTCTCTACATAAAGTTGTGGGTTAATCTCTAGATTTAAGAAATCCATATCAAGGTTTCTTCTCTACAAATCATGGCAATTCAAATATTTATTTATCACCGATTTTTGCAGGAAGCTTTTCGTTCTGTGGAAGATATTCATGGTTTGATGTGCATGGTGAAGAAAACACCCAAACCATCCTTGATGGTGGTGTATTACGTCAAATTAACAGAGATCTTCTGGATATCAGATAGCAATCTTTATCATGCCTATGCATGGCTGAAACTTTTCTCCCTTCAGAAGAGTTTCAACAAAAATCTAAGCCAGAAGGATTTGCAGCTGATAGCTTCTTCTGTTCTTTTAGCAGCTCTTGCAGTACCCCCCTATGACTCTAAGCATGGTGCTTCTCATTTAGAACTTGAACATGAGAAAGAGCGGAATTTGAGGATGGCCAATCTTATAGGGTTCAATTTAGATTCCAAACTTGAAAGTAGAGATGTGGTAAAACAATTTGGTTAATTGGATTTTCTTTTATATTTTTCATAGTCTGAACGGTACCTTACTCTCTATCTGTTCTTGTTTCATCCAGCTTTCAAGGGCAAATCTTTTTTCTGAACTGGTATGCCTGATTAACTTTACTTTGTTATTTCGTTGACTATTTCTCTCTTTCCCTCTAAATTATGATACTTCACAATTGGTTTGCATTCATTTTAAGTAAAAAGGGTGGATAGTATATTTCAACAGCTTCTGGAATTAGCACCATGCTTCCTATTGTGAAAGTTTAGCAACTAACGTTGATAAGCTTCCATACTATGACAGAGTCAATGATGAACGACTCTTCACATTTTTTTCATTAGGGCAGATTTGTAATCATCTCTACCTCACCTTTCTTTCTTTATGAACCATGTCCTTTTATTTACTGTGGAAATGCCATGCAAATACGCATCCTAACTTTTAGTATTGTACTCAATAATTCTAGTTCTATTTTCTTAGTAGATTTCTGCTTTCCCTTTAGGTGTCTAAAGGAGTCCTGAGCTGTGCAACTCAGGAAGTTAAAGATCTTTATCATCTTCTGGAGCATGAATTCTTCCCTCTTGATCTTGCAACAAAATTGCAACCCTTACTAAACAAAATATCAAAGCTTGGAGGAAAGCTTTCATCAGCTTCTTCTGTCCCTGAAGTGCAATTGTCTCAATATGTTCCGGCTCTTGAAAAACTTGCTACCCTGAGGCTACTTCAGCAGGTACTTTCTGTTACCTTTTATATATTGCGAATCTTGCAAAGCTAATCCTCGTATAGATAAAAGCATTGCTTGGTAATTTCATTTTATGCGCTGAACTTCTAATTTATCTGTTTTATGTCAGGTCTCCAAGGTGTATCAGACTATGAAAATTGAGAGTCTATCACAGATGATCCCATTTTTTGATTTTTCTGCTGTGGAGAAAATATCAGTTGATGCAGTCAAACAAAATTTCATTGCCATGAAAGTTGATCATTCAAGGAACATTGTGTTATTTGGCAATTTGGTATTGAAATTTTTTTGTCTTCTTCTTGTTGGTTTCTTTTTGTTTTTTTGCACTACGGGACAAGGCCTAAGATGACTTCTTTTCCGTTGATGTTAATGTGTCCGATCTGATTCTTTTTTGCCTTTTTAAGATTATAATTAAACCTTGGTGATTTTGTCTCTGCCTTTTTTGATGTGTTAGTCGAATTCATCTGTGTCTTTATATCTTGTTAAAATCATTTCTATGTTGAGTCAAACTGAGCTTAGCTCAATGGTAGTTGGCACGACCTTCCTTGCTAGAGTTTAGAGGTTCAAACCTCCACCCCGTAGTTATACTAAAAAATCATTTATATTGAATTTAAGGGAATTACTTTAATCTTTTTCTGTTTATTAATTAGGATTTAGGAAATATAGTCTTTTCTATATATAACTGAAAAAAATGTTTGTAGGGTAACTGCTTTTTTATAAACTAAAGATTAAAAAATCATGATTGTTTTTATGGATCAATTTAGGGTATTGAATCAGAAGGGCTTCAGGACCATCTGACTGTTCTTGCTGAATCCTTAAACAAAGCAAGAGCTATGATCTATCCTCCAGTTATGAAGGCATCAAAAACAGGTAATATATTGCCTGATTTGGCAGATATTGTCGATAAAGAGCACAAGAGGCTGCTTGCTCGGAAATCTATAATTGAGAAAAGGAAGGAAGAGCAGGAACGACAACTTTTGGAAATGGTACCCTCACCAAACTACAGCTATATTCAATTTTCTTTAGTGGTGTATAAAGGGAAAAATGTGATGAACTGTCTTTAGGAACGCGAGGAGGAATCAAGAAGATTAAAATTGCTGAAGATAACGGAAGAGGCTGAGCAGAAACGGCTTGCTGCAGAATATGAACAAAGAAAAACCCAACGGCTTCGTAGGGAAATGGAAGAGCGAGAACTTGAAGAAGCACAGGCTTTACTTCTGGAAGCTGAAAAGCGTGTTGGTAAAAAGAAGGGAAGCAGGAAGCCGGTTCTCGACTCTGTGAGTTCTCTTTTGTGATTCTTTTTCTTATTTTGGAATGTTGTAGATTCTATTAATAACAATGGGTATATACTTTTAGGAAAAGTTGACGAAACAAACTTTAATGCAATTGGCCCTTACTGAACAATTAAGAGAGAGGCAGGAAATGGAGAAGAAGTTACAAAAACTAGCCAAAACTATGGATTATCTAGAAAGAGCAAAAAGAGAAGAGGCTGCGACGTTAATTGAAGCTGCATTTCAGCAACGGTTGCTTGAAGAGAGAATGATTCATGAACGTGATCAGCAGGTTCTGCTCTTCATTGTTTTATGACTATCATTATATACATTTGGTTGTAGTCGTTCATTGTTGTTTTAAAAAAATTTCTGAATGTGTGCTAATATATTTGTTAGTGTATTTAGGGAACAAAGTAAATTAAATATGACTATGGTATGATTATATTATCCATAGGAAAATAAGGGTATTTTCATTCAACAAAAAGAGTGGATATATTTTGTGGCATCAACTGTTGCTTGCACATTGTCTATATCAAAGTGTTGAAGCTTCCCATAAGTTTTTATCTGTTACATGTTTTGATTTTACTTTGTGTCTGAACATTCCAAAGCAGCATAAAGGGACAGAAAAACTAGCAGAACACTAATTTCTATATTCATGGAATCTTGCCTGTAGTATGAAAAGAAATAATTTCGTTATTAGGTACTTCCAGTTTTCCAGTTCTAGTGAAAAAGTGGGTTCTCAACAACATTATTATTGCATGTTTTTCTTAACAAGACGCCAGATAAGGAAGTAAACTTATCAAAGAGGGTTATGCTTCTAATTCTTTTTTCGGAAAAGGGGTTATGCTTCAAATGAGGTTAGGAGTTATTGCAGAGTGAGGGAAGTTTAAAAAATATTGGTGCAGGGTCTTCAGAATTATGGAGGTAGAGTTGGGGTAATTTAGATAAAACCTTAGGTTAATCCCTTTTACCCTATTTACGTATTGAATACTAATCCTTAAATGGGAAGTTCCCTTTCATGTATTATACTAATTGACTCGTAATAAAGATTCCAGAGGTTGATTCTTATCCTCTTTAGTCACTTAGGTTACAACTATTTTGGTATAAGAGCGACCGGATGGGATGACATTGACTGTCACTGGTGGAAGACCAAACAACTCTTGGCCACCCAATTGCAAGCTTTATGTGCTTTGCTCATTGTCGAACTTACACATACCTTGTTACTAAGGGCAACTCTTTAAAGTAGAAATCCATTGCATGAGCTGGAAAGAAGTGCGTTGCAAACCTTAGGTTCATCGAAGAAGACCATCAATTTTAGAGAATTCACCCAAAGATTGTGGGCTAAACCAATTTGGCGTATTTTCTCTTTCTGTAGGTTTAGCAGCTTTGTGTTTTCTAAGGAGGGATACTGATTCGCAGGTTCTTTTATGAAAAATTTCAACATATTCTTTCCTATGGAATTGTTTTTTTGTTCCTTTTTTTTTTTTTTTTTTTTTAAATAATCTGTCTTTGGAGGTAAGACTAGAGTAGTTTAGGTAAATCCTTAGGTTGATCCCTTTTACTTTGTCTATGTATTACTCCCTTATAAATGTGGAGGTTCCTCTCGTGTATTATACTAATAGATTCATGAAAGAGATTCTAGTATCTCCTCCGGTCACCTAGGCTATATCACAGAGTTTCTACTTTCTAGCTAGGATCACCATTATCCTGTGAGCTTTGATAAGCTGATGCTTTTGCACATGACTTATTTGTGGAATTACAATTTCCAAGGATTTCTTTCTTACATTTGGTTTACACAATTTACTAATCTTACAATGTTTTGTTTTGTTTTGTTTTGTATGTATTCAATCTATCTGTTTTTCATTTTTGTGTCGTCGGATTTTTCTTGCTACAGTTGATGATATGTTGATAATTAATAGGTGTTTTTTAGTTCTATGTTATTGAAAATTGAGTTTCTTTTCTGTTTCCAGCTGGAGGTTGAGTTGAGCAAGCAACGCCATGAAGGTGACCTCAAGGAGAAGAATCGATTGTCTAGAATGTTAGAGAGTAAGGTTAGTAATTCTATTTTCATAAGGCTCTATTGGGTTAATCTTAACCTTTGTCCACTCAAAGTTTTAGTGTTCATTGGGAATCGGGTACTGTAATCATGATATATTTTATTTTATTATTTTGCGATTTAAGAAAATCTTATCAATAATTGAAAATATTATAAATCTTATTTAAAAGTCAACATGAAAATTTAACATGCTTTCTTTCATCAGCTAACCCTTTTCTCCACCAAGTTACAAATATATTCAAGAACCCACAATATTAAATGTATAATTAACTGTTAACTGATAATAATTTATTTTTTTGTTTAACACAACTAATGTACAATCAGACGGCTCTCCTTTATAGCGAGTATAGTGCTTATTAATATGAAGAGTATTTCAAGTTTAATTAGTAAGTTTCATATAATGTTCTCTGAAATTGCACCTTTTTAATATACTGATCATTAATTGGATTGAGGTTGTTTGGTATTTTGGAATTATGTGATAGTTCTTATTATTGATGGATGCCTGATATTGTTTTGTGGGCACATCAGACGTAGACTACTTTTTGCTCTTATTCTTTAGTATTATTATTATTATTAGTATCAGTACTAGTATTCGTATTATCATCATCATATTTAGGTGTTCTGAAGTGGAACTTGAATGTACGAATCCGCAGAATTTAATTTTTAACACATGATTGAAGTTAACTATTTTTATGTTCTGCAGAAAATTTTCCAAGAAAGAGTCATCAGTCTTCGCCAAGAGGAATTCGGCAGACGTAGAGCTGAGAGAGAAGAACAGATCAGGCAAATAATTCAGGCCCGGAAAGCAGAAAGGGAGGCTAAGAGGAAGAAAATCTTTTATGTAAGGCATGAAGAAGAGAGGATTAGAATATTACGTGAGGAGGAGGAAGCACGCAAGCGTGAAGGTATTTGTTTAAAATGTTTTGGTTTTCTATGGGGTCAAACATCATTTTGTGCTTTGGTGAAAATCTCGTTTATGCACTTATGGATTAGTCCTGTTAGACATTGACATTGGGACTGGAAGGGCCAGGGGGTTGGGGTGGTTTAGAGAATTTTGAACATGGATTAAAACAACTTCAGGGATGGCTCCTTAGTTTTTCATATCATGTGCATTAGTGTGACAACTGAGGAGTCTACATTTCTAGACGGATATGTCTATATTAGCGATAGCCGATAGCTGATATGCTTGATTAACAATGTCTGGATGATGTAGTTTCTTTTTCTATTAATTTTTGCTGATGGCATCTTTTGAACTTTTGCAGAGGCGGAGAGGAGAAAGAAGGAAGAAGCTGAACGCAAGGCTAAATTGGATGCGATTGCTGAGAAGCAGATGCAGAGGGAGCGAGAATTGGAAGAAAAAGAAAGACTGAGGAAAGAAAGTCTCTTTGGTGGTGGCAGATCAGCTGATGCACCTGCTGCTCCTGCTTCTCGACCTTTGGAGTCGGGGACTGCTGCTCCTGCTGCTGCCGCCGCTGCTGCAGCGGCTGCTGCACCATCCCCAGGAAAATACGTGCCAAGGTTTCGTCGGACTGAAGGCTCCACCACAACCGCACCACCACCTGAATCTGATCGATGGGGAAGCAGCCGGCCTGATAATCGACCATCTCAACCGGATAGCTGGCGCAGTGATGATCGTAGACCTGCATTTGGAAGTTCAAGGTCATCATGGTCCTCTTCCCGCATTCCTACTCGTGCTAGCACGGACCGCTGATTGGGGTGACAAATGTGGCAAAGTTGATATGAATTGGGAAGAAAAATTTTGGATTTGACCTGGAAATTAAACCATTTCTGGAAAAAAATAATCACTTGTTTTTGCAACTACCGAGAAGTTGAGGAAAGAAGCAGCAGCCAAAAAGTTGTAATATTTGTTATTGGTTTGTGTTGTGTGTTACATTTATTAGTGGAAGAGGTGTCCTTTTGTTTTATAATGATATGAATGTACTACATCTACATGGCTACCAATTTTTATAGGCCAGCATTTTTAAGTAAGTTGTCTTTTCCTTCCATCTGTTGATGAACTGCTGCTTACTAGCATTTTTATGGACTATATATATGTTAATTGGCCCTTTTTAAGTTAATTTCTATTTGTTTTTTGGTTTCCATCGGGAGCTTTACTCTTTAAGATAGCTCTTATGATAGATCGAAAAATCGAGCGACGAATCAAATTGAGGTTGGTTGGTGTCAGTTTAAGAAAATTTAAAAAAAATAAAAAAATAAAGTCAACCAAACTGATCGATTGTTAAAATTGACTGATCTTACTTTTCAATGGTTGAGGTCGGTTTGAACATTTATTATTCATTCGATGTTTTCCGATATTTAGGTTTTGATGTAGTTCAGTTATAATAGATAAAATAGAGTTATTACCAAAGTTTTTATATACTTGTTATATTTTATAAATTTAAATAATTGTTTAGAATGATATATTTTATTTACTTAATTAATTTTTTAAAATTATTTTAAATGATAAAACTATTGAAAATATTTACATTATATTAAAATTTCGTAGATACTGTTTTGGTTATTTTTTTAGATTTGAAAATAATCCATTAATTTTAAAATATGAAGGAAAATGGTTTGGTTTTTTTTTTTTTTTTTTTTTTTTTTTTTTTTTTTTTAAGAAATAAAAGAAACTGATATGGTGAGATGTCTAATTATGTGATTGTCGGAAAAAAAAAAGAGAGAAGAAACAAACTTATGAAATAAACGTTATTAAAATTATAAATAAAAAATTTAAATAAAATCGTATCTAATTCTAGGAGTCTGTACAAACGGGTTAAATAGGACAAAAAACGGTTAAGATTTAATATCCGATTAAAAATCACTTTTGATCTTTAAACTTAAAATAACATTCTAGTCTCTACACTTTAGTTGATAACGATTTAATCCTTGTACTTTTAAATTTATAACAATTTAGTTTCTAAACTTTAATAAGTAATGATTTAACACCTATATTTTGAAAATCATAACTATTTAGTATTTATTATGAAAAACGTCTTTAAAATTAAGTGTTAAATTTTATTATGTAACAACCTAATCTTTATAGTTCATAAAAAAATTTAATTTTGGACCAATTAAACAATCTACATGTGTATCTTAAGAATACTTTTCACAATAAAGACTAATTTGTTAAAAATTGTATAGACACCAAATTATTACTTATTAAAGTTCAAAGACTAAATCATTACAAATTTGAAAGTACATGGATTAAATTGTTACCAATAGGAACTAAATTGTCTCTTTAATGAAAATTGAGGGTCAAAAGTGATTTTTAACCTTAATATTAAATGTAGCAGGTTTAACTTATGTTATTTGGATATTATTAGTTAGGTTTATTTTAGAGGTAAAAGTCCATTGGATCCATTTTAATACTTATATGTACATTTATTTTCATGTTCATTGTAAATTGAGAAATCCTACCAACATGAGCGTAGCTCAACTGACATAGTGCTTGTACTATGCTCTTAGATAATTCGATTCACCATGTTTAATGATTAAGACTTAAAGATCCTTTATAGAAGGTCATGTTCGATCTGACTCACCATATTTTAGTTTGAGTCAAAATTACAATTGCACGATAGATTACATCTTCTAATCAGGATAATTAGGCTTGAATACCTCTCCTATTATTATTTTCCATCACAAACAAACACCACTTCCAAAATTATTTTCACACCACTTGTTAAGCTGCTTTCGTGAGGAAAAACTGTCACTTTTAAAATTTCGTTTAAACCATCCTTTTGGGATCGATTCTTAGAATATTTCCATTTCCTAAAGGCATAAATCATGAAGTTATCATTCTTGATGAGAGGGGAGTAAGTAGTGCCAGGTTTTTTTTTTTATGAGGTTATAAATCTTAGGCTCTTTTTAAGTAAAATAAAATTGTCAATAACACCAGAAGATCACCTTGTTATGTAGCAAAATTTGATCAAATTTCGCTACTTTGAAGCGAACGGTGTGGAAATTTTTTTTATCACTTGTTATGTGTGCAAGAGGGCTTTTCCTAGGCTAATGTTGTTCAAATCCTTTTTATCAATTAGTCGTAACCATGGATTTCTTAAACAAGATGATCAAGAATTTACGCTTCTTTGAGAAAGAATCGTCTCCAAATAAAGGCCTACTACCTTAACAGATCCAAGAAAAAAAAAGAACCAAGGAAGAGATAATGTAGTTAAAAATGATGGCCTATAAGATGGTAGGCATGTCATGTAGTATATAATTCATATAATTTAGAAAATAAAAGGGCGCCTATTCCACCCATAACAAATATTACAACCTTTTCGTTGCTGCTTCTTCCCTTAAATTCTCATACTAGTAGCAAAAATAAGTCATTATTTTTTTTTTTTTTCCAGAAATGACTGAATTACCCTATCAAACCCAAAATTTTACTTCCAAATTCATATCAACATTCCCACATCTGCCACCACAATCAGCGGTCTGTCCTAGCACGACTAGGAACTCGAGACGAGGACCATGATGTCCTTGAACTTCCCAACGCAGGTCTACGTTCATCACTGCGCCAGCTATCCGGATGAGATGGTCGATTATCAGGCTGGCTGCTTCCCCATCGATCAGATTCAGGTGGCGGTGCATTAGGGCTGGAGCCTTCAGTCCGTCGAAACCTTGGAACATATTTTGCTGGGGAAGGTCCGGCAGCCGCAGCAGCTGCAGCAGCAGCAGGAGCAGCAGTCCCGGACTCCAGAGGCCGAGAACCAGGAGCAACATCAGGTCTAGCAGGTGCATCAGCTGATCTGCCACCACCAAACAGACTTTCTTTCCTAAGTCTTTCTTTTTCTTCCAATTCTCGCTCCCTCTGTCTCTGCTTCTCAGCAATCTCATCCAATTTAGCCTTGCGTTCAGCTTCTTCCTTCTTTCTCCTCTCCGCCTCTGCAAAATTCAAAAGATGCCATCAGCAAAAATTGACAGAAAAAAAACTACATATCCAGACATTTTTAATCAAGCATATCAGCGATCACTAAATATAGTTTCTCGAGAAATTTGAGAATATACATTTTAAAAGCTCAGATATTTCATACCCCCCATACCTTAACATGAACTTGGTTCACTGGATCTATTATCTGGGGAAAATAAAACTGCCATCGAAAGGGATTCAGTACATTTGTTGATGGCAGTGGTTGATTTGAGAGCCATTTTTTGTTTGTAGAGGGGTTTCTTAATGTTATCAAACACATCGATATAATAATGAAGACTCCTCACACGAACGTACATGATATAAACAAAACAAGGAGCCATCTCTGAAGTTTGTTTCAATCCATGTTCTAACTTCTCTAAACACCCCCGCCCAATGTTCATAATGTCTAACTAACAGGACTAATCCATAAATGCATAAACGGGATTTTCAAAAAGCAGAAAATGATGTTAGATCCCATAGAAAAGCCAGAACATTTTAAAAACTACCTTCATGCTTGCGAGCTTCCTCCTCTTCACGTAATATTCGAATCCTCTCCTCTTCACGCCTTACATAAAAGATTTTCTTCCTCTTAGCCTCCCTTTCTGCTTTCCGGGCCTGAATTATTTGCCTGATATGTTCTTCTCTCTCAGCTCTCCGTCTGCTGAATTCCTCTTGGCGAAGACTAATGACTCTTTCTTCGAAAATTCTCTGCAAGACAAAAAAAGGTTAAATTTAATCATGTGCCAAAAGTCAATTTCTGCAAAGGTTCGTAAATTCCGGTTTCAACTCATACAAAGTTATAAAACAATAATAATAATAATTCTTTCTTAAGAAATTAAAATAATAAATAATAAAAAAGAAAAAAGGAGCTAGAAAAATAATCCTACAGACTTGTGTGCTCACAAGGCTACAAGACATCGGACAATAACGATAGAACTATCACATAGTTTCAAAATACCAAACAGCCTCAATCCAATTAATTATCTCTATGTTAAAAAGGAGCGATTTTGGAGAACATTATTGGAAACTTACTATTAAAACTTGAAATGCGCTAATCATAAGTGAACACTATACTAAAACATATTTGTGATAAGCTTACTGATTTTCCTTTTCTATAGGAAACAAATACATATATTCAAAAAAGGAGAAAAAACAGCTTTATGGCAAGGGGTATGCTCTTAACATTAAGAGCCTTCCAATTTTAAATTAGAGTGTATTAAACCTAAAATAAAATAAAATAATAACGGTTCAAAGTTAATTATACATTTGATATTGTGGGATCGTGAATATATTTAAGAAAAGTAAAATGATAATAGAAATATTATTTAAAATTGGATGACATAGGATTGATGAAAAAAAGTACATTAAATTTTCGTGTTGACTTTTAAAAAAGATATATACTCTTTTTTATTATTGATAAATCACAAAATAATTAAATAAAGAATACGTGATCACAGTACACGATAACCAATGAATCTCTAAAACTTCGAGCAGACAAGGGTTAAGATTAACCCAACAGAGCCATATGAAACTAACTACTAACCTTACTCTCCAACATTCTCGCCAATCGATTCTTCTCCTTGAGGTCACCTTCATGGCGCTGCTTGCTTAACTCTACCTCCAGCTAAAAAGCAGAAAAGAAACTCATCTTTTAATAAAATAGAACTAAAAAACACCTATTAATTGAAATAACATCAACTATAGCAGGGAAAATCTGACGACATAAAAATGAAAGCACAATAATTTGATTTAGGAAAATTTGCAAACAGCACTAGATGCCACAAAAAATATATCAACCCTTTTTTGTTGCATGAAATGCCCTTTATTATGGATGATATAGCCATACAATATACATGTTTATTTACTTTGTTCCCTAAATACACTAACATATATATTTTCACAGTTCAGGATTTTTTTTTAAAAAAAAAAAAAAAAAAAAAAAACCAAATGCATATAATCATAGATAGTCACAGTTTCTTTCAATGTGTTGAAAAAATCATTCAGAAAGCAAGACCTGCTGATTACGTTCATGAATCATTCTCTCTTCAACCAAACGTTGCTGAAATGCAGCTTCAATTAAAATTGCCGCCTCTTCCCTTTTTGCTCTTTCTAGATAATCCATAGTCTTGGCTAGCTTTTGCAATTTCTTTTCCATTTCCTGCTTCTCCCTCAATTGTTCAGTAAGGGCTAATTGCATTAAAGTTTGTTTCGACAACTTTTCCTGGAGATACATTCCCATTGTTATTAATCAATCCAACATCCTTCCAAAATAAGAAAAACAATCAACAAAAAAGAACTCACAGAGTCAAGAACCGGTTTTCTGCTTCCCTTCTTTTTACCTACACGCTTTTCAGCTTCCTGAAGTAAAGCCTGTGCTTCTTCAAGTTCTCGCTCTTCTATTTCCCTACGAAGCCGTTGGTTTTTCCTTTGTTCATATTCTGCAGCAAGCCGCTTCTGCTCAGCTTCTTCAGTTATCTTCAGTAATTTTAACCTTCTCGATTCTTCCTCACGTTCCTAAACACAGTTCACCACAATCTTTTCATATATGCACCACAACAGAAAACTGAATATGGCTACTCACAGTTTGATGAGGGTACCATTTCCAAAAGTTGTCGTTCCTGCTCTTCCTTTCTTTTCTCAATTATTGATTTTCGAGCAAGCAACCTCTTGTGCTCTTTATCAACAATATCTGCCAAGTCAGGCAATTTATCACTTGTTTTTGAGGCTTTCCTAACTGGAGGATAGATCATAGCTCTTGCTTTGTTCAAGGATTCAGCCAGAACGGTCAGGTGGTCTCGAAGCCCATCTGATTCGATACCCTAAATTGATACATAAAAGAATAAACAACCATGCTTATAAACATCAATTTAAAATATATACAGGAAACTAAGAAAAGACTATAGTTTCCCTAAATCCTAATAAATAATGAGAAAAAGAGAGAGTCATTTTCGTAAATTCAATATAAATAAATTGAATAAGATATAAAAACATGTTGAAGATGATGTAAACTAACACATCATAAAAGGTAGAGACAAAATAATGAGGGTTTAATTATAACTTAAACAGCAGAGAAAAATAAGATGGGATACATTGACATTAAGGGAAAAGCAATTATCGAGCATGGCTCAAATCTCAGCGGCCTTGTCCCTTAGTGCAAGAAGAGAAGGAAAAAGAAGACAGAGAAAAAGATTCAATACCAAATTGCCAAATAACACGATGTTCCTTGAATGATCAACTTTCATGGCAATGAAATTTTGTTTAACTGCATCAACTGATATTTTCTCCACGGCAAAAAAATTAAAAAATGGGATTATCTGCGATAGACTCTCAATTTTCATAGTCTGGTACACCTTGGAGACCTAGCATAGTATAGATGAATAAAAAGTTCAGTGCATCAAAACGAAATTACCAACTAATGCTTTTTCTTTATTTATGAGCAATAGCATTGCAGGGTTCACAATATATAAAATCTGTACAATACATACCTGCTGAAGCAGCCTCAGGGTAGCAAGTTTTTCAAGAGCCGGAACATATTGGGACAATTGCACTTCGGGGACAGATGAAGCTGATGAAAGCTTACCTCCAAGTTTTGATATTTTGTTAAGTAAGGGTTGCAATTTTGTTGCAAGATCAAGAGGGAAGAACTCGTGCTCCAAAAGATGATAGAGATCTTTAACTTCCTGAATTGCGCAGCTCAGGACTCCTTTAGAGACCTAAAGGAAAGCAGAAATCTACTAAGCAAATTGAACAATAATTATTGACTGCACACTAAAAGTTGTGATACGTATTTGTATGGAATTTTCACTGTAAATGAAAAGACATAGTTCTTCGTATAAAAGAGGTGAGGTAGAAGATTGCACTCAGCTCTAATGAAAAAGATTTAGAGTCATTCATAGTTGGCTAAACATAGTATGAAGCTTTTCAACATTAGTTTCTATTGCTAAACTTCCAATAAGAAGCATGTTTTTTTTTAAAAAAAAAAAAGAGAAAAATTATAAGAAACAATCTCATATGAAATATTCAAAGAGTTGCAAAACGAGCCCATGACGGGATTTCAAAAGATCCCTCCCAAAAGAAACAAGGAAATTTAAGCCGTAACTTTAGAGCGGTCGTATATTTTTACTCCAAAAAAAAGCATAATAAAGATGAATAAAGAACTTCCATGGGGTTCTTTCTTTTCCATGAAAAATTCTTGTATAATAGGAAGCATGGCGTTGATTCTAGACGGTATTAAAAATTTACTATCCACTCTTATTACTTCAAATGAATGTTAACCAATTGAAGTATCATAATTTTAGAGGGTAAGAAGGAAACAGTCAACAAAATATTGAAGTAAAATGAATTAGACATACCAGTTCAGAAAGAAGATTTGCCCTTGAAAGCTGGATGAAACATAAACAGAAAGAAAGTAAGGCAATGTTCAGGTTGTGAAAAATATAAAAGAAAATCCAATTAGGCAAGTTGTTTTACCACATCTCTACTTTCAAGTTTGGAATCTAAATTGAACCCTATAAGATTAGCCATCCTCAAATTCCGTTCTTTCTCATGTTCAAGTTCTAAATGAGAAGCACCATGCTTAGAGTCATAGGGGGACACAGCAAGAGCTGCTAAAAGAACAGACGAAGCTATCAGCTGCAAATCCTTCTGGCTTAGATTTTTGTTGAAACTTTTCTGAATAGAGAAAAGTTTAAGCCATGCATAGGCATGATAAAGATTGCTATCCGATATCCAGAAGATCTCTGTTAGTTTGACGTAATACACCACCATCAAGGATGGTTTAGGTGTTTTCTTCACCATGCACATCAAACCATGAATATCTTCCACAGAACGAAAAGCTTCCTGTAAAAATCAGTGATAAATAAAATTTTGAATTGACATTATTTGTAGAGAAGAAATCCTGATATAAATTTTTGAAATCTGGGCATTAACCCACTTCTCTTTACAGAGAGAAAAATTCAGACCTGCCAGAGCTCAAGCTCTGTGGCAACCTTCAGCTGTTCAAATCTTGTGTCAAGGTATAATTGCAAGCTCTCTGGAGCAGAAAGATCAGGCCGATCCCTTTGGTCTCTATACTTGTTGAGATTAGCAAGATGATTTCTGATAATTTCACATAATCTTCGAAATTCTGTTGTTCTTTTGTACACCTTACAGAACTGGAAGGCACGATGGGCTGTCATCTACAAATGAAAAATACCAGCAGGATTAAAATGAGTAACATTGCCATTCAATATTATAACAATGGGTACTATTATTCCAACGGTTAGACCTTTCTTGGATATAGATTCTCTATTTCGAATTTTAAATTTTTGTGGTACGGAAACGAAAAGACTGGAATGATACATGAATGATAGAAAAATTTCCGGATCAAAACCTTACTTTCCTTCTAATTTATTAAAAACAATAAAAGAAGAATTCATTTTATGGTAAAAATACATTCAGCTTTGCAAGAAGAAAAGAAAAAAGAAAATGAAATGGGACCTATTAAACACAATTGAAATTTAAGAACCTAAAAGATACTTTTTAAAGTTCACGAACGCAAAGTTGAAAGTACATAGACCTATTAGATACCTTTTAAAAGTTTAGGGGGGTCAAATTTACACAGCTAAAATTGTCCGCTAAACTTGAAATTTAAACTCAAAAAAAAAAAAAAAAATCAAATTCTTAGGCAAAGTAGCTCCAGGAACCCTAAACATGACTTCGGGATATGGATATCAAATGCTTTCTTAGATCCTCCAACTATTAGAACCAATAGGAAGCTAAGTTACAATATGACAGGGATTTAACTACTACTGCCAGGCCCAAAATAACGTTCCATCGAAATACTAAAAGTTGTAGGTATGACATTCTTCTCATTTGTTTAGAAGATATGAACTGAAAAATTAACTCAATAACACATACACCAAATAACTAGCTTAGTCATGACCTACCGCATAAAGTGCCTCCAACTTTGAGTTATTCCTTAGTATTTCAAGAACCGTTCGATATGTCTCCCACAGAAATTTAAACCAAGGGGTAACAAGTTCGCGATCAGATCTATCCTTTCCCTTTTCACCACTAACATAACTAAGCATCAGATCTTCTGGTCTTTTATCAGCTTCCAAATCATCAACGTCCAGAGCTTCTTCCAAGGCCTGAGCTTGACTACGAGCCTGCTCTGCCTTCTCGGTGGAAAGATGCATAAAGTGCTTGATTACTTCCTCTAAAGAAGTAACATTGACTTGCTGGCAAACAATACGGTATTGAATTAAACCATCCTTCGCAAACCTTCCTTTCCTCATATCCACACAGAGTTCAACATACTTGAACATAATCTTCTCAAGAGGTTTCTGCCATGCTCGATATTTCTTTGAAGTGATAAGATCATGAAGGGCTTGCAAGGCATCTTGCTTCTGGCCAACATTTATCAACTCTGAATACATGCAAGAAGAATAGATTTAATACTTGCTAAGCTTCATTTCACAAAAAAAGAAAACAGACACGTCATTAATTTCAAAATAGGGAAAGGAAATAGATCAACAGAACAGTGGTGGACTAGAAACACAAACATGGAACTCAAGTAACAAGAAACACAAGTCACAACATAGGCAAATTGACATTTTATATGCCCAAAATTAGAAAAAAAGATATTCTCAATGTCACTCAGAACGCATATACTGAAGCGATTTCCCAACAAAACAATAAATGGAAAACATTCATTGGATTTTGAGGACTTAAAAGTACCAGAATTTGTAAAAAGAACCAAGCATTCTACTGAAACAAAGTTCCCAAAAAATTAATGACATACTCGCAAATACAACTCAATCTATAGCAAATGCAAATCCAAAAGAAAAAAACATTATGTTTATTCACCTTCAGCTCGTTTTAAAGCATTCTCTGGCTTTACAAAAGACGTCATAACTCAATCCAATCTTTAGCTCACCCAAGGCGAGCATGCAATGCTGAATGACCTGAGACACCCATGAAGAACCATTATCAAGACTTAAACCAAACAAACAAAATTCATGAGCATTACTGAGAACCAACTTCCATAGTTTTTTTATTATTACTATTGTTAATGAACAGACTTGCTTTCCTCTTGAGGGTGTTGTTGGATTTGTAGTTTAGTTTTCTTTGTTTTTAGTTTTATTGGCAAATAATCCTTGTGTTTGGAATTTTGGGTTTCAAGATTTAAGGGAAAAAAATCTCAATGTTTTATTGGCAAATATGAACAAACCCTAAATTGAAGCATCCATGGCTTCATTTCAGCTCTTTCCTGCAACCCTTTCTCTTCCCCATCTTCAATTTACCCGTTTTTCTTCCTTTCTACCCATCAAATTACAAAGCTGAAACTCCAGATTTATCTCCGATTTTCAACTCATCATTTACAGAACATTTACAGAAACTCGTTTAAATCACTGAAACAAAACCCACCAAGAGGTTCCATCACTGGCGAAGGCAATGGGGTTGTTGAAACGCCCAGCACAGTCGCCGAGGGAGGAAAAATCAATCTCCCTTCTCTTCTTCTACTACTACTAAAAAGAAAACAAAAAGTTCTAAGAAACCCCAAATCTTAGAAGGAAACCCATTTCATCAGGTTTCCGAAGAAGAAAACGAAGACGAGTAAATCGATACAACAACAGAAAACTTAGGTGCTCATAAAATTTCCAGAAACAAAAAGAAAAAAATCCGCCAAATTCACAAAAAGGAAAAGGGCACGATGATCATCGCAGATCGATTGACGATAAGTATCAGAAGAAAAACTTACTTGAAGACGAACAAAAATTCCACGAAAGACCTCAACGATGGAAATGTGGAGCTGATTGTGAGAGAGAGACCGACGGTTGATACTGATTGGAAAACAGCAGCTGAATCGATGAAATTTGGAAATGGAACCCAACTCAAATGAGTCGGTTCGGGTAAACTGCGAACCGAACGGTTCGGCTCGATTAGTGATGAAACTGATTGGAATCGGTTTAATTTGGTTTGGATTTTTACCCCCTAATTATTAGGGAAAATATCAGTTTTGACTATACACTTTGTCAAGTTGTATCAATTTAATCATAAATTCATATAAATATTGCAATTTTAATCTTAAAAAAAAATTACAAAAATCACCCTTAAAGCAGAGTGGTGGTTACAATTACATCCTAAATTTTTAATTGTAAAAATTGAGTCTTCAAACTTATACAAATGTTAAATTTGAACAATCTAACTTGTATATTTGTAGAAATTGGAGCTCCAACTTGGAGTGAGTGCAAAGAACTCACTCATTCTTCAGTTTTAGAGAGACTTTTGAATTATAAGGTACAACGAAGAATCGTGACCTACGCCAGTTCAAATTATCTCATTGATGTTCATCACCTGGGTATATGGAATGGAATCCTTGATATATGATTAGGCCAGTGCATTAGAATTCCTAGCTTCAACCACTGTAGCCACTTTTGGGGGGGTTCAAGTTCCCCCCACCTTGCGTTCGTTGACAAAACCAACTCGCTCACATTTGTGTTCAAGAGTCGTAAGTTGAAATAGCAGCATCACCTGATTCTCAAATGAAGGTTATGTGATGTCGAACTAGGATTGAAACCAAGTTGCTCATGTGTTGGAGTGATGATGAGAAAGACAAAAGAAAATAAAAAAAAAAAGGAAGAAACCAAATAGCAAACCTCAGCTTTGAGGCCCACTCATTCCAGCAGAAGTTAGTGAGGAAGGGGAGAGGTGAGGTTAAGAGTTGGAAAGTGGTTTTTATTTATTTATTATTATTATTATCTCAATTGTGTATCGATTGAAAGATAGGGCGACACAACCCCAACCAAGGGAGGGTTGCGAGGTGACCCCAAAAATCTCAGCTAGTTTGGGCTGACACTTTTCATTAAGAAATTCATTTGAACAAGTAGGGTTGGTTAAAGCGTCCAACCTATACCAACCTAATAAAGGGGAAAGTTCATAGGTTCGATTCCTACTAGATACACTTGGAGTTCGTTCAGCCTAGTTTCCCAACATTTTGGAACCTTTGGTTCATTAGCAAGGAGTACCTGACACTTTGGTCTGGTTCTCGATTCAAGAGCTAAAAAATGAGTAAAACCAAATCGAACCGACTGTTATTATATACATATCTATATATTTGAATTTATTCAACCCACTCCACAACCTATGTTCTTTTATTATTAAAAAGGCTAAATTTTATTCTTGAAGTCCAAAACAAAACTTATGTTCAGAGTCCAATGTAAAAAAAGTAAAACAAAATAAAACCCTAAACCACTTCCCCTTTCACTCTTCACGCACGCCACCATCTCCTCCACTTTCAGACTTTATGATTTCCTCTGTCCTAGTTGGCACCTCCATGCCGCCACCGGTCTGCATCCCACGCCACTGCCTTTTCTCACTTCTGCTCCTCCTCTCTCGATTGACATCATAAAATCTTCTCTTCTTTTCTTTTCTTGCAGCCTCTTCTCGCAATATTCATCTTTGACGCCACCTCTCTTCTCCTCTTTTCACCTCTTGCAGTCTCGACTCTCTAGGGCCATCCTTCATCTTAAACTTCTTTTCAAATTTTCATTTTCAACTTCTCTTTAAGTCTCTGGGCTAGCCTTTATCTTGGACTTCGACATACGCACAATCGCATGCAACTTTTCATCTCCAAATTGCAACATCTTCAAGTCTAAATCTTCAATATTTTGTTTTTTTTAATAAATATTTCAAGGGTTTTTTTTTGTTTTTTTAGAAAAGGAAAATTGGTTAAAAACTGAACAGAACCAACCTAAATCGAAGCAGGTTGGTTCGGTTCATAAACCAAAATCGATGCATATCGGTTTTTCACAATTCTTCCCTCTTATAAACCGAGTACCTTAGTTTTGTCCAAAATCGGACCTGATAGCACTAGAAATGTGCTATCTTCTTCTACTTAACTCGGGGTTGTTTAGCTACTTAATTTGGTTAAATTAATTATTTTTTAGGACTACAGTGTACAAGTAATCAAATTAAGCATTTGGGAAAAAAAGATGTTAAAATGATGAAGTTAGGAGCTAAAATGATCAAATGAAGAAGGAAAGAAGGTTGCTGCCCTACCGAGCGTGGCAATGCTTTCATCAAACCTAAGTCCAATGCTAGCTCAACGTTATTAGACATAATGCTCGGATGCAGGGCAACGTTGCAATACTGCCCCAATAATTGCAACGCTTTGGAGATGCCTTAATGCCATCGCCGCACCGCTCGTCAATGCTGCACCTCCAACGCTCGAGGACAAAATAGGCAGCGTGGCAATGCTCTCCTAGAGTGTTGCAACGCTACGTAGTTTTATGGACATTCAACCTCAGGTGCGTACAACACAATGTCAATGCAATGTTGTGACACTCAGCCAATTTGCACCGCAGCATTGCAACGCTCTTCCTAGCGTTGCGATGCTGTGGTATTTTTATAAAAGGATCATCTGGGTTAGTCAATTAAAATAAACAACACACACTTAATTTTGAGCGTCGCCGGCCACGGTTTTAGACGATGGAAATCAATTATTTTGCTTAGCTCTGCCTTAGATCTTAATGCCTGTTGATTGATTGATTGGTTGAGGATTCTCGCTTTTCCTTTAATTAACTTGATTTTATGGACTATCGGTTAGGATTCTAATCGAGTGGACTAAGTTTTAATTTAAATATTCTCACGTATCTTTTGATTAGTCTGTGATAGAATTAAAAAGGAATGAATTAAGCTAGAATTATCCAAGCTAAGTATTTTGTTCAATTGATTATTTTCGCATTATTTCACATTGAGCACTTTTCGTTTTCTTGAAATTTACTTCACAATTTTCACACACCCCCCCGGTTACTTCCTACAAGTGTCAATTTTTTAGGAATCTAAATCAACTATTTGTGGTTCGACTCCGGATTTGCTACTTGTACTACTAGTTAGTATAAGGGGTTAGTTTGGTGCATACAAATATCATTTGCATAGGCACGGGTTCACGGGCGACGGTGAATCCGGTGGCCTAGCAAATTGGCGCCGTTGTCGAGGAGCCAACAAATTTCTTGATTCTGAAACTTGTAGTGTTTATCCTTGCTAATCGATTTTCTCTTTTGGTGCATGATTCACACTCTCAAAGGTTCTAGACAGTTATAATTTACAGAGATTTCCAGGGAAGAGCGGAGAATCAGAAGAGAAAGGAGACAACAAACTGTGCCTGATAGAGATATTCGTGTTGAAGACACATCCGGAGAAGAAGGCATTCCTGAAGATCTATCAGTGATGGATGAACGAGAAAAAACTCTCAAGGAACTCGCAACACCAGATTTCACTCAGCAACTCTTGTGCATTGCCTATCCTGAAACGATAAGTAATTTCGAGCTTAAATCTAGCTTAATTCACTTACTTCCTGTATTTTTTGGTCTACAGAGGGAGTATCCACACAAACACTTGGAATTCTGTATGGTGTGCAATGGAATGAGACCTAATGAGGTGACCCATGAGCAGATAAATATGAGGGCATTCCCTTTTTCTTGAAGGGAAATGCCAAGGAGTGGCTCTACATTCTTCTGCCTGGGAGTATCACGTCCTGGGAAGAGTTGTAGAGGTAGTTTTTGGAGAAGTTCTTCCCAGTATCCCAAGCTACCAGTATCAGAAAGGAGATTTATAGCATTATGCATTTCGATGGGGAGACCTTTCACGAATATTGGAAATGATTCAAAAAGACTTGTGCCAAGTTTCCTGATGCGTTATTTTATAAAGTGGAAATATGGATGATATGCGTTGTGCACTCAAGTTTCCCCAGCGGAATTCAAATGTAAATTCCTCTGAGTTTCCTGGTAAATCCAAGGTCGAACACAGGGACTTGTGAAAAATAGTTGCGTTGGTGATTTTTATGAAGACTTGCGGTAACCAGTTAAATAAATAAATCGTTGGGTTTGTTGTTTGTGTTGATGAAAATAAAAAACGAATGCGGCAGAGTTTGAAAAGAGTTGGTAAATAGGAAATACGATGAATATGCGGTGAACAGGTTGAGAAAAGTTTCGGCAAACACTCCCTAGAATGCGTTCATGCTTTGCGATCATGCAACATGCATACAATAGTAAACCACCTCTCGGCGTGAATGCTACGGCTTCTAAGGCTAGAACACATGCGATAAATATGTGATAAGTCTACAGGGTTTACACATAAACCTCCATCTCTATTTATAAGATGACAACATGACATTCACACAAATATGTGACCACATAATATCATTCCCATCCTAGGATGCATGCGATGCAAGTTGACAAATATAGCTTATCTCTAAGTCTCTATCTCTTGTTTATGCAAGCCTAATCTTGCTCTTTCGAGTCCAGATTCTAACCTAGCTCTCTCGAGACATTAGGATCTTTCTTTAGATTCTCTCTCGAGTAACTCTAAAGGATATTTTTCACAGCATAAAACAAGACAATCGAAAGCAACGAACTTCCTAGGCCATGTTAGCTTAGTTCTTCTCAACCCATTCAACTAGTTTAGCTACTCATGCATACTAAGAGAGTGAGCAGATGTAGAAATAGAACTTTCATTGAATAGATATGAGATGAAGTACAAATAACAATGCAAGTATAGTAAAGAGCCTGGTAGCAATTTCTTGCTGCCAGGCGTTTACACTGTTTCTACTCGTGCTCTAAAGATATTCTCGCTCTTGCGAGAGTCGGCCCGCTCTCTGCTCTTACGCCCCAAGGTTCTCTCTCGAGCTGCCCTGGGCGATCTCCGGCGCCACCACTCTTCTCTTGCTCCGCCGTAAAATGGAAAAGAAAACTATGAACAGAAGCACTGGTGAACTTGTTAACTGATCAACCCCTTTTCTGAAGAATGCACTTGGTATTTATAGGGCATCAATGGTGAAAGACGACTTCTCTCTCCTGGTTGTACAGATGGGACAACTTTAATTCTTGATTGACGCGTCGAATGATTGTCACCGATAAAGCTGAGTGTACTTCGTGACTGTTATCGGCTGTCAACTTAATTTGGATCTGACTGTCATCAGCTTTTTGTCCCATCGCTTATTGTCCTTTTACCCAGATGCACCCACCATGTTGCGCTGACCAAGTTGCGGTGATTCTTCTTGGGCGAATGTTTGCGAGCATGATCAACACAAAGTCTTGCGATGAAGTTGCGCTCGGCCAATATATTCCTATGATCGCAATCTCTGTATTGCACTAACGCATATTCTGCACAAAAATGTAAAGATCAACTACTCTAATGCGTTGGACGCATGCAACCACAATATTATAGAATTTATGCTTAATGGATGCAATTTAACATATTTTATCAATGCGCTCCAACATTGTTTAGTAACTTAGCACTATGATAACGTGCATTTCTGCCCGTTATCATTTCCCCATCTTCAGATCTCAAACCAGTTATTGATCCAATACTTTTATGAGGGATTGATGTAGATCGAAAAAAGCAGCATAGATGCAACTGCAGGAGGAGTCTTAGTCAATAAACCCTCATTGAGGCAATGAACCTGATAGCTATTATGGCAGTAAATTCCCAACAGTTTGGAACTAGAGCTGCAGTCAGTGTCAAGTCCGCCACGAGGTAAGTGAACTTAAGAAAGAAATATTTGACTTAGATTCTGTTGTGAAGCAGCTGACAAATGTGGAGATTGAACAGCTCGCTACTGTTTGCCGAGTGTGTCATGGAACTAGCCATTCAACTGACGTTTGCCCAAGTGCTCTGCAAGGAGCAATGCCTGAGGTAAATACTGTTGGAGGCTATAATTTCAATGGGCAACACAGATGGCGGGACCCATTCAGCCAGACTTACAATCCTGGGTAGAGAGATCACCCAAACTTCAAATGGGGAGGACAGAACGAGCATGCTCAGCCTAATCATGGAGCCCCGTCTGGTTTAGGTATGTCCTTGGAAGATATGGTTAAAAGTCTTGTTGACAACTATTTTAAATTTTAGTAGGATATAAAAAGTTTTTCAGCAGGATGCAAAGAATGCCATTGAAGCTTTGGGGACCTAAGTTTCTCAACTAGCCACCTCTATGAGTAAATTGAAGATGCAACTTGGAAAACTCCCGTTCCAGCCAGAGTCTAATCTCAAAGAAAATGTAAGTGCAATAACGCTAAGGAGTGGCAAGGAGTTGGAGCCACCCGCTGAGTCAATGGAGCCAGAATTGGAGAGCCTAGGAACTTCTTCTTCGAATTCTACCGTCCTACCACCACAAAATAAACAGGGAGTATCTTCTCACCCTTATCCTCCTTTAGATGCGCACGTGCCTAAAGTGCTTTTTTCTTCCAGGCTTGCAAGGTCAAAAGAACCAATGGTAGACAAGGACAAGGAGCTTTTGGAAATGTTCAGAAGGGTGGAGATAAATATTCCTCTCCTTGATGTCATCAAGCAAATTCCCAAATATGCCAAATTCTTGAAAGAGCTTTGCACGAGGAAGAGATAAGCTAAAGAAAAGGAGAGAATGGTGGTAAGTCAATCTGTGTCTACAATCCTCAAGAAAAATTTGCCTGAAAAACAAAAGGATCCAGGTATGTTTTCTCTCCCTTGCATCATAGAAAAAAAAGAAAATTGATAGGGCCATGCTAGATTTGAGTGCATCAATAATGTTATGCCTTATTCAATTTATCAAGAATTAAAATTAAAAGACCTAATTGAAGCTGGAACTGTGATTCAATTAGCTTATAGGTCTTTTATACACCCATTAGGAGTCATAGAGGATGTCCTAGTTCAGGTTAATGAATTGCTTTGTCCTGCTGACTTTTATGTTCTTAAGATGGAAGAGCCCACATCTATCTCATCTGTATCAATCTTGCTTGGTCGGCCTTTTATGAAGATGACCAAGACTAAGATTGATGTGGATGAAGGCACTTTGTCTGTTAAGTTCGTTGGTGAGTTGGTTAAGTTTAATATTTTCGATGCTATGAAATCTTTCACTGTAGAACATGTACAATCTTTGTGCCAGATTGATGTGTTTGACTCTTTTGAGCAGGAGGTTGTATGGGACGTCTATGACGATGATGAGGATGACTCAGGAGATTTGATTTCCCTTGGAGAGCTTGCCACCTTGTCTATGACAGAGTCGGTAGGTATGCTCTCTTGTTTTGATGTTGAATCTTTTGACAAGGTGCTTCCTTCTGTTTTTCAGGAACCTAAATTGGAGTTGAAGGAGCTTCCAGACCATCTTAAGTATGCCTATCTGGGGAAGCTGAGACCTTGCCTGTTATAATTTCAAAGAACCTGACTGAGGAACAAGAGAAACAATTGGTTGAAGTCTTGCAGAAATACAAGCTGGCCATTGGATGGATGTTGGTCGACATAAAAGGTATTAGACCTGCTGTGTGCATGCATTGGATTTCTTTGGAAGATGGAGCTAAGCCTTGTCAACAGCCTCAACAACATTTAAATCCTGTCTTGAAGGAGGTAGTAATGAAAGAGGTCTTCAAACTTTTGGATGCAGGTATTATCTATCCTATTTTTGATAGTGAGTGGGTTAGTCCTATTCATGTAATGCCTAAGAAAACAAGTATTACTGTAGTAAAAAATGCTGAGGGTAGTCTAATTCTTGTTAAGGTTTAGAATGGATGGAGGATGGGTATAGATTTTAGAAAATTAAATGTTGTAACTAGAAAGGACCACTTCCCCACCCTTTATCGATCAAATGCTTAAAAGGTTAGCTGGTAAGCCTTTCTTCTGTTTCCTTGATGGTTTTTCGGGTTTCCATTAGATCCCGATTAACCAGGAGAACCAATAGAAGATGACCTTTACATGTCCCTATGGTACCTTCGCTTTCAGGAGAATGCCATTTGGACTATGTAATGCTCCTAGCATCTTTCAGTGTTGCATGATGTCCATATTTTCTGAGTTTATTGAAAAATGCATGGAGGTATTTATGGATGACTTTACTGTGTATGAAGACTCATTTGCTGATCGTTTATCTAATTTTTCTAAGGTGCTAGAAAGATGCATTGAGTCTAACCTTGTACTTAATTTTGAGAAGTGTTATTTCATGGCTTCACGTGGCATTGTATTAGGACATATTGTATATGAGCATGGAATAGAGGTAGACCCTGCTAAGGTTGATGTTATCGCTAAGCTCCTTTACCCCACAAATGTGAGGGAGGTTCGTTCGTTTCTTGGTCATGCAGGTTTCTATCACAGGTTCATAAAAGACTTTAGCAAGATTGCTTAGCCGATAACTTCTCTTCTTTAAAAGAATGTGGCCTTTGATTTCAATGATGATTGTAGGAAAAATTTTGACATGCTGAAAAATGCCTTGTTGTGTACTCCGCTTATTCAGGCTCCTCGTTGGGATCTTCCTTTCGAGATCATGTGTGATGCGAGTGACTATGCTGTAGGAGCGGTGTTGGGGCAGAAGATTGATAAGAAACATCACATCATCTACTATGCTTCGAAGACCCTTAAACTGACTTAGTGCAACTACACCACGACAGAAAAGGAGTTTTTAGCTGTTATTTTTGCTTTAGAATAATTTCGCGCTTATGTTGTTGGATTTGAGGTTATTGTCTTTTTTTGATCATGCAGCTCTGCCCTACCTGATGTCAAAAAAAGAGTCTAAGCCTAGATTACTGAGGTGAGTTCTTCTCCTCTAGGAGTTTAATCTGAGACTTTAAGATAGAAATGGATGTGAGAATGTCGTTGCCGATCACCTGAGTAGAATTGTAGCAGATGGAGGTTGTCTCAATTCTGATGGAGACTTCCCTGACAACACATTGATGCAGACATATGGTATTTCTAGACTCCCTGGTATGCTGATATTGTGTACTTGACCATTGGTAAGTTCCCTTTTGAAATGAATAAGCATAGACATGATAAAATTAAGAGTGAGTCAAAGTATTATGTTTGGGAGGACCCTATTTTGTGGAAACTTTGTTTTGATCAGGTAGTTAGGAGGTGTGTCCCTGACGGCGAGTTCTTTTCTGTTCTATAATTTTGTCATAAGCATACATATAGAGGGCACTTCAGTCCCAAGAGAACCGTCAGAAAGGTCTTAGATTCTGGTTTATATTGGGACACATTATTTATGGATGTATACTTCATCTGTAAAACTTGTGAACGTTATCAGAAATCTGGAGGGTTGTCCCGTAGGAATGAGATGCCCCAATTTCCTATTCTTTTATGCGAAATATTTGATGTTTGGGGATTGACTTTATGGGACCTTTTTCTTCTTCTGGTGGGTATAAATAAGGTTGGGTTTCTTATTTTGGTAACACTATCGGATGCGATCCACTCTGTAGTTGTTACAATTTGTTGTAAGGTGCTACAAACAAAGTGATCCTGATTTGTTCATATATTGACATGAGGAGTGGGGGCATCCTATGCAATGAGTTTTCGTAAGATCGGACCAAGAAATAAGCCACTCTTATTTTATAACGCTCTTTATTGTTTAAGACTGACTATTTCACATAGATGACCTAGGTAACTCGATCTTAATCTTGAGCTAACTATGAATTCTTGTTTATTTGGGATTATCCTTAGATTTGCATAGGTGAGAGTTGGCTCAACAGCGCTGGCTCAATAAGCCTCTCATTTTAGGGGTAAGACTGGGCAGATAGTTGGGGACATAGGGTGCAAGATGGAATTTACACCTACCCGATTTAGGGATAGGAGGAAGGTTGTTCTCTCAAGTGCTAAATTCAGGTCTTGAACAAGGGGCCCTACTCTCTCATTGGCCCGAGAGGGATCCGGTTTAGTGATTGGATCACAAACCAATTTTTCATTAGAGGATCAACAGAACTTAAGGAGTAAGACGTAATTTCGGGGGTAAAACAACATTTGACCCCGGTTGACTTACTAATTATGGTTAAATTAAGTGGACACAAATATATCTATGATGAGGAGAACTTATGAAGGGTTGACTTACTAATTATGGTTAAATAAAGTGGACACAAATATATCTACGATGAGGAGAGTGCAACTATCGAGCTATAGTGGTGTGACTCGGTAGTTAATGATTGGATCACAAACCAATTATTCATTAGAGGATCAGCTAAACTTAAGGAGCAAGACATAATTTCAGGGGTAAAACAATATTTGACCTAGCCGTTATTATGAACAACCTATGAAGGGTTGACTTACTAATTATGGTTAAATCAAGTGGACACAAATGTATCTACGGTAAGAAGAGTACAACTATTGAGCTATAGTGGGATATAGTGGTGTAACTCGGTAGTGGTGTGACTCGGTGATCTTTGTTATAGGTTAATGGTTGCTAATCATTGATTTTTATAACTATTACAAATTTTAATGATTAGTTCTATAACATGCTTACTATGGTTTTAATTAATTAACAATCATATTCTAAAAAAAAAAAAAACCATATTACATGTATTTCATGTGTCATGCTCTATACATATTGATTTCCAATTAAATCTAACACTTATATTGTAACGACCCAGATTTGTACGCATACAGGAAATTAAATGTCAAATATTAAGCAGGACGAAATTTTATTTAAAGGGGTGGAAATTTAGAAGGAAAAAAATGAATAATTGGAAATTGGAAATTTATTGGATTAATTGGAAATTTATTCATTAACCAAAAATAATGAATAAGGGAGCAGAATCAGGGAGGATTAATTGGAAGTTGAACACTAGCTAATTCAGGAGACAACGGGCAGTAGATAACTTTTGTTTGGACACTACTCATTGGAAGAATTGGAGGTGAACTAATTGCCCATATACTCTTAAAATTTGAAAGAGTTAAAAAGAGGAAGTGGAGTCCACAAGCAGTGAAGGCAACCACGTGTGAAAACTAGCGAGATTGAAGAGAACATTGGAGAGAGCAAGAGTAAAGAGAGCGAGATTCTTAGCGAGACAGTAGGAGAGAGCTGGAACGAGACCAGCGAGAGCGAGAGTCGCGAGAGCCAAACCAGCGAGAAAGCTGGAGAGAGCGAGATTCTGAGAACAAAGAGAGCAAGATTTGGACAGAAGCATGGATTATGCGTTGAATTTGGCCACGATCTTATAGATTATACATAGAAAAACCCTAAAATTGAATACAAACAAAGAATGATGACGTAAGGGCAAACGTTAGCCAAGATTAGGTGTCTTATTGAGAGGAATCCTTAAACCCTAAGTAATTTTAAAGAAGCCACTTGTAGGATGATTTGTCACACTGAGAAGAGTTGAAAACTACTATGAATAGGACCCTTTGTCGAAGATTTAACCCATTCTCAAACAAATCTCAGTAACAAAGAATCGTGTGAAAGAGTAAGTGTGAGTGAGGAAGTTCTGTGAGGCTAAAAGAGAAAAGCTCGGTAAGATGCTACCCAAATTTCAACCCAAATTTCCTTTAGTTGAAAAAGAGAAAGCTCTATTGATCAAATCATAAAGAATAATAAGGAATAACTAGATCACAGTCAAAGTTAAAGTAGTTTATCTCACCCTCTCTTTAAATGTTCTATGGTAGTGTACCTTTATTATGTTGCATGGTTATGTTAATTGTTATATTGCATTACATATTTAGAACACGTTTCTCTACAAGGGACCCATGCATTATGTTTGTTCACGATTACGTTAAAATAAAGTTTTAATTAGGTATAAGTTATGCTTTCATTCTAATCTTACGTTTATGTTAATAGTTGATGGTGGATGCGACTCTAGCCCTACTGACTGCATGACCCGCTAATCATCAGATGGGTTAGTTTCCGCTTAAGTCTTCATCTTCCTATCAGGCGAAGAAATTTATGCTTCCAGGGCTGATAGGGCATGTATGGTTGCACCCCTCCAGGCCTAATCTTACATTATGTTTACGCTAGGGACTAGCAGGGTATGTATGGTTGCATCCCTCTAGTCCAATATTACGTTATGCTAATGGTTGATGTTGGATGCGACTCTGGCCCTACTGACTGCATGACCCGCTAATCATCAAATGGGTTAGTTTTTGCTTAGGTCCTCATCTTCCTATCAGGGCGGAGAGAATTATGTTGGAAGCATAACCGACCACTACATGTTATTAGACGTTTTCGGTCCCAACCATATGTTTTCATGACATGTTGCTTGTGATTGTGCATTTGGTCACTACCCTACGTGAGAACTACTTACTGGGTATATTATATACTCATCCTATATTTTTACAGACTTTGTAGGTAAGGACACAGCGTAGATTGCAGAATTGGACGTCGCTCAAATGGTCAACCATCAAACTCACTATTATAGGCATATGCATTTTGTACCACCACGCTAATGTTTTATGGATCCTGGTGTTTTGATAAATAAACTTTTTATATAGTTTTTCTATCTAATTAATAAAATTTAGATATGTTCTTTGAAATTTTCACCAAAACTCATCTCATGATAGAAAAGTCTAAGTATGCATGTCGTAGCGGTCGGATCATAAGGTGTAAGGATCCGGTCGTTACATATATAATATTTTGAAATCTAACCAAGCATATTCATATACATTAATAAATATAATTAATTATATTTTCTAATGTCATACAACACGCTTCTCCAATTTCATATATTTAACATATCACGTACATTAAATAGATCTTGAAATTATAAATCATGCATTTCATATCATATATTATAAAACTTATAATATACAAAAAATACATGAACATGCTTAACCTAAGGTGGAATTTATTTAAATGACATCCACAAAGCATTAAATAGCAAATGAACTTGCAATTTTTGGCCCCTAAGATAAAATAAAGCAATAAATTAAACTAACTTAGCTAATTTTATCCTAAAATTTCTTCTGTCAATCTAGAACTAGACCAAACCAACCTGAACCGGCCTAAATCGGATCACCAACCTACGAACCAAGCCAACCCAACCCAATCAGACCACCAGCTGAACCGCAGTCGAACCGAACCCGCTTTGGTAACCCTAATTCCTTGCAAAATTGTGCGGGGATGCAAAATATCAGCAAAATTGCAATTTTTTGGCCAAAATGATCTTGATCTTCATCGACACGAACCCTAATTCTAGACCCAAACTTACAGAGGAACGATTTACAACAATAATGTTCAATAAACACAAGGGCCTTTATATTGATCATATCAAAATTGTAAATCTAAGGCCAAATATTGCAAAAAAAACATTCAGTTGCAAACCATAACATTCATAATGCAGTAAATCCCACCAAACCAATGTAAAAATTTGGGGGAGAGTAGAAATTAGAAAGAAATAAAGATGAAAATGGACAAAAAAAAAAAAAAAAAAAAAAAAACAAAAAAAAAAACCCAAAAACCAATTAAATGGCCAAATTGATAATAAGATGTGGCTCTAATACCAATTGACTGAATGAAAACACTAGGCACAACGGAAGCCAAAACATAGAACCCAAATGTATTTAAAATTGGCATTTAAAATAGAACAATTTTGTATTAGAAAAAACAGTAAAAATAGATTAAGCATGCAATTCCCAAAAACCTAATTATATAGGAAAAAAAAAAACTACATTGCAAACCTTTTGGGAATTCTGTGGAATTCATACGAATTAGGAATGGGCACCACCACTTGGAGCCCTTCCTATTCTTGTAGGGAAATTGAAGATATGAGAATTGTAGGGTTCTTTTTTTTTTTTTTTTTTTTTTTTTTTTTTTTTTTTTTTTTTTTTTTTTTTTTTTTGGAAATGGGAGGAAGAAGGAAGAAAAAACGTAGAGAGTTTTCTCATCGATCAAATTGATCTTCACTACTTTTTTTCCCTTTTGTTTTGATATAAGAGAATGAGAAAGAGGGTGAAAGTGAGGAGACGTGGGATTTCCCACAGTCTCTAGTAACTCCTCTACGTGGAAATTGCATTTTATTTTATTTAATTAAATAAATAAAAATCAATAACCATTTAATTATTATTTTAATGGTTCCCTCTCACATAACCTATGTGTTAATACGTATTTAATGTGCATTAATCTTAACTATAGTTTTGATCTAATTAATTTAATTAAATTTCAAATTCAATTAAAATAAATAAATAATTAATTCTCCAATTAATTATTCATCCAAATTAAATATCACATATTTAATTTAAATTTTCCATTGAATACATATTCAAATATATTTCTCTCATTTAACCTATAGTTTTAATGCGCATCCAATGCGCATTATTTTTAACCTATAGTTTTCAATATGAATCTTATTCATATTAAATTAATATTTGAACTCCTTTCAAATATTTCATTCTCTCATTTATTAATTTTGAATCATATCCAAAATTGATAATAAAGTCTAAAAACTAAACTTTATATTAAAATGTATCAACATATATTAAAAAATTCCCAATTATGAATTTGAACATTTCAAATTCAATTTAATGACAAATTACCTCAATACCCTTTACAAGCTAAAAAGAAAACCTAATGGACCTGCAGATCAGAAGCTCCAACAATGTGTGATTAATTGGCTAAACTTATTAACCAAATTAATCAATATTCGTTAACTGTGGGTACACTCCACTAAAGACCCATAGCTACACTCTTCTCACTACATATATGTTTCTCTGTCCATAGATATAGACCAATAACAACAAGTTAGTCCTTCATGAGTGTTCGTAATACCAGCTGGGTCAAATTACCGTTTTACCCCTGGGCTACCTCTACATCCTTAAGTACCAGTGCTTCTCTAATGAACAACTTGTTTATGGTCCAACCATTAAACAGAAACTCCTCTCAGGCCAGATTGCCAACTCAACATGCCTATCTTTTTTGGGACTTGTCTGATTTGGGAGCTGGAAACTCAATACACAAGATGGAATTCACTCTTTCTCCGAAGCAGGGATAAGTAGATAGAATACTCCCTTAAGGGCTGATTCCGGGGCTTAAACATAATGGCCACAACTTCTCTTTGGAAGAGAGGACTCAGTCATAGTAGGATTATGACTTATGTTCTTACGATGAGCTAAACGATCGCATAGCTTTTGCTAGACGATCGCATAGCTTAGGTTATTTCATCTCCCACTTGCTCAATCGTTTACACGATTGTTTTTCTCTTGTTTTCTGCCTTTAACCAAGTCCACACAGAGCCCACCCTTTGGATTCTCACACTGAGAATACCGAGGTAACCTTCTTGGTGGTGTCATACTCAACTTGACACAGTCAAGGTTCTGTGGAGGCTGTTCATGGTGTTCGGGGTATTCGTGACCGTGGCGGTCGCTTAGTTCGAGTTCGCTATGATCGTGCAGTGTAGCGGTTGTGTTGGACGAACGTTCGTGTGTTGCTGTGTTACTGTGATCGAGCGTTCATGATCAAGGAACTTAAAGATGAGTCTTCAAAGGTTTGTTAATTCCTTCCCTTGATCATGTAGTAAAGCATGCTGTAGTTTCTGTTGTATGCGTTATCGTATATTTTCGTTTGTGATTGTAATTGTAATGTTCATATACGATTGAATTCTGGAAAGATCCTTTAGCTGCTCATGGAAATCCTTGTGTCTGATTTCCTTCACCTCATTCCTTTGAGGAGTGCCCGCGTAATCCACAATATGTTTACTTCATAAAAAACAATCATTTTTCCTACACTTACAATTTTGGTTGGAGAAATCATCACAATTTCTCTTGGGGTGGTAATCTGAAGGAACTCATTTTACAGAGAACCTTTGAGCGGAAGCGAATCGTCCAAATCCCATTTAGATTGAAACAAACATTTACAGTCAACAATATAGGTTATGCATCAAAACATAAATTACAACATGCTTTTGAATAATAAACAAGGGTAGAGATTATACCTTTGAAGAACTCTTCTTAAGTAAATCCCATGAACGTTCGCGAACGCGTCGGACAAGCATGAACTCTCCTCAAACAGCAACAACCAAAACTTGAACCAAAGGGAAAGGACACTACCACTTGGTTACCTTGGTGTTGATAATTTAGGGAACGACTTTGTTTTATTTTATTTGTTAAGGACGGATGGGCTGTACATGAATTCATGCATTAGACATGGCTCATGCGTTCGCACCCATGCATCTGAGGTCATGCGTCAGAATGAAGATGCGTTAGACTAATATGCAATGACCATGCGTTCCTATCACAAGTTTTTTTACGCTCGCGCCAAGTATAACGCAAACGCAAGTTTCTCGGGTAATCTGAGGTCGAACACAGGGACTTGTCACTCAATAATTCTTGTGAAGCAATGCGTTTAAGGCGATGGAAAGAAAAATAAAAATAAGTTAAATTGATGTACACACTATTCCTACTCCTAACTAAACAGTTTGAGCAATAGAAGACTTACAATAATAATAAGTAAAGACACAACAACCATTATTGCATAGTAATGTTTATTATCTAAAATCGCCCAAGTAATCCCAGCTCATTGCACTAACGCGTCGCACACCTCTCGGTGGTCAGCCGCATGACTATATCTCTATAGTGCATGGTTGCGTCGGGCATAAGATTGTGCCTATCTCTAGGAATAATGCGAACTTTACTTTAGTGTGTTCCATTTCTTACCTTCTCAGGCAGTTAGACGCGACTATTGAACTTATAGACAAGCAGTGCAACATCCCATAGACAGGCGTTGCTACAGCCTTTCACCAAGTAAAGAGGATTAAATCACTATACTCGCACAACGCACACTCTCGGTGGGTTGCTTCATGCATTCTATCTCTAGGCTACAAGATTAAGCATGCGATTGTCTTTGATAAATAAACGTTGAAGATAAACTATGATAGAGATGAAGATGATGAAGAAGACGACAATGAAAGAGTTAAGATTTGCATTGATCACAAAATATCATACTAACTTAAGCTAAAATGTAATACAACATAGAGATTAGAAGAGAAAGGAAGGACTCTACATCAAGGCTACCGGTGGTGCCATGGTTGAATGGTGGAGATGTCTCTCTCGAGCTCTATCTTCGACGAATGCTCCGATTGTCACTCGGTCTGGGTTGTGGAGATGAAGAATTCTCACTGAAAATCTCTTTTAAGCTCTCATCTGTGATCACAAACCTTTGCCTTGAGGCAGAAATTCGGATGTCTTAAAATGAAGGTCCCAAGGGCTATTTATAGAGTTTGGACGCTGACAACTATAATGATGACAATATGGCTCACTGCTGCTTTTGTCGCAGTATGGGCATTGTCACATCGCCTTATCTTGTTGATACTCCCAAGGTATGCGTCCGAGCTTAATTTAGCTGAAGTTATCAATGCGTTCTACCCATCTTGTGATCTTCTATTGTGGCTATCATGTTGGATCGATATGGCAACCTTAGAGGGGGGTGAATAGGGTTTAATTAAAATTTTTTTTTCTAAATTAACCCAATTAAACTAATTAATACACTTTTTATGAATAATAAGAAAAATTCAATTTATGCAACAAATAAGATAAAAAAAAGTGTGATAATTTAATTCTATCAAATTTTAGCAAATAAATAGAGAAAAAGCTAAAACATACAATAAATTGCTTAAATTAATTGCAAAAATAAAAAGAAAAGAGTTAGAGAAGAAGACACCGTAATTTTTATAGTGGTTCGGTCAAACTCAACCTATTCCACTCCCCAAGCGCCTCTTGGGAATTTGAATAAAATCTTTCCGACTCTTTCCACGGATTAGAGCCCAACCGTTACACCACCGCTCCTTTTACGGGTTCAAGAGCAAACCTGATCTTTTCCACGGTTTAGGATCAAACCGTTACAAATGTTGGAATTTTTGAAGAACACAATACAACTCTCACTAGAGTGGATTTACAAGTTTAAGGGACAAATCTCAGATCATCAATGATTAATATTGTGTTGATTGTGTTTCTCCATGTAGCGTAATTTTCATGGGTAATTTTTTCAGCGGCGAGTAAATTTAGTGTCACAGAAGTCATAATGAAATTTGTTGAAACATACAATTTATTTATATTAGTATTCAAGCATTACCCATTTGTAAAAACCAATCATTTTAGCAAAATAATGTTAATGCACCCTATGTGACATCTATTTTGTAATAGTGTTTCAGTGAGGCAGGATAAAAGCCACCATAAGGTGATCAAGGACCCCTTCACTGAAATGAGACCATCTCAACCAATATGCAGAACAACTCCTTGTTACTACAAATATCAGTCACCATTGTTCGGTTCAGAAACTATTAACTGGCTTAACATTTTCTTATAAGTGTAACCTCTCATTTTAGATTCTAGAGTTCTGCCCCAATGAGTCAGCTGTAGAGAAAAACCAACTAGGGAAAAAATTAAAGCAATCATATCCATTTCTGGAGTTTAAGTAAAAAGTCATGCAAATGCCTTCTATAGGGGGGACACAAGCAAAGGTGTCTCAAGGCCGAGCATGAAAATTTACTACAAACTAATGAGAGAGACCGAGGGATATGTTGACACACGTCTCACTCCCACTTACTATAAACACTCTCCCTATTCACATTGGTACTGACCTATACAAACACCGCCCATAGGGAACACAAGCAAAGGTGCCTCAAGGCCGAGTATAGATCTCATGGTGTGAACTTATAGGGAGAAACGTGAAAAGAAAAAAATGAAGTATCATATACCCATTTTCCTCCCACTGATTGTTTTACCTAGGGTTATTTTAACTTAAAAAAATATGGCTAATTATTTTACTAAGTGATTGATTAATTTGCCCAAAAGTAACACCTACTTTGGATAGTTAAACAACTTTGATTAATATTCATTAATTAATGATTGCATGCTTGTAAAAAATCTATCTAATTCACCTTTTCAGGTCAGTTCCTAAGTAGGGGTGTTCCATTTATGTCAGTTTAAATACCCCAGCCTAGATAGAACTAACCTTAGATAAAAGGTCCCTTATAGATACATTTTCTACAAATTTAATCTTTTAATTAGAACCAATCCTATTAAACTAATTAAAAGATTAAACTTATTTCTAATCTTATTAGAAATGTGATCTTGTGATCTTAGGTCTATGTGAATCATATTTTAAAACTATTTAAAAAAATAGTTTTAATCTAAGGTTTGCATGCAATTCTTAATTATTGATTTTAATTTTTAATTTCATTTAATTATAACTTTTATAAAAGAAACGAAATAAATTAAAACCAATCATTGCATGTGAAAGCATATTTAGATAAATTATAAAAATTATAAAATAACTTAAAGTAGTGACATGCTTCATGCAATTTCATTTCATTACTTAACATACATAACACTTATATACTAAAGTAATGAAATAATTAATAATATACATACATCCAATTATATATTATAACACATATAATATAAATGATGCATGACTATGTTATTAATGCATGCAAACATATATTATAACATTTATATTATATGATGCATGAGCATGCTATAAAATAAATCATGCAACTACATATTATAACATTAATAATATAAATGATGCATGAATAATGCATAATCTATGGTGGGATTTTACTATATGACATACATTATGACATATATAAATAAAATTAAATCATACGTCAAATGCATAATTTAAACAACAAATATTGGACTGGGATTGGACTCCTAAATAATTAATTGAATTAATATAACACTTATATTAATCTAATTAATTAAAAACAACTAACTATTACTAAATTAATAGTCAACTGGTTCAAAACAGGTGAATCAATTCTTGAACTACACGAACCGGACCGTCCAACATCCGAACCGGCCATGAACTGCTTAAACTAAGCGAATTGAATATGAACTAATTGAGCCACAAGTCGAATTACGTGTGAATCGCTTTATTCTTTATTGTAACGTTGTGACCTAGCATTGCAATGCTACGGAAAGAACATTCCATTCGCCCTTCACAGTGTTGCAACGCTACTATACAGTAGCCACTGTACAGTTACAAATTTCGTCGAATCTTCTCCGATTTTGGCCTTGTTTTCTCCAAAAAAATACCAAAACGATCATGAACGACTCAAAACTTTTGAATTACAAACTCTATCACAATATATGCCCAAAAATAAAGGGCCTTTACAAATCAATTTGTAAAGAAAACGATAAATCTAAGGTCCAATCCCGAAATTATCCATAATTGAAAACCATCAGCATTCCAAACACATTCATCATATGAAATATTTTACATAATGCATATCCACCATTAATCTGAAAATCAATTTTGGAAAATTAAAAAAAAAAATGGGGACAAAAACTGGCTCTGATACCAATTGAAGGAATGGTAGAGTTCCACAGCGGAAGCGGGGATTATCCCAATTTTAATTTTCACAAAATAGAAACTTATAGAACCAAAATATACATAAAATTTTAGAAATTTTACAGCAGGCAAGAGAGGGGGAAAAAATAATAGAATTAGGGTTAAAGAAGACTTACCCTTGAAGAATCGAAGCCTTCACGAAATCCCCTCTCCAAAAACAATCAACCACGAACATTCAAAACCACGAATAGATATCTAAGAAGGGCACCACCACAAGTGAGACCTCTGTATTCTCGGTAGGGGCTAAGAATCACAGGAGGTGTGGGCTCTGTGATTTTGGAAGAGGAAGAGAGATTGAGAGGAGAAGAGAAGAAGTTTTGGGAAAGCTTACAGAGAGATCTCAAAAACACATAGAATGCATCTCTGACAATACTTCTGTAAAGAAGATCATATCCCAAAACTTTTCCTACTTTTCACAATAAAAAAAAACATTAGAAAATTAAGGGGAGGAAAGTTATTTCTCTCCCTTTAAATTTAAAATTAAATTTAAAATTAATTTAATAAAAATACATATATATATATATATATATATAAAATAAATATAACTAACTTATTATATATACAAATAACTATATCTTATATCATGTATAACACATAACCTATAGTTTTATATTGTATCAAATACAATATAACCTATAGTTTTAATTCTCTCATTAATGCATGATATTTAATATAAATCCCATTTATACTAAATTTAATTAAATGAATTCAATTCACATAATTAATATTTGAATCTTATTCAAATATTTATTTCCTCTCAAATAAGCTTTATATTATAATGTATCAAATACATTATATTAATCATATATAACTAAGTTAAATTAATTATATCACATATAATTAATTTCCTCAATTAATTTGAACAATTCAAATTAATCCAAAATTGATTCTCATAAATCCCTGTTGAGCTACAGAAGGGACCTTATGGACCTGTAGATTGAAGCTCCAATGGTACTTGAATAATTAATTAAACTCCTTCAATTAAATTATTCAATATCCATTAACTGTTGGTCACTCCACTAAAGACCGACAGTTGCACTCTTCGCACTATAGATATATTTTTGTGTCCATTGGATTTAACTAGTCAACAGTACGATGACCCTTAACAAATTGCTCGTAAGTACAACTAAGCCAAAATTACCGTTTTGCCCTTATAGTTACATCTAACTCCTTAAGTACCACTGATATCTCTAATGATCAATAAGTCATAGTCCAACTATGACCAAACCCCTCTCGGACCAAGAGAGGGTGTGACACCAAATTTTTCAAGCCCCGAAATCAGCCCTTAAGGGAGCAATTATCTACTTACCCAAATATTAGGGAATGAATGAATTTTGTCTTGTGTAGTTGTGTTCCCAACTCCTCAATCAGAAGAATCTCCAAAATGGTAGGCTTATTGAGTCCGCGATCTGGCCACTCTCACCCATACAAATAAAAGGATTGCCTTCATAGGCAGGAATTCACAACTCACTCATGATTTAGGTCATGTCATCTATGGTCATCATGGTGAAATATAAGTCTCTATTATGAACGGTGTTATATAGTGAGACTAGTCATTTTATGGTCCGGTCTTATACAAACTCCTTTGTATAGAATACCCCCGTTCACATGTCTCCACATGAGTGATCATGATCATATCATTTTTAACATTTTACAACAATTGTAACATCCACAAAGCTGGTCATATCATAGTCTCACCAGGATAAGGTACCCAACCTTATCCATCTACTACATACCATTTAGGTTATCACTTAAACATGATCCACTTGTATGTCTCTATATACATGTTTAAGCTATAGATGATAACCTTGGATGTTAGTTTTTTGGTTTGTGAGTTAATGCTACTAAATATCGAATAAAACATCTCATATTTTATTAAATAAATAAATTATTTGTACATTACAATTACAAACTATAGGACCCACGAGATTTAGGGCAACAACCCCACCACTATTCTCTTTTCTGCTACACCATTTTATTGTTGTGTACCAGATGAAGTAAGTTAGGTTGAATTCCATGTTCTATCAAATAGTCCTGGAATTCTAAATCCATATACTGACCACCTCGATCTGATCAAAGTATTTTAATCTTTTTACCTAATAAGTTCTCAACCTCTGCCTTGTACTCTTTGAACATTTCAAGAGTTTCGGACTTATGATGCATCAAGTAAACATAACCATATCTTGAATAGTCATCAATTAAACTAATGAAATATTCGGATCCTCCTCGAGCTCTAACATTCATCGGACCACAAAGATATGAATGTACAAGCTCTAGAGGTTCTTCGACTCTTAGACCTTTTCCTGTAAAGGATCTCTTAGTCATTTTATCCTCAAGACATGATTCACATGGAGATATAAAGTATTGTCTTCTAACTTTTTTAGAAGTGCATTCCTTACTAATCTTTCAATCCTATTGAGAATTATTTTTCCAAGTCTTAAGTGTCAAAGATACGCGTTAGGAGATTTTTTTTCGTTTCTTATTTTGAATTTCTACTATTTTAAACATCTCTATAGTCAAAATAGCTTTTTTCTCGGTTGGTTTTAAGACATATAAATTATTTTCAAGTTTAGCAAAACATATTTGAATACCTCTTGAACTAATGAGCACTTCATTGATATAAAAAGTAATTTTATACATATGTTCTAATAAACAGGAGATTGAAATCAAATTTCTTTTCATGTCTAGCACATAATATACATTGTTCAACAAAATGTAAGTATCTCTAAAAAAAATAACTTCAGATCTCCCACTGCATGAGCCGAAATGACTTCACACGTTCCCACCTCGAAAGTCATCTCGTTCTTTGTCAATTGTCTCCAAGAACTAGTTTCCTGAAAGAAAGTGCAAATATGGTTAGCAGTGCCTGAATCTAGTATCTAGGTCAAATGAGAACTTTCCACTAAACATGTTTCAATTACCAGTAAATCAAATTTTCCTTTTCAGCAAGATATTTAGGGCAGTTTCTTTTCTAGTGCCCATCTTTGTTGAAATTGAAACATTTTCCTTTTGCAACCTTGTCCTTGCCTTTCTTTGTAGTAGTTTTATTTTTCCCTTTCCCCTTCTTGTTCATTTAGATATTCTTATCTTTAAAAGGTCCAAACTTTTTACCAGAAGGTTTAGTCCCAGATGACGATCCCTTTCTAGAATTTTCCTTAGGTTACAACGTTTGCTTCCCCTTCCCGACTCTTATTTTTCATCAAGGATTGGTAAGTCTAAAGCTCATTTAAGAGAGTAGTCAGATTATATTCTATTTTATTCATCACAACATTTGTTCGAAATGTTAGGAAACTCTTCAAAAGAGATTCCATGATGAAACTAACTTGGTTCTTTTCATCTATGACAACCCTATTTACTTCCGTAATGTTGAATTGGACCATCATGTCCAGGACATGTTCTCTAATAAAGGTCCACCTCTTTTCGCAATGGAAGCTATTAGGATTCTAAGCACTTTAACTACATTAAATTTCGTGGATAAGCAAGCATGTTCACAGTTTTCAAGCATTTAGGGTTTCAAGAGTCCTTCGAAGATTCCTCCAAAATGCTTTAAATCTCCTCAAGTTTCTTCTTCAATCTTTAAAGTAGACTACCACAAAAATCTTCTCCACTAATCTCAGACCTTAGATTGGGTGGTGGAACCTAAATTGAGAGGGATTTTGTGTGGGATTTGAGAGTTGGAGAGGAAAAATGACAGATAGGTTTCTCTTTAAAAAAAAATGGAATTTGCATGCCTCAAAATTTGAGATTCAACTTGTTTTAAAGCAAGTGAAACATGCAAAGCAATTGGGGTGATGGATTGACACTTAATCCTCCCCTATTTTTATTGATTAGGTGTGATAATTAGTGGGAAATTCCAACAATTCCCACTAATTCATTCATTTATATAAATTTCATGAATGAAATTTAAATTTATTTTATTTATCTATTTATAATTAAACTAATTTTATATTTTTAAATTTCACAAATTTAAATTTTAATAAATAAATAAATAAATTATTAATTAAACAATTTAATTTAATATCAAATATTAAATTAATAAAACACTTCATTCAAAACATGAATCACTATTCATGTATTTAATATTTAAATATTTCTAACTCTCCATTTTGTCCGAAAGCTAAGTAGGTATCGTTAGTTCTACCTAACCCGAAACAAACAATATTTATAAAGCTCGAACAACAACCTAACTAACTCGTAGTTAAAGTGGAAGTAAGAGGTCGATCCATAGGGAAATATTATTTAATTCTTTCCTTAACCAACCTTAACTACGAAAGCTATAAAACGTGGGTTTTTTATTAAGACAAGAAACATGCAAAAAATCAAAAGATAAAGGATAGTTGTAACCAAGTTTAGAACAATCTTGCTTCTAATCCAAGTTAGACGTTCATTGCAATTCTTATCATTGAATTCTAAAAATTTAATTCACAATCGGATTAAGCATGCAACTATTTATTTAATCTAGATTAGATTAGTCTCTACAAAGGCGAACAACTAGCATAACCTAGTCAAGAAAGAGTCCTAATCAACGATTAAGGTAGGATAGCCCTAACCTCAATCTATCTACATGCTTCTACCTCTATTGGGCTCCTTAGCGGTCATATAGAAGAGAAAACACGCGCATTAAGTTCTAGGATTCAATTGCGTTGATTAATTGTTAAGATAGTTTATTCAATTTATCAAATTTTCTCCAAATCTAGTAATTATTTGTCCTAGGTTAGTCAGCCATTCGACACACAATTACTATTGCCTCTTGGAGATCTTGGCTAGACATTCTATCGAACACATTAAAAGTAATGTATTCAATCATGAGTGAATGTGACAAAACCAAGCATCTAGGCTAAACATGCTCAAGATATAGATCGTTTAAAATGCTTCAAGAATTAAAAATGGATTAAAAAATGCTCAAATTCATATTGCTAATGATAAAGAAAAGTAGAAAACTCAAAAGAATTTGCAAGAACTCTTGAAATAGAAATAAGATTGAATTACTTCACAAATTCATAGACAAATTTATGAAGAAATACAAGTCATTGATTAAAAATCAAAAAGAAATCAAAACCTAACCTAGATAGGAAACAAAATTACCATAGAGACTAATTGATATGGAGAGAAATTCCTGCCTCCATCAAAATTGTGCTTCCCCCCTTTAGCAAAAATGAAAGAAAACTACTTATAGTTGCAGGAATATCGTCGCAACGCCAAGACCAACGTTGCAATGCAAAATCATAGAAAATCCAAGAAGCATTGGGCTAACGTTGCAACACTGCGCTGACGCTTGGTTGCGTAAGGCGCACGGGATGAATCGCGTCAAAATCCGAAGCGTTGCAATGCATCGAGTTTTTGTAGCAACAAGTGACCATTCTGTCTTCAACTCAATACTCGATGCACGATGGCCCTTACTCGATACTCGATGAACGATGCCCTTTACTCAATAGCATTTACTCGACAGAAAAAAAAGAATAAGAAGAAACTCGATGGTACTCGATTACTTATGATCGATTATACTCGATTACTTGACATCCTTACTCGATGGCATTCTGGGTATTTATTCAATGGCCTTTTTGGTAATTACTCGATGGCATTTTACTCGATAGCCTTTTACTCAATGATACTCAATGGCATTTTGGTAATTACTCGATTCTCTTCAATTTGTTAATTTTCTTGGTCATTTTTTATCTTTTTGGTATAATTTTCTCTTAATAACTTCTAAACACCTCAGGAACCGTTTTACCTACAAAATTAACATTAAAAGCAAATAATCAACATTATTTTGGGGGAATTAACATAGAAAATATACATCTTTTAAAGACCTAACACAAACCGTTTAATTTGTTAACTAAACGTTTGATTATATCGAATATAATAATCCGAACCCTAAATCAAATTTGAACATTTCAAATTCTCTCAATACGCTATTCTAAGGTTTGATCCTTTTACAAGCTAGTAGAGGGACCTAATGGACCTATAGATCACGAGCTCCAATGATTTGAGATTAATTGGCTAAATTTTTTAAACCAAATTAATCAATATTCGTTAACTACCGAGACACTCCACTACAGCTCAGTAATTGCACTCTTCTCACTGTAGACATATTTATGTACACTTGATTAAACTAACCATAATCAATAAGTCAATCTTTCACAGGTTGTTCGTATTTACGACTAGGTCAAAATTACCATTTTACTCCTGTAATACATCTTACTCCTTAAGTCTTCACTGATTCTCTGATGAACAATTGATTTATGGTCCTACCAATAAACTGAGTTCCTCTCAACCATAGAGACGGCGGGGCTCATTTGTTCAAGATCAGGAGTCAGTACTTAAGTGAACAATCTATTTGTTAACCCTAAAACGGGTATGAGTGAATTCTGTCTTGCAAGTCTATGTCCCCAGCCATTTATCTGGTCTAACCCCAAAATGGGAGGCTTATTGACTGGCGATGTTGAGCTACTCTCACCCATACAAATTAAAGAATAATCCCAAATAAATGAAAATTCATAGTTAGCTCAGGATTGAAATCGAGTTACCTTAGGTCATCAAATTGAAATAGTCAATTTTAGCAGTAAATGGTCGTTATAAAGAAAAGTGATTATTTCATGGTCCGGTCTTATGCAAATATCTTTTGCATAGGATGCCTCCACTCACATGTCTCCATATGAATGACTTTAGGATCATATCTTTTGTTGATATACAAAGCGGACCAAGTGTCCCCAGGATAAGGTACCCAACCCTATCCATATACTTATAGACCATTTTGGCTATACACTCAAACTTGATCCTTTTTATGTTCTACATAAAGTTTAAGTATGCATGCTATAGCCATGGGTTCGATAGTTTATTGGATTTAGGAATCTATAAATGCAATTTATATGTTTAATAACAACTTTATTGAAATAATCTCAATTGCGTGAGCCAGAGTAGGGGAAAACTAGAGAAGCTTTCTTGAACCTAACTTTAACTTCTGAATTTTAAATTGAATGTGACTTGTGCATGTACACATGGGAGATTATTAGATTTGCCACATATTGGTGTGTGTGTGTGATTTGGCACATATTGGTGCGTGCGTGCATGCGTGTGTGTGTGTGAGTGTGTGTGTGTGTGTGTGTGTGTGTGTGTGTGCATGTGTGCATGCTTGTGTGGGGGGTGTGAGTGTGCGTGCGCGTGCGTGTGTGTGTTTGAAGGAATAAAAAAGGGTTCAAGATGCAATTTAAGATGTAGCATTGCAATGCTATGTTTGAGTGTTGCAATGCTATGGACACTCTAGACCAGCGATGCAACGTGCTGTCAAAGCGTCGCAACACTGATTTTCTTTATTTGAAAAATCTAATAAGTTTGGTAAAGATCTTGTGCCAAATTTCTCATCCTCTATATAATTGGATGTCATTCTGATCTAATGGAAAGGAGATTCTGACCAAATTGAGGGTTGAAGATCGAAATCTAAGACCTATATAATTGGACACTATTCTAACATAATAGAAGGGGGGTTCTCACCAAAATGAGGGTTGGAGATCAAATTGGAGACCTAAAAGAGAGTTTATGCTTAAGTTAGAGAATTTGAAGGATATTTTGAAGGTCAATTGAGTTCCCTAGGTGACAATCGTGAAGGGATCGAATCCTGTTGCGGAAGCATTGTATGAACACCTTGCATCCCACAATTTGATTTTTACATAAACAAATTCAGTATACTAAAACATAATATAAACATTTAATATAGCATGGTTTATGAAAATAGAATAGAACCATTCTTATCTTTATAGATTCTCAAGCTTCATGAACAATTCTCTTTAAGTTCTAATGAACGACTCCTCCAATGATCTTGATCACGAACGATTTCTTGAACAATCTCAAACACTACCATGAGAGTAACCTCGTTATTCTCTAGGATTCCAATAGAGGGATAGATGGTATCTAACTATTAGGAGAGGGAGGGGAGAAAAAGGTTTTGAAAAATAGAGAGAATTCTCTTTGTGGCTTAGAAAAAATTTTGCACAATAACACTTATATGTTGTATATTGTCAGTGTGTCCCAGATGGGCCATAGGGAGGTCATTATATAGAAAAGAGCCAAGCCCTTCTCCTAATCCTTTTCCTATTTTCTTTTTTCACAATTAATTGATTAAATAACACTTATTTAATTTAATTTGCACATTAATTAAATAACTATTTCTACATTAAATCTCATTAAATATATATATATATATATTTAATTATCATAAACATCGTATGTAAATGTGCAATACCTCTATATTAATTAATTCTTTATGAATCTAATTCTCTTGAATTAATTAATTGAATTTTATTTAAATATTACTTTCCAATTTAATTTGAATTATAGATCATATCTATAATCAACTATCTATTAATTACATTAATATATGGTTTCCTCAAATTAATTTGAACAATTCAAATCATCCCTCTTAAATATCTTCTATTGAGCTAACAATGGAACTTGGTGGACCTGTAGATCAGAAACTCCAACGATATGAGATTAATTAGCTAAACTCATTAAACAAGTTAATCAATACTTGTTAACTATGGGTACACTCCACTAAAGACCCATAGCTACATTCTTCTCACTACAGATATATTTTTGTGTCCACGGGTATAGACCAATAACAGCAAGTTAGTCCTTAAAAGTGTTTGTAAATTCCAATTGGGTCAAATTACCGTTTACTCTTGGATTACCTCTAACTTCTTAAGTACCAGTGCTTCTTTAATGAACAACCTATTTATCGTCCAACCAATAAACAGAAACCTCTCTAGGGCCAATGAGAGGGTAGGGCCCTTTGCTCAAGTCCCGGAGATACTACTTAAGGGAACACTCATCTACTTACCCTTAAGACAGGCAGGAGTGAGTTCCATCTTGTTGTATTATTATGTTTCCAGCTCTCCACTTGGTTTTGTCTCTAAAATGGTAGGCATATTGGGTCGGTGAATTGGCCACCCTCACCCATACAAATCAAAGGACAATTCCTCGTGAACAAGAGTTCATAATATACTCAAGATTAAGACTAAGTTGCCTAGGTCATCCTATTGAAATAGAAACCTAACTAGTTAACGATGTTACATCTAGTGGTTACTATTTCACGGTCCGGTCTTATGAAAACTCATTGCATAGGATACCTCCACTCGCATATAAACTACACGAATATGTTGGATCATTGCGTTTGTATCAAATACAAAGTGGGTTGTATCCATAGTATTACCAAGATAAGGTATCCAGCTTTATCCCTATACTATAGACCTTTCAGATTGTATCTTGAACATTAATCTCTGTATATCTCGACATGCAGCTCAAGACTCATAAGGCAGCCTTGGATGTTAGTTTATTAGATTTAGGGTTATTAAGACAAAATAGACAAACAATACAAATAATAACATTTATTGAATTAACATCTATAACTCTTTATTGATGATGATTAATTAATAACATTTACTATCTACGAGTTTTAGGGCATAAAACCCAACAGATCGAGGCGAGCTTGGAGGATTTTTCGGTTTCCTTTTCTTTTTTTGAATTTTATGCTTGAATTGATGTATGAAAATATGTTTTTACAAGCTATAAGTGGCTAAACTTGTTATTTTAGGGTATTGATGAAGTTGTTATGAATTTAGATTGAATTTAGTTCTTTTCATGGATGTTTGTTGAAAAATTTAGATTGAATTTAGTTCTTTTCATGGATGTTTATTGAACGTTTTTATTTTTAATGGTATCATGTTTCATTCTTATTGATTGGCCATTGATAATTGTTAGGTTGAATGTTTAATTGAGAGATTGAATATTTTATCGGATCTATACCATTAAATCGTTAATTAATCCATCATGATCATAGTTAGGTTAGTAGTGAAAGTTGTTAATGACCATTTCTAATGCCTTGTTTTTTAATTTGATTTCATGAGATTAGTTATCAATTAAGTTGCATGAGAATAGATTATTTTTTAGAGAAAGTAATCTTGAAATTAAGTTTCTAGACATAGGCATAATTTTTATACATGATTCCATGAATTGGCTAGAATGAATCTAATGGAGTAATTAACGAATTCAATACCCTAGAACGCTTTTTTTCAGTCTTTGACATATTATTTTATTGTCTTTTATTTTACAAAATCAAAAATCAACTCAATTCTGATTCCTTAGCTAACATTGACACAATCCTAAGATAGCTAAACAATAACTTATTAGTTTGATCCATGAGGACGATACTCGTCCTTACAAGCCATTTTAATATTATAACTTGATCACGTACACTTGCGTGTAAAACAAAATATTCACATCAGCAATCAATTACGCCCAAAATAATGGGCCCTTTACATGTTGAATCATAAAATGCAATAGAATTCTAAAAGGTCGATCCTGAAAACATCCAAACGTGAAAAACCCATTCAACATTCATCAATGTAGAATAATAAACCCAGCAATACTCTGAATTTTGTTTGAAAATTAAAATTGGGACTCAAACCTTGTTTTGATACCAATTGAAATAGTAGATGATACTCTATATAGAAAAGATCAATATCCCAATTTTATTTTTCAGAACATTAAAACCATACAGAGGACGAAATATGGAACTCACATTATAACTAAGCATGCTTATACATAACTTGAAGAGGAAGAAGGGTTCAATAGATCACTTACTCTTGACAGCCAAAAATCTTCATGTTCCTCTCGAAGTTACAAACTCTTCAAATTCCCTTCGAATTCAGGAACAACTAGAAAAAACGCAGCAATATATCTCCAAATTGTGGACACTACCACATAAAAACCTCGGTATTCTTGAAGGGTGGAGAATCAATGAGAGTTTTGTGGGTCTCAAGACTAATTTGGAAGGGATGATGTTCTTGATTTTGAAAGATCAAAATTCATCCATAATTTTTCTATTTTTATGTCTATTTGAATGCAAGAAGAGATGGTTCATATTTTACCTCCTTACCCTTCTATTTCCACGTTAAGAGAATGATGGAAGGAGTTATCAAATTACTCCCGTCCTAATAATTTAATTATTTAATTAAAAAACTAATTTTTTTAATTAATTTAATAGATATATATACTAAAAACCATATATATCTAATATAACATATAGCCTATAGTTTATGTTATATCACATATAATATAACCTACAGTTGAATATTCTCTCATTTAACCTATAGTATTTAATATGAATCAAATTCATATTAATTTTAACCTATAGTTTTTATATGAATCACATTCATATAATATTTGAACCATATTCAAATATTTATTTTCTCTCAAATAAAACTTTATATTATGTATATTATTATATCTCATATAAATAATTCTATATTAATTATATTTTATATAATTAATTCCATTTATTAATTTGAACAATTCAAATTAATCCAAATTAATTTGATTCTCGTTAATCCCAATTGAGCTAACGAGGGGTCCTTATGGACTTATACTGTGAAGCTCCAATGGTACTTGATTAATGAATTAAACTCTTTAATTAAATTAATCAAGTTTCATTAACTGTTAGTCACTTCACTAAAGATCAATAATTGCACTCTTCACACTATAGATATATTTTTGTGTCCATTGGATATGACTAATCAACATGGCGTTGACCTTTCACAAATTGCTCGTAAGTACAACTGAACCATAACTACCATTGTCTCTGTAGTTATATCTAACTCCTTAAGTACCACTGATTTCTCTAATGAACAATAAGTTATAGTCCAGCTATAACTGAACCTCTCTTGGGTCAGGAAAGGGTGTGGTGCCACATTGTTCAAGCTCTGGGATCAGCCCTTGAAAGATCAACTTATCTAATTATCCTAACTATAGTGCAGGAGTAAATTCCTTCTTAGGTAGCTGCATTCACAGCTCCCCAGTCAGATGAATCCCCTAAATGATAGGCATATTGAGTCAGCAAAACTAACTACTCTCATCCATACAAATCAAATGACCATCTTAATAGACAGAAGTTCACAACTCACTCGGATTCAAGTCAAGTCACCTATGGTTATCCTAATGAAATGTAAGTCTCTTCTAGCAATGATGTTATAAAGAGAGACTATGCATTTCGTGGTCCGGTCTTATACAAACTATTTTGTATATGATACCCCCGCTCACATGTCTCTACATGAATGATCAGGATCAAATAATTTATAGTACTTTACAACAATTGTAACAACTTAAAAGTGGGCTATATTCATAATATCACCAAGACAAAGTACTCAGCTATATCCATCTACTACAGATCCTTTAGGTTATCACTTAAACATGATCTACCTATATGTTTCCACATACATGTTTAAGTTACAAAAGATAACCTTGGATCTTTGTTTATTGATTTTTGTGGGTTAATGCAATTAAATGTAAAATAAAATACCTCGTATTTTATTAGATAAATAAAAGGTTTGTATAATACAATTACAAACTAGAAGACCACGAGATTCAGGGCATCAACCCTAGCAACATTACCATTCCATCTAAAGTAATTGCATCGAACATTAAACAACTACTTTGTAAATGTAAGATGCATGAAACAAATTTAACATCATGTCCTCAACATCTGTATGTGGACAAAAAATACTTCAAATCAACTATTTGAAAATTTGTTAAATAGTCAAAATTTTATATGATTTCCACTTCACTCATAATGAGCAAATATCAATATAAAATAGATAAATACCTTTCTTGTCTATACAAGAACATCGTCATTTTCATAGTCATTGGTTATGATACTATATCAAACCATATTCTCAAAGGTCCCTATTGTGAAAATTATATCTCAAATGAATATCACAGTTTTGCAAACCTTTTTCAATTCAATCTATAAAAACTTTCTTGAAAAATTGTGCAAATGCATTGAACTCCTTTTCACAAAAGAAATTATTCATTTTTACCATCTCATATGCAACAATGAATTATATAATGCATAAAGATTCTATTATAGAAACTAGTTAGAAAATTGACTCACAATCCATTTTCACCCAACAATTTTAGCGTTGGTTTTCACCGGATGCCAAGAGTCTTACTTTGAAAATCTCTATCTCCAAGTACTACACTTTCAAGTCTTCCCTTTTGTAAATCTATTCATATCCTTTGAGGGTGCTCCCATCAACAAAAATTTACAAAAAAAAAAAAAAAAAAAAAAAACAAAAACAAAAACAAAACAAAACTGACTAAGATTAAGTATATTACTTTATCTCATAATTTATTACTTTAACAAAATTTCTCTTTATCGACTTCCTTCAATTCTTGTCATCCAGTATGACAATGTTGACTTCCAATAAGTCACGGCGAAGGTTGAGTCATTACATAACTCTCCCACTACTGAAATGCTTAAAAGTACTCATCTTGTCATCTTATATAACAATAAAGACTTCAAGTAAGCCTTTGCAGAAATTGAGTTATCTCATAACTCTCCCACTACGATGAAGACTTGTCTGTTTGATAATTAGAAATTGACGTTCAAATGAAAATAAATGGTTAACAACACATGTTAACTAACATGGTTTTACTTGAAATTAATTCATCAATAGAGCTTGGCCTTTTTACAGGTCTGTAACTTTTTACTTTTTGAATGAATCAGTATTTATCATACAAATACATAATTTTATTTTAGACTATCCAAAAGACCATTTATTGACTCCTCAAGGACTACCTACATCTAGGCATACTTTTGAACATTTATTTCATCAAGGATTTGTCTTAACACAAGTGTCTCAACTTACCCAAAATCTAAAATGTCATAAACAAGTTTTATAACACTTTCATAATTCAACATTGTTTCGCAAACATTTTGGAGGAATAACGTTCAAAACTGTAATCTCGATTGCATATCCTTAGTGGAGTCAAACATCAATGTAATTTTAAAAGATTAGGACTATGTTTAACAAAGTACCTAAAATGTACTAAGTTCAACAAGGTCACATTTCTCCCGCTGTAGCACAATTTCATCCAAATTGTACCTAATGCTCGAAGTTGAGATCTCATCTCATCATTGTCAATGAGGCTTAGTACAACAAATATCATGTACTAATCATTATGATTTGATCATAATGTCACAATTCTTGCCTAAATGACTTAAACTTTAGTCAAATTTCTTTTGAACATTTCAAGAAAAAAAAAAAAAAAGACTTAAGTTGCATTAGAATAAGATACATTTATTAATAAATACTCATCAATCATATTAATGAAGTCGGACTTATGTTTTCAATCATGACACCACCTGGGTCAAAGAAAGTTTGATCAGGTAACCTTATCTAATAAGGTGCTAATGACATACATGCATGAGAAGCAAGGCTTTTGACACATAATAATAATTTAACTCTAACTTTTGGAGAATTACCTGCAAGTGTCATTTAAAAGCCAAAGATATGTATCCCTTTAAAAGAATATAATCTTTCTTTCTTTTTAGATTCATTAATTTGTACACTCTTTCAATTTAGTTTGTAGACATGCTAACCTTTAATATACAAAAAATGTATTTATTTAAAGCTCGACATATTTTCAAAACAACTTTTGAAAACATGCCTTATCATTAAAACTATTCATATTCTATAAATATTTAGTAATAAAGTTTAGAGAAATTGAAATTCTCTTATGGTGATAGCACCATATTCAACATAAATGAAGAACATTTTAATTTAACACGTAAAATGTATTTATTTAAAGCTGAACATATTTTCAAAACAACTTTTGAAAACATGCCTTAACACTAAAACTATTCATACTCTATGAAATATTTAGTAATAATGTATGGAGAAATTGAAGTTCTCTTATGGTGATAAAAGCACCATATTCAGCAGAAATAAAAAAACATTTTAGTGGCTCCCACTACTTTAATTGAGATGAGCTTTTCGCTGCCAACTAGTAGAACTATTCCACTTAATTAAGTATTCGTCAAGATTTACAATCTAATTGTAATGAAGAAAATTTCTAATAGTGAATCATTATTCAACTATCAAGGTGTGAATTTGTATTCTCCACCCAGAACTTAGTCAATCAAATTTACTTATTCTTATTTTTCTTCATTTTGAGACATATTTAAAATTCCTCATTATGTGACATTCCAAACTAATTTGGAAACACTTTCCTTACTAGTTCTAGTCATTTTCTTGGACTTAGGTAATACGTAACTTTGGAGGTTATATAGCTTCTCATGATTCTAACATACAATATGTTTCATCATGACTCTATCTTATAGTCCAGACACATCATATGTTATCCAGACGATAAGAGTAGGCTATCGTTGCAAAGATTATTCATGATTACTTCATAAATTAGCAAAAATTCCTTTTGATAACATTTCCCAAATAAAAGACAAAATTATACTGCCTTTATGTGTTAATGACTTTTCAAAGTAACATATTTATCAAACCCTTTGACTTATATCGGTAGTTAAAAAAAAAAACTTGAAAGAAAATGAAATGACTTTGAATTATATAAAACATGTCAATTGGCTATATGCAATCTATTATCCATTCTTATTAAACATATAAATTAAAAGAATGAACCCAATTAATATGAATCTCATTTATATTAATTCAAAATTTCTATTGTTCTGATACTCCAGTGAGTTAGCATAAAAGCCACCAAAGGGTGGTCAGTCTTTCCTTCACTGGATTGAGATATTCTCAACCAATCATTATCTTATAACAATTAATTATCATTTATTTTGTCAACAAATAATTAACTTGTTTAAAAAAAATTTGTAAGCGTGACTTTCCATTTTAGACCCTAAAGTTCCACCCCAATGAACCAACCAAAGGGAAAAAACCAATTGGGACAAAAACTAAATCGATCCTATCTATTTCTGGAGTTCATCCTAATATTGACCTAATGCACAAACCATCCAAAGGGGACGCTTCTAGGGTGCCTTGAGGCCATGCAAAAAGTTCTCACAATGCAAACCAATGAAGGAGATAATAGGACATGTTGACACACATCCTTCTCCCACTTACTATAAATACTTTCTCCATACACCTTGATACTGACCCATGCAAATACCATCTGAAAGGGGATGCTCCCAGGGAGCCTTGAGGCCAAGCATGAGCCTCATGCAAAGGTCTTTTATAGACAATTGACCTAATATAACTCTTATATTGGACAATTCAATAATATATGATTCTTGTTTATTAAACATTTTAATAAACCTAACCATTTATTGCATGCTGATAACGGGCAGAAATGCACGTTATTATAGTGCTAAGTTCTTAAACAATGTTAGATTGCGTTGATGAAATATGTTAACTTACGTCCATTAAGCATCGTTTTCATTATATTACGGTCGCATGCGTTCAGTGCATTAGAACAGTTAATTTTTGTATTTTTGTGCAGAATATGCGTTAACGCAATGCAAAGATTGCGATCATAGGAATTCATTGGTCGAGCACAACTTCACCGCAAGGCTTTGCGTTGATCATGCTCACAAACATTTGCCCAAGAAGGATCACCGCAACTTGGTCAGTGCAACAAGGTGGGCGCATTTGGGTGAAAGGCCAATTAAGAGAGTTGGGACATAAAGCTGATGACAGTCGAATCCAAATTAATTTGATAGTCGATAACGGTCATAAAGTACATTCAGCTTTATCGGTGATAATTATTCGGCGCATCAATCAGGAATTAAAGCTGTCCCATCTATATAACCAGGAGAGAGAAGCCGCCTTTCACCATGGATGCTCTATAAATACCTAGGGCATTCTTCAGAGAAGGGGTTGATCAGTCACGATTTTAGCAGTTAGAAATTTCATACTACAGTTCGCACGTCTTTAGTTTTCTTTCATTTTAAGGCGGACGCGAGGGAAGAAGTTGTGTCAGCAGATCGTTCTCATAAGCTTGGGAGAGCATCGGAAGCTTCAAGGATAGAGAGAGAGCCGACGCCTGTGGAAGTGGGAACATTTTTAGATCATAATAGAGATTCCAGTGTAAAAAATCTCGGTTAGTAAGGAATTGCTACCAGGCTCTCTACCTTTACTTTCCATTGTCATTTTGTACTCAACTCATCTATAAAAATGGAATTCCCTTCTCTATATTTGTTCACTCTCTGTTATTCACGCATGAGTAGCTAAATCAGCTGAATGGGTTGAGAAGCATTTAGCTAGCACAACTAGGGAATCTTCATTCTTTGCGATTATCTTGTTTATGCATGCTTCATTCATCCATTAGAGATACTCGGGAGGGTAGTCTAAGGACAGGATCTAGACTTAGGAAGGTCAGGTTATAATCTAGACTCAGAAGAGCCAGATTAGAATGCATAAACAAGAGATAGGCGCTTACGAATGAACACTATTTATTATCAATACATCGCATGCATCTTAGAGGTAGGATATGATTATATGCGGTCACCTTACTTTTATGCATTTTGCATCATCGCATAGGACAAAAGTAGAGACTTAGGGATGAGCTCTTTGGATATTTTGCATTCCGTCCTAGATTTAGGAGCATCGCATTTACATTGGAAAATGACTTGCTGTGCATGGTTGTAACATGATCGCATAGTCTGACGCATTCCCAAGTAACGCTAGCTAAAGATCTTCTCAACCCGTTCACCGCATATTCATTGCATCTATCAACGCAACTGTCTTTTCTCAACTCCACCGCATTTGTTTATTTCTTTTTCATCAACGCAAACAACAAACCTACCACTTTATTTATTTATCCGGTTACCATAAAGTTCTTCATAAAATTTACCAACTCAAACTGTTTTCATAAATCCTTGTGTTCGACCCTGGACTTACTAGGAAACTCAGAGGAATTTATACTTGGATTTCGCTGGGAAAACTTGAGTGCACAATGAAATTCCATCAATGTATAACATCACTTCATAAATACAAGCATCAAGTTTTTGGCGTTGTTGCCGGGGACTTCGATAAAATAAAGTGCTAACGGTATTTTTTTTATTTCTTTCCAGACTCTCAATCTCTGGCGAATTATGACCCAGAGATTGAGAGGACATTTAGACGAAGATTAAGAGGCTGCCAACAACAACAAGAAGGAACACCAAGAATGGCGGAACAACCGGCAGAAAGGGCCATGAATGCGAACAATATGATGGTCAACCCCATTCTTCTGGCGAATGACCGCAATAGACCCATTCGAGACTATGCGTCACCTAACCTCTACGATTTCTCTCCAAGAATCATGAGGCCGGCGTTAGATGGGTCAAGATTTGAAATGAAGCGGTAATGTTGTAGATGATCCAGGCTGCTGGGCAGTTTGAAGGAAGGCGTGGCGAAGACCCGCACGCCCACCTCCGGAGCTTCATAAAAATCTGCAACACTTTTGTGTTCCCGAATATCTCAACCAAGGAAGTTCGACTAACTCTGTTTCTCTTTTCTTTGTGTGATCAGGCAAGAAAATGGGCATATTCTCTCGAACCGGGGGAGAGAACTTTGTGGGAACAGGTGGTGGAAAAGTTTATGAAGAAGTATTTCACACCAACTGAGAACGCTAAGAGAAGGAAATTAATAACAAACTTTGAACAAGAAGATGATGAATCGCTCAGCGATGCTTGGGCGAGGTTTAAGCGGCTGGTAAGAGACTGTCCACATAATGGCTTACCAGACTGCCTGCAAATAGAAATTTTCTACCAAGGATTGAATTCCTCTTCGCAGACCGCTGCCAATGTAGCAGCCGCTGGTGGTCTTCTTGACAAAACATATGAGGAGGCTAAGAGTATACGTGATCGCATTTCCAAAAATCATGAGGATTGGAGGGAAAGCGATCAGAGATTAAGAATCAAAGAAAATGACGCAAACAATGGGGTCATCACATCCTTTTAGTAAAAGGGATTGAGAGTGTTCTTGAGAGAAAAGTTTTTCACAAAGTAAAGGAGGAAGATGAAGAGGTAGAGATTTTTGTACAAAACCCTTCTGCAATAGGTAACTCTCTCCTCTTTTCACTCCCCATGAGAGAAACAATAGTGAGGGAGTTAAACCATCCATTTAAATTAATAACTCTTAGGAGTTATAGATTTTGAATTCAAAATCAATTTTAATTTAATTATATTAACTAATTAATATAATTACACCATATATACATCCCATATAATGTATAACCTATAGTTTATTATATCACATATAATATAACCTATAGTTTATTTTCTCTCACATAACCTATAGTATTAATATGAATCATATTCGTATTAATTTTAACATATAGTTTCTATATGAATCATATTCATATAATTAATATTTGAATCATATTCAAATATTTATTTCTCTCATAAAACTATATAAATTTAATATGAATCATATTCATATTAATTTTGAAAAATAGTTTTTATATGAATCATATTCATATAAATGATATTTGAATCATATTCAAATATTTATTTCTCATAAAACTATATAATGTATCAACATACATTATACTTTATAATGTATCAACATACGTTCTTTAATTGTATCTTGTACAATCAATTCCCTTTAATTAATTTGACCAATTCAAAATAAACCAAAATTAATTTGATTCTCATTAGTCTTTATTGAGCTAACAAGTGGACCTTATGGACCTAGAGATTGAAGCTCCAATGATACTTGATTAATTCATTAAACTCTTTAATTAACTTAATCAACCTTCATTAACTATTGGTCGCTCCATTAAAGACTGATAGTTGCACTCTTCGCACTATAGATATATTTTTATGTCCATTGGATATAACCAATCAATAGAGCGTTGACCCTTCACAGATTTCTCTTAAGTATAGTTGGATCAAATTATCGTTTTACCCATGTAGTTACATCTAACTCTTTAAGTAGCACTAATCTGTCTAATGAACAATTAGTCATAGTTCAACAATAACTAAACCCCTCTCGGGTCAGAAGAGGGTGAAGTGCCTCATTGTTCAAGCCCCAGAATTAGCTTTTAATGGACCAATTTATCTACTTACCCTAACAATAGGAAATGAGTGTATTCTTTCTTGTGTAGCTGTATTCCCAGCTCCTCAAATAGACGAATCTCAAAATGGTAGGGTTATTGAGTCGGCGAATCTGGTCACTCTCACCCATACAAATCAAATGACCGCCCTCATAAGCATGAGTTCAAAACTCACTCAGGATTCAGGTCAAGTCACCTATAGTTATCCTAGTGAAATATAAGTCTCTTCTAGCAACGACGTTATAAAGATATACTATGCATTTCATGGTTCAGTCTTATACAAACTCTTTGTATGAGATACCTCCATTCACATGTCCACATGAATAATTAGGATCAGATCATTTGTGGCACTTTACAACAATTGTACCAACTACAAAGTTGGTCGCATCAATAGTGTTACCCGAATAAGACACCCAACCTTATGCACATACTACAAACCATTTAGATTATCACTTAAACATGATCCACTTGTGTGCTCTACATACATGTTTAAGTCACATCAGATAATCTTGAATCTTTGTTTAATGGATTATTGCATATAAAACTAATCAACATTGATTCAAATGACATATAACTACGATGTTTGAGGGCATACATCCCAACAGTAAAGATTGAAGTTTGTGCTTAAATGATGCCTTATGGGCATATAGAACGACTTTCAAGACACTTATTGGGACCACTCCTTTTAGACTAGTCTATGGCATGGCATGTCATCTTCCTATTGAAATTGAGCACAAGGCTTAATGGGTGGTTAAAAAGTGCAACACGGTGTTGGATAAAACTGGAAAGTTACAGCTGCAAGAGTTGTAGGAGCTTAGACTGGAGGCCTATGGGAGTGCCTAGATTTACAGGGAGAAAACAAAGCTCCTCCATCATTGTGCGCTTGTTAAGAAGGATTTTCAAGTTGGTCAAAAAGTCCTCCTCTATTCTCACCTCAAGCTTATGATTGGTAAGTTACGTTCTAGTTGGTTAGGTCCCTTTGAGATTACTAATGTCTTTCTCATGGTGTAGTAGAAATCAATAGTTTGGAAATAGGAAAATATTCAAGGTAAACAGGGACCGTTTGAAGATCTTTAATGAAAGGGTGACTAACCCATATTTCTCAATTATGGGTTTGGAAATTCCCTCATACACTTGAGTCGCGTTTTCCTGTCATCAAGCAACCGCCGTTAAACATTTGCGCTTCGTGGAGGCAGTCAGACATTTAAATTTACTGCTTTCTTTCATTTCTAGTTTTGTTTGTTTTTCTTTTATGTCCCAAGTGATTGAGAGATTTATTTAATTTTTCTAGCAGTTAAACTCATGCATTTCAAGTTGTGTGGCATGCTCAACCTCTGCACACACCCAAATTCAAGGAAGTTCTCTGTTTCCCTCCCTTTCCTTTGTCCATGTGCTTTTATTTAGCCTTATACATTAGGGCAATGCATGATTCAAAAGTTGGGGGTGGTTGAGTTTTACATACATGTACTTTATTTTTTCGGTTCTGTTGATGATTATGTCTAAATTGATGGTCTGGTCTAGTAAACGTTTGAGCATCTGAGCTCGAGTTTTGTGTGGAATTGCTCTAATTGCTTTGTGTATTCTTTGTTGCTTGCGTCTTTTCTATGAAGGTTGATGATGCTATTGGATTCAGGAAGCAGGCAACAGAAGTAAAATAGGATCATTAAGCATTCTAATTCATTAATTTTGGATTTAAATTAAGCATACTCATGAGATTAAAAGAGGGTTTCATGACATACCTTTGAAGAACATCTTGAATCACGATTCTCAACTACAATCTCCTTGAATTCAGCTCGTGAACTACCCAAGGTCTTTCCTACTATCCTCTAGGTGCCTTAGATTGAGTTGTGGGTCTCAAAATAAGCTTGAATTAAAGGAAATTTGGAGGAAATGGTACTGGTTTTCAGCAGCTTGAAGAACTCTTCTTCAACACACAGAATTTCAGAGTTTCAGTAACAATTGCATGAAGAATTCTACTCGGACTCTTCAGTATTATTGCATGATCATCATGCAAGAAGGAATGTTGCATGGATTCTAGCACATGCTTAGAATTTTGATAGAGAAACGAAGTAGATTATGAGTGAGCTAGTTGGGCTTTTAGTGGAAAAATTCAACCTTTTGGATTTTTTTCATTTTCATCAAATTTTAAATTATGAAACTAATTTCAAAGATAAAATTCAATTTTCAATTTTTCTTTTATAATTAGAACTGAAATTATATTAACTTTAGAAAAATTAATTCAAAATTAATTTTCTAATATAATTAATTAATTAATAATTTAATTAATTCTAATTAATCTAATATCAAATATTAAATTAATTAATCATCAACTCCACTACTACGAATCCCTATTCACGATTTTAATATTTAAATCATATTTAAATATTAATCGATTCTCCAATTTCGTTTAACTCCAAAACTAAACGTGTAATTATATCACATATAATTACCAATTTTCTTTAATTCTAATTTGAACGTTTCAAATCAACTTATCACGCTATTCTAAGACTAATCCGTTTGTGAGCTAGTAGAGGAGCTAATGAACCTACAGATCATGGGCTCCAACGATCCGAGATTAATTGGCTAAACTCTTTACACTGAATTAACCCTCATTCGTTAACTATTGGGTCACTCTACTAAAACCCGTAGTTGCACTCCCCTCACTGTAGATATATTGTGTCCACTCGATATAACCATGATTAAGTTAACCCTTCACAATTGTTCGTAATAACGGCTGGGTCAAAAGGTTGTTTTACCCTCGAGATGACCTCTTGTTCCTTAAGCCCCACTGATCCTCTAATAAACAATTGGTTTGTGATCCGATCATCAAACTGAGTCCCTCTCGGGCCAATGAGAGGGTGAGCCCCTTGTTCAAGACCTGGAGTCAGTACTTAAGGGAAAAATCTCTCTACTATCCTTGAAAGTGAGTAAGAGTGAATTCTATCTTGTACCCTATGTCCCCAGCTATCTACCCGGTCTTACCCCTAAAATGGGAGGCTTATTGAGTCGATGTTGTTGAGTCAACCCTCACCTATGCAAATCTAAGGATAATTCCGAATAAACAGGAGTTTATAGTAAGCTCATGATTCAGGTTAAGTTACGTAGGTCATCGTTGTGAAATAGTCAGTCTTAAACAGTAAACATCGTTATAAAGTAAGAGTGACTTATTTCGTGATCCGATCTTGTGCAAACTCATTACACAGGACGCCCCCACTCCTCATGTCATCACATGTAAGAATTAGGATTACTTCGTTTGTAGCACTCTACAACTCTTTGTAACAACTACAAAGTGGGTCGTATCCAATAGTATTACTAGAATAAGGCATCCAACCTTATTCATATACTATAGACCATTTTGACTATTTACTCAAACCTGGTCCATTTTATGTCTCCACATAATGTTCAAGTACTCATGTAATAATCATGGATCTTTTAGTTTATTGGATTTATTTCTAAAACGAAATAAGCAATTCACATATTCAATAACAACTTATTTGAATTTTCAGAATAAGTTTAATGTTTATAAACCACGAGTTTTAGGACATAAAACCCAACAGATACACCTCTCTTAAGTTGCTTGCATGATTTTTGGAATGAAGAAAACATCTATTATTTTGAGCTTCATTTAAAATTTTTTCTCCTTTTCCCTTATGTAAATTTAAGTGCTTTGTTGAGTCATTTCAATCATTCATTGCTTAGAATTGGGTTATACTGCTCATATTTTTGTTGTCACCCAGAAAGGCCCACCTTCAGTTGGAAAGTAGCCCTTATTGATTTAGTGTAATGCGAGACTAGGAGAATGAAAAGAGTGTCATGCCTATGCGAGAGGAAAAAAAACAAGGTGAATAAAAGTGAAAAAAATGATGATGAAAAATAAATACAAAAATAATAATAAAAAAAAAGTGTGGTGTGCGTGCAGGTAGGGGTGAAAAGAGCTACCTCCACTGTGATCAATTAGGATGCTCACGAGAAAAGAGTGGGTACGAGTCCCTATGGTGGATATGTGAAAGCTAGCCCCTTAAGCAAAATGGATACCATTTACTTTCTAGTGTGTGTGTGTTAAGCACCCTAGTTGATGTATTACCCTTTTGATAAGTTTAGGTGTCTTGAAGGTCGATAACCGAGCTAAAGTAGGGAAAAAAAGTTTGAAATCTTTATAAAATGTTTTTTGGCACACTTAGGGTCAAAATACAAAGCTTTGCTCTTACTCTTGCATGAATGAATTGGATACACATGTTTAAATTTAACTCAATTGATTGACTGTTTTTGGATTTCCTAATTGATTGCAATCATGTATAGGAAACTGTTAAAACCCGAGTCACGAGCCATGTAACTATGCGAACTCTACATTGTATGATTGATTCATTTTTTGCCTTGCTCAGGGACGATCGGATTAAGTTTTGGGTGTTTTGATAACTCTCCAGATCTATCTTTTTTTGTCTAATTTATGCTCGTTCCTTGATTTTATTGGTTTATTTATTGGTTTTTGTAGGTCTTGAGCATCTAAAAGGAAAACTAAACCATTGGAGTTGAATTGAGGCTAAAACGCGTCCAAACGAAGCTTCAAAAGCATCAACCAAAAGAAGAGGCAAGGAATTACAAAAATGCCCTGAGGAATGCAACGGCTCTGTGCTTGGCGCCCTACTCAGCATTCAAGGTTAGTAGTTAGTGTTCAGCAAAGCGTCATTGCGCTCGCCCAGCACCTGCTCAGCACTCAAAGGTAGAATGACCCGATTTCATAGAGTGCCATTGCACTGAAGGGAGCAATGCGATGCTTCGAACTTTGACGAAAGATCAGCCCCTCGCACGCGTTTGCAACGAGGGGAGCGCATAGGTAAGGGCAGTGGCACTCGAGGTTAGCGCTATGAGAAGAGCACCACTACGCTCGGCCAAATTCTATATATATGGCACAATTTTTTAGGTGAAAAACATCCCAAATTCCATACTTCTCTAGCCTCCACAGGGTTCTTCTGCCCTCTTTCACTCTTCTCAATTTATTTCCTTATATTTCTTTACATTGTATTGGAGATTTACTCATGAATATGAGCAGCTAAGGTAACTACTCAATTTGGGGGTAGGATTTTGTTTATCTTCTTTGAAGATTGAACTTGTTTATGACATATTGTTGTGAACTCTATTGATTTTTTTATTAAATTTACATAGATTGATATTGAAAGAATTGATATCTTTTGGTTTATTAATCTTGTTTGTCAAGTTTATGTCTTACATTGAATGAACTTTGTGGCACCATCGGGTAGAGGATATCCACTTGCAGATTAGATCTCATAGTTTGATATTCTTGAACCAATGAAAATCAATAGTAAATTGGATGTTAGACTTAGGCTAACTAGTTTTTCATTCGTCACGGCTATTTTTCAATGTACTTAATGCAAATCACGGTGATTCCTAAGGAATCTATTTTCCAAAGTAATTAACACAGTTTAGTCTGATTAATGAATTTCATCAATCATTAGCTAGAATCATCTAGAGTTTAATTGGTGTTGGTCGAGTGTTCACAAATAATAGCTCAGATATTTTGTTCCTTATAAGAAACAAACTAATCCATGCCTATCCTCGGGTTGATTTTGTCAAATCGATTTTCACAAGGCAAACTTGTTCTCTTTAAATTCCTTGCACTTTAATTTGTTTAAATTTGCAAGTTCACTCAATTACCAAGACCCTCCCCGATAACCTGAATTCACTAATTCGTCTAAGTTTGTCCTTGATTTCCAATGGAGATAGCCTATTCCTACTTGCTACCAGTTCATAAGAATGGTTAAATTTTGTTTGTTGTTGGTCCGACAAGCCTTCAAAAAATGACGATGATGATGAAGGCTACGAATGAGAAAAGGAGGAAAATGAACAATTAAATGAATTGGACAACTCAGATGATGAGGAGGTGGGAGAGGAAGTTGATGAATATGAGGAGAAATACTGCAATGCGATGGGGGAGCATCGATAGTTGACACTAGTTTTGCACAACTTAAAAGTCCTTGGATTGAGTCACCAATGATGATCTCGGGCCAACCTTCTTGTAGTAACGATATTGACCTTGGACAAACATACCTTTCAAAAGCAGAGCTTGCACAAGCATTTGACCATACATTAGCATTTTGAATACAGAGTTGAATAATCCACCAAGTCCCTGCTAATAGTTAAATGTAAACATGATATATATGAATGGAGGATTAGGGCTAGGAAGCTTAAAGATTCTACTCTGTTTAAGATTTTCAAATACATAAACGTCAATACCTGCTCTCAACAATTGATAGACCATGACCACAGCCAGACAAGGAGCAAAGTAATAGGACGTTTAATGAAGTTCTAGTTCACAAAAGTTAGTTGAACGTATAGGTCAAAAGACATCATCCAAGACATGCATGATGAGTACAACATGAGCATCAGTTATAAAAAAGCATGGCAGTCAAGAGAAGAGGCCTTAATAATGGTTAGATGCAAACATGAGGATGGTAAATACTTGCCTATGGTGAAGCCATGAATATAGTGAACCCCAGGACCGTGTATGATTTTAAACTTGATGACGATAAATACTTCAAGTATATTAGGCATGTGTTGGTTGTTGACGGGACACGCTAGCAGAGAAAGTTTAAGGATATGATGTTAAGTGTGAATGCACTAGAAGAGAACAACCAAATATAGCTAGTTGTGTTTGTTATTGTGGATGAGGAGACGGATGATGCATAGACATGATTCTTTAAGAGAGTTAAAGCAGGCCATCGGGGTCGTTATAGAACCTGTCGTTGGATCGAATAGAAAATTGAGCATTGAGAAGGCAATCGTAGGGTTTTTCCGTATGCATTCTACTACTTTTGCATTCACCTCCAATCAATGAACTTGGTAAAGAATTTCAAGAATGATGCTGACATTCCCTTGTACGTTCTACTCTCTAAGCATGTCATGAGTCAACCTTTCAAGCACACTGGACAAAGATTCACCTGTTTAGAGGAGTTGTCTAATACTTAAAAGGAAGTTGGCTTTCCACGATGGCCCAGAGCATTTCAATGTGGTCAAATGTATGACTAACTGATAGTCTGAATGTCCTTTTGCAGGATGTTACAGTGTTGTCTATTACAAAAAAATTGGATTATATATAAGATATAATGCAAAGTTGGTTTCTTTAGCAGCGAAGTTATGAGTCATTCTACGACCTTGTCAGACTATGCAGAGGGTAAAATGCTGGAGGAGGAGGTGAGCTCAAGAAGACATTTATTAAGCTGATAGATCGCTACATATACAAAGTCATTGACAAACACTTAGATGTCTTATTGAATTGTATGCAAGGACGTGTAGCTAAAGAGTCTGATTACTACGAGATTTTGTGGTTCCATGCAATTGCAGCACTGCACCACCGGTACATTGATCCATACACCTTTTTCTCTCTCGCATACCACATGTAAATAGTGTCAATGGTGGCTCATGAATGTTCCCCGTGACATATTTGATAGCATTGTCGTCTTTTTTCCATCCATATGGTAGCCGACATTCTGGCTATTTGCACTAACTATACAGTTGAGTTGGTCGGCGAAAGAAGTTATGTTATAATAAGAAAGGAACATTGTAAGTATTGCATAAAATAGAAAAACAATACTGCTATGAGAATAAAACTTACAATCACGACTCTATCTGTTGTCATGAAAATTGATGACAGTTTGAAGGAGACTAATCATGCATGGATGGGAATGAACTATATTTTTTTATACAATTGTAAAATATAAAATTAATAAAAATTAATTTCGTTTGTTAATTTATTTTTATTAAATTAAATTATCAAATCAATTTTAAGCCATTAAAATTTAACTAAATATATCCACTCACCCTCTAATTTAATATATTTATTATTAATTAAATTTTTTATATTGCACATTTATTATTATCAATTTTTATTAAAAAAATATTTGTAATTAATTTAAATATTTATTTTTTTTATAGTTTTTAATTGAAAAGTTAATTAACTAAATTGTTTAATGTCAATTATAAATTTATATATATATATATATATATATATACAAAAGAAGTTGATATAAACTAATTTGTTTTAAATCGTCAAAAGATGCTTTAAATTTTTTAAAAAATAACTATGATTATAAATTAAAACTAGAAGTACAAGTGTACAAGATTGTTTAATTAAAAAAAATTAGCTTATTTTATTATTAGTTAATTAATTAATATTTTTTTAAAGAGTGATTAGTAATTTTAATAAATAATTTATGATGTTAATATATATTGCCAATAAAAAAGGATTTAAACAAATAAATTATGGTTATTCATATATTTTTAAAAATATTATGGTTTTTCATATTAATTCATAATAATAAAATAAGTTATTATATTAGCATTATTATTAATAAAATTAGTTGTATATGTCAATTATTTAATTTAAACATATTTAGAAAAATTAAATATATTAACCACTATAAAAAAACAAATAAAATGAAAATATAAAAGGTAAGAGAGAGAAAACAAAACCATTGGAAATTGAGAAAACTCATCTATTTTGGTGGTTATAAAAAATCTCAATAGATGAGAATATAAAACGCCTTAAAATAATATATTCTCATTCCCAAGGTTAAAAACTTGTATCAAACATTGTGATAGAATATCATTTCCCATTCTCATTTCTTCTTCTCATGAACCAAACGAGTCAAAAGTGTCATTTGTTATTACTGGGTGTGTTGGAGGAGCCAAATAGAAAATATTTGCACGGGAAATTTTCTAATATTATGGAAGTATGCAAAAAAAATTATATTGTGTCACGTCAATATGTTTCTAAACATAGAACCCATTAACATTAATGTACTTCTAAATTGATAAAATAATCATTCTAATAGTACTCGAATGTGTTTGGATTAACTTTTCAAATCTTTAATTTTGAAAATAAGTCATTTAGAAAAAAAAAATGAATTGTTTTGACAATCACTCAAAATAGTTTTTAAAATACTCTTAAAATTTATTTAAAATGGTTTTTTATCAAAAAAAATACAAATAAAAATGATTTTTTTGAAAAATATTTTTTTCTTTAATCAATCCAATCACAACCTAAGACAAGTGGATACAAGCAAGCTAGAAAATCAAGAATTCTTTATCATGTTTTCACTACTATCACTAACCTAACCTTCAATAGACAAATTTGCTCTACTTGGTACCTAACCTTTGAAACTCAATCCCTGTCTATTTTTTGGCCACAAGCTAAAACTACCTCGATTTTTCTTAAGGGATCGTTTAGGTGAAGATTTAGAAAATTATATTGGATGTCAATTTGAGTTCAGAGAGTTCCAAACATATCTCAACTTTTCAAATATTATAAATATGTCAAAATTTTCAACTTTTCAACTTTTCCAAAAATAGAACAATAAAATGCATTTTAAATCTTTCAATATTTTGAACTCTTCAACTTTAGTAATAAAACGCATTTTAAATATTTCATTATTATGAACTTATGTTGGAACAACTATTTTATGAAACACTAAAAAATGCAGATTTTTTTCTGGCCAAAATTATTATCCTCCAAACAAGTTAAACTACCCTAAGTAGTTATCTTTTAATTTAAGAAATAGATAATATTTAAAATTTTTAAAAAAAAAATCTTCTAAACAATTTTTCAACCAAAAAAAAGTATTGTCTCTTCTAAACTCCAAAAAATTGAACTTAGAGCAATTAATTAAGATTTAATATGTGCCTTATGAAAAAAGATTTAATATGCCCCACTAAATTAAAATCCGGTAACAAACAAATGGCATTCTAAACAATATCACGTGTTTTCTTTATGATTTACAAAGTTTGGTCGGTGCTCATGGATTGGGAATGTCCAAATTTGAACTTCTCAAATGTTCATACTCAACTTTTCTACTTTTCAAACGATTTATGGAGTTGCCCGCCTTCGACATACCGTTGATCGCTATCCATGTCACTCGTCGATTGTCGATTGCCCGTTGCTAGTAAGTTTCTATGTGATTTTCTCTCTCTCCTCTTTGTGTGGCAGCCCTCCGATTTCCAACATAAATAACCTTAATTAAAGAATATCTATTTAATTACAAAATTGCCTCAAGTCTTTATTTACATAAATGTCCTTCAATTTACAACACGTAAAATAACTAGTCATTTTCAATCGTATATCAATGGTACATCAAGTATATTAAGTGTTTATTAATAATCTATCAAATGTGTATCAACAGTGTATCAACTGTATCAGGTGTATACTTGTAGTTCAAGTGTATCAAGAGTATCAAGTGTATATTAGTGGTGTATCAAGTGTATATCAAGTGTCTATCAGGCATATCAAATGTATCAGGTGTATCCGTACTTTTTTGACATTTAGTGGGTTTAGTTTTTTTTTCTTTTTTTGTCATTTTTACAAAAATAATAAGTCTTGGCTGTGGGCCTAATTTTGAAAACTTAATTGGCCAAATCTGTAAGAAGCCCTTAAGATTTTATAGATGTTTGGGAATAGGATACATGCGAATCAAAGATGACTATGTTTTGTTGTGCATGGAGAATGCTATCAAAATTTGATAAACAAAAATTATGTTTATATTTAATATATAAAATTAAGCATGACAATCTTATATAAATTTAATAGATTGATTAACTAAACAATAAATGTCATTCAATATATTGATAAAAATGAATTAATTAAGAATCAATAATAATTTTAATTATAAAGATTTGAAAATTGAGTAATTTGTCATTAATATTAAACAATTAATATATTTAATGAATGTCATATTAATTATAGTCTAATACTTAATCATTTTTAATTAATTAAGTTTAACATTAGTAATTTTAATTTTAATTAAATAATATAAGAAAATATATTTTAATAAACAATATATTATATAAAAAGTGAAAAAATGAGATTCAAATAGGATATGCTAATAAAGAATATTAATAAAGAATATTATTTTCTTTATAAATATGATATGTTAATAATGAATGAAGTAATAAAAATTAATTACAATAAATAACTAACTGATTATAATAATCAATAATGATCATATGTTCATTAACGAATGATCAAATTAAAATCAATCTCAATAAATAATTGTTTGATTTAAAAAAAAATATAAGTAATCACTTATTATTATTGAAAAATGAATTATTGTACTAACTAAATTTAAATAATCCTAGTTTACTAATTAAATATATTTAAGATATTGTTAGCTAATTAATTAATAATTTAAGTAAATAAGTAAATTGCATTAATTTAATAATTTTTTATTGTAAAAATAAATTAATTAAATATTTTGGCAAATATCACTTTATACTCTAAACTTTGAAGTTGTATTAATTTAAATTTTAAATTAATAATTGTATCAATTTAGACCTTAAACTTTGTAGGTTGTATCAATTTAAACCTCAAACTAACAATTGTATCAATTTAAACCCTAAACTTTAAGGGTTGTATCAATTTAAACCCTAAATTTTTATAAATATATCAATATAAACCCTTCATTATGTGTCATTTGGATAAACATAGTGTAAGACTTTTAATTTTATCAATTAAACCTCTAAACCTACTAAGTCTGATTGAAAAGAAAAATTAAATATTTATAATATTTTTCAAACTAAATCTGAAAAAAGGTGTAAATCGATACAATTATAAAAATTTAGGGTTTAAATTGATATAATTGTAAAAGTTTAGGGTTTAAATTAATACAACTATTAGTTTAGGGTTTAAATTGATACAATCCCTAAAATTCAGGGTTTAAATTAATATTTACATTGATACAATTATTAGGTTGAGATTTAAATTGATACAATCACTAAAGTTCAAGGGTATAAATTGAAATGAAGAATTAAATTAAAATTAATCTCAACAAATAATTATTTGATTATTAAAAAAAATCATAACTAGTCACTTATTATTATTGAAAAATGAATTTTTGTACTAACTAATTTAAATAATCCTAGTTTACTAGTTAAATATATTTAAAATATTGTTAGCTAATTAATTAATAATTTAAGTAAATAAGTAAATTGCATTCATTTAATAATTTTTATTGTAAAAATAAATTAATAAAATATTTTAATAGATTATTATTTACTTAATAAAAGAATAGGATAATTATTTTAGATAGCAAAATTGTTGAATTTCATATAGTAAAATATCATTGTCTATCAATGAAAAACATTGATAGATATCTATTATTGTGTCATTGATAGATAGTGAGTGATATTTTACTATGTTTGTAAATAAATTGACTTATTTTCTTATATTTGAAAACAACTCAAACATGTATTTGTAATAATTATGTTAAATTACTATTAAGTAATTATTTAATTAGCTATATTCAAAATAAAATTATATATAAACTAAAAATATTGAAAATTACTTATTCCCAAACAAAATGTTAAAAACTGTAAAATAAATATATATTTTTGACATAGGGAAAATCCTACCGTTTTAAACATATGAGTTGAAATTCACGTGGTCTGCGAATTGTTGGTCTATCTCTTAAACATATAACGATTTCCTAGAAGATCGTGTGGAAAATATTTCAAGAGTAACTATCCTATGGAAAGTTTATAAAAGAAGAAAAAACAATAACGATGAACTTAAGAAGAGCAAATTAACAAAGAACCAAGGAAAAGATAATATACTAAAAAATGGCGGCCTATAAATTGGTAGGCATGTCATGTAGTATATTCATATAATTGAGAAAACAAAAGGGCACTTCTTCCACCAATGACAAATATTACAACTTTTTCGCTGCTGCTTCTTCCCTTCACTTCTCAGTAGTAAAATAAGTCATTATTTTTTTTTTCCAAGAAATGATTTGATTACCCCGATCAAACCCAAAATTTTACTTCCGAATTCATATCAACTTTCCCACATCTGCCACCACAATCAGCGGTCAGTCCTAGCACGACTTGGAACTCGGGATGAGGACCATGATGTCCTTGAACTTCCAAATGCAGGTTTACGGTCATCACTGCGCCAGCTATCTGGCTGAGATGGTCGATTATCAGGCCGGCTGCTTCCCCATCGATCAGATTCAGGTGGTGGTGCATTAGGGTGGGAGCCTTCAGTCCGTCGAAACTTTGGCACATATTTTGCTGGGGATGGTCCAGCAGCCGCAGCAGCTGCAGCAGTGGCAGGAGCAGCAGTCCCGGACTCCAGAAGCTGAGAACCAGGAGCAACGTCAGGTCTAGCAGGTGCATCAGCTGATCTGCCACCACCAAAGAGACTTTCTTTCCTATGTCTTTCTTTTTCTTCCAATTCTCGCTCCCTCTGTCTCTGCTTCTCAGCAATCTCATCCAATTTAGCCTTGCGTTCAGCTTCTTCCCTCTTTCTCCTCTCGGCCTCTGCAAAAGCTCAAAAGATGCCATCAGCAAAAATAGAGAAAAAAAGAAACTATATATCTAGACATTTTGCATATCAGCGATCTAAATATAGTTTCGGAATCAGAGAGCAAGAACCAGAAGATAATGAACAAGATGGAAAAAGAAATTTGAGAAGATACATTTTAAAAGCTCAGATATTTCATACCTCCCCATACCTTAATATGAGCTTGGATCACTGGATCTATCTGGGGAAAATAAAACTACCATCGAAAGGGATTTAGTACATTTGTAGATGGCGGTGGTTGATTCAAGAGCCATTTTTTATTTGTCGAGGGGTTTCTTAATGTTATCAAACACATCAATATAAAAATGAAGACTCCACACACGAACGTACATGATATAAACAAACCAAGGAGCCATCTCTGAAGTTTGTTTCAGTCCATGTTCTAACTTCTCTAAACACCCCCGCCCAATGTTCATAATGTCCAACTAACAGGACTAATCCATAAATGCATAAACGGGATTTTCAAAAAGCAGAAAATGATGTTAGATCCCATAGAAAAGCCAGAACATTTTAACAAATACCTTCACGCTTGCGAGCTTCCTCCTCTTCACGTAATATCCTTATCCTCTCCTCTTCACACCTTACATAAAAGATTTTCTTCCTCTTAGCCTCCCTTTCTGCTTTCCGGGCCTGAATTATTTGCCTGATATGTTCTTCTCTCTCAGCTCTCCGTCTGCTGAATTCCTCTTGGCGAAGACTAATGACTCTTTCTTGGAAAATTTTCTGAACAAAAAAAGGTTAAATTTAATCATGTGCCAAAAGTCAATTTCTGCAAAGATTCCTACAGTCAAGTTACACTTCAGAAGACCTACGAAGTAAATTATAAAATAATAATAATAATTTTTTCTTAAGAAATTAGAATAATAAATAATAATAACAATAATAAAAGCTGCGTCTTAAGCGCCCACAAGAAAGATACAAGGCATCGAACAATAATGTTAAAACTATCACATAGTTCCAAAATACCAAACACCCTCAATCCAATTAATGATATCACTATATTAAAGAGGAGCGATTTTGGAGAACATTATTGAAAACTTACTAATTAAACTTGAAATGCTCTTAACATTAATGAGTGAGAAGCTTGTTGAATTTCAATTTTTACAGGAAACTAATACATACATATATATATATATACATATTTTTTTTATAAAAAAAAAATGTGAGTAGAAAGACAGCCTTATGGCAAGAGGTAGAGATTTACCCCTCCCAGTATGGGAGAGCCTTCCAATTGTAAATAAGTTGTATTAAACCAAAAATAAAAGAAAATAACAATGATTTAAACTTAATTTATACATTTGATATCGTGGGATTCTGGATATATTTAAGAGAAGTAAAATGATAACAGAAATATCCGTAAACAACACACTACCCTAGAGGAGAAAAAAGTTGGTTGATGAATAGAAGTACACTAAATTTTCGTGTTGACTTTTAAAGAAGATCTATACTGTTTTCGAGTATTGATAAGATTTTTCTAAATCACAAAATAATTAAATAAAGGAAAAATACCTTTTCGGTCCCTAGAATTTGGGTCTAGTTTCTATTCGGTCCCTAAGTTTTCAAATGTTACACATTTGGTCCTTAAATTTTGAGTTTTGTTTCAATTTAGTCCCTAAATTTCAAAATATTATAATTTTACCCTTAAGATTTGAAGTTTGTTTCAATTTAGTCCCTAAGTTTCAAGATTTTACATTTATAACCTCAAATTTTCATTGCTTAATCATTGAAATCAATTTCTATTAATTAATTAAAAATAATTATGAAGTGCAATTCTAAATTTAATTTTAAAAGTGTAAAAAATAGAGAAACTTAATTAATTATAATTATTTTAATGATTTTTAACTTATTAACAAAAATTAGCACTAACGACCGAAAATGGATTTTTAGTGAATAATCGTGGTTAAAAGTGTAAATTTTGAAATACAGGGACCAACTTGAAAGGGAACTCAATCGTCAAAGGTAAAATTGTAATACTTTGAAATCTAAAGACTAAATTGAAACCAAACTCAACTTAAGAACTAAATATGTTATACTTTGAAACTTAGCGACTAAATAGAAACTAGACCTAAAAACTAGAGACTAAAAAGGTATTTTTCCCTTAAATAAAAAAAAATACCATGATCACGGTACATGATAACCAATCAATCCTATATCTTTGAGCAGAGAAAGGTTAAGATTGACCCAATAGAGCAATACGAAACTAACTACTAACCTTACTCTCCAACATTCTCGCTAATCGATTCTTCTCCTTGAGGTCACCTTCATGGCGCTGCTTGCTTAACTCAACCTCCAGCTGAAAAACAGAAAAGAAACCCACTTTTAATAAAATAGAACTAAAAGACACCTACAAATCAAAATACCATCAGCTGTAGCAGGAAAAATCTGACCACACAAAAATGGAAGCACAATAATTTGTAAAGGATAACAAATGGATGGAATCCATACAAAACAAAGCAGGACATTGTAAGATTCGTATGTTGTGTAAGAAAATCATAGAAAAAATTCCCCCTTTGACATCAGAAACATTAAAAGTAGTAATTGAAATGGTAATGCCACTAAATAGGTCATGTGCATCGGTTCATCTTTATCAAAGTTCACGATTATGGTGATCAGGGTTAGAAACTCTGAAGACACTGCACCAACTTTTTTTGCAACTTCCCTCACTCGGCACAAATTCCTAACCTCATTAGAAGAATAACCATTTTTCAATAAGTTTACTGCACTAACTGGCTTCATGTTACAAAACATGCAATAAGATTGTCGTCCACAACCCACTTTTCAGTTCTCTTAACCCAGAAAACCAGAAGTTGTTATCAGAGCTATTTCTCTTCATACTACTGGAGAGAGCTTCCATGAATAGTAATGTGTGTTCTGCTAGTTTTTCTTCCACCCTCACAACATGACATTATGTGGTCAATTCAAGCCACTTCTCATTAACTCTCCATGTAAGTTCATTACTCAAGATACAGGTGGAATGTGTTGAAGGTTTCTTTCGCCAATTGGAGAATCATTAGGCATAAAAGACACGAGGTGGCATGTGTCAACTTACAAGCCAGCAAAATTGTAGTTGCCCACCCATGACTATAAACACAACCAAAAAATTGTAGTACATCCTGAAAATACTTTAGCCATCCTCCATGTCACCATCCTAGTCTCCAACACCATACTCAAAAGAACAAATTCCCATAAACACAACCAAAAAGTCAAAACAGATAAGCACTGCAATATGTTAGATGCTCCCCTTTCTGCTAGTCACTATGCTTTGGAATGTTAGGCACAGAAACAGAAGCTACACAAAGTAAAATCAAAACATGAAAGAGATAAAAACTTATTAGAGGCTTCAACACTTTGATTTAAGTTTAGGCCAATGTGCAAACAGCACCTGATGCCACAAAAAATATATCCACCCTTTTCTTGCTGCATGAAAAGCCCTTTATTATCATCTGGATGATATAGCCATACCATATACATGTTTAATTTACTGTGTTCCCTAAATACACTAACATATCTATCTATATGTATATATATATATGTATATATGTATATGTATATATATATATGTATATGTATATATATATATGTATATTGTTATATGTGATATATTGTAATGTATATATGTGTATATGATATATGTGTATATATGTATATGTATATGATATATGTGTATTATATGTGTTATATGTATATGTGTATATAGTGTATATGTATATGTATATGTATTATGTGTATATGTATATGTATATATGTGTATATGTATATGTATATGTATATATGTGTATATGTATATGTATATGTATATATGTGTATATGTATATGTATATATGTATGTGTATATGTATATGTGTATATGTATATGTGTATATGTATATGTGTATATGTATATGTGTATATGTATATGTGTATATGTATATGTGTATATGTGTATATGTGTATATGTATATGTGTATATATATATATATATATCTATGTATATATCTATGTATGTATATATGTATATGTATATGTGTATATATGTATATATGTATGTATATGTGTAAATATATTTGCGTATATATGTGTGTTTATATATGTGTGTATATAATATATTCACAGTTCATAAATAAATAAATAACTACAACCAAATGCATATAATCATAGATAGTCATAGTTTCTTTCAATCTGTTGAAAAAAATCATTCAGAAAGCAAGACCTGCTGATTACGTTCATGAATCATTCTCTCTTCAAGCAAACGTTGCTGAAATGCAGCTTCAATTAACGTTGCCGCCTCTTCTCTTTTTGCTCTTTCTAGATAATCCATAGTTTTGGCTAGCTTTTGTAATTTCTTCTCCATTTCCTGCCTCTCCCTTAATTGTTCGGTGAGGGCCAACTGCATTAAAGTTTGTTTGGACAACTTTTCCTGGAGATATATACCCATTGTTATTAATCAATCCAACATCCTTCCAAAATATAAAATATATATGTGTATATATATAAAGGAGGATTTTCAAAAATAGAAAAATAAGGGAAACTATTTATATAAAATAGCAAAATTTTAATCTTCTTTAATAGAGGTTGATAGAAGTCTATCAGTGTCTGTCAGTAATAGATGTTGATAGAAGTCTATCAGTGTCTATCGGTGTTTTTTTTTTTCTATTTCTATAAATAGGTTTGACATTTTTTCTATCGATAAAAATTTCCCTAAAAAGAATCAACAAAAAATAACTCACAGAGTCAAGAACCGGTTTCCTGCTTCCCTTCTTTTTACCAATACGTTTTTCAGCTTCCTGTAGTAAAGCCTGTGCTTCTTCAAGTTCTCGCTCTTCTATTTCCCTACGAAGCCGTTGGTTTTTCCTTTGTTCATATTCTGCAGCAAGCCGCTTCTGCTCAGCTTCTTCAGTTATCTTCAGTAATTTCAACCTTCTTGATTCCTCCTCACGTTCCTAAACACAGTTCACCACATTTTTTATATATACACCACAACAGAAAAAATGAATATGGCTATTCAGCGTCTGATAAGGGTACCATTTCCAAAAGTTGTCGTTCCTGCTCTTCCTTCCTTTTCTCAATAATTGATTTCCGAGCAAGCAACCTCTTGTGCTCTTTATCAACAATATCTGCCAAATCAGGCAATCTATCACCTGTTTTTGAGGCTTTCCTAACTGGTGGATAGATCATAGCTCTTGCTTTGTTTAAGGATTCAGCAAGAACGGTCAGGTTGTCTCGAAGCCCATCTGATTCAATACCCTAAAGTGATGCATAAAAAACAATTATGCTTTTTTATTTTTTATCTCCACTCTATAGAAACAATTGTGCTTATAAACATCGATTTAAAATATACAGGAAAACTGAGGAAAGACCAATTTCCCTAAATCCTAATAAAAAAACAGAAAAAGATAAAGTCCTTCCTTTAAATTCAATATTAATAAATTGAATAAGATCTAAAGACATGTTGAAGATGATGTGAACTAACACATCAAAAAAGGCAGAGACAAAATCATATTGAAAACGGTGCCAATGGCCTATTTTTGGAGGTCCAAAAGAAATCTGATCAAGCTTTCAAAAACCTATGTTTTTTGGCCTTTTGCTTACATCAGCATGAGGTGAAATTGCCAAAACGACCAAAAATGTATGCATGATGGCCTTCACTTCTCGATTGTTGCTCCTCGATCCAGTTTGTACCTTCTTCCTTCAGTTTGTACCTTCTTCCTTCTCCTTCTTCCATCTGCAACTTTTTTTTTACACCACGCGATAGCTATCACCAATACAGAGGCAACCTTCTTCAAAGTTTTTTTTTTCTTGGTTATTCTTGAACAATCTGCAACTTCTTCAAATTTTTAATTATCCTTTCAACTTCTTCAATCAGCAACCTGTTGTTCCCCTCTCTCCCTCTCAAATCCAGCTTAGTAGAGTTTTCGATCAACCAATCCCAATTCCCCCTTCTTCAAGGAGAAAAATTTGGAGAGGAATCGAGGAGTGCAATTTTTTTTTTCCTGGGAAGGATGGAAAGCGAGCATGAATCGGAGAGAGAGTGAGATCAAGGAGCAAGGTGCGCGAGAATGGAGGAGCGAAAAATTTTTAAACATTGAGGAAGCGAATTGAGAAGGAAGGAGAGCGATCGTGAATTGAGAAGCGAGGAGCGAGATCGAGAATCGAGGAGCCAGCCGATCATGCATGCATCTCTAGTTGTTTTGGTAATTATATCCAATGATGACGTAAGCAAAAGGCCAAAAAATGTGAGTTTTTAAGAGTTGGGTCAAATCTCATTTTGGCCTCCGAAAAAAAGTCATCTGTACAAGAAACCCAAAATCACAAGGGTTGGGAAAAATAAGATGGGATACATTAACATTAAGGAAAAAGCAACAATCGAGCATGGCTTAAATCTCAGCAGCCTTGTCCCTTTGTGCAAAAAGAGAGGAAACGAAAAAGAAGACAAAAAGAAAAAATTCAATACCAAACTGCCAAATAACACAATGTTCCTTGAATGATCAACTTTCATGGCAATGAAGTTTTGTTTAACTGCATCAACTGATATTTTCTCCACGGCAGAAAAATCAAAAAATGGGATCATCTGCGATAGACTTTCAATTTTCATAGTCTGATACACCTTGGAGACCTGGCGTAACATGGATAAATAAAAAGTTCAGTGCATCAAAACGAAGTTACCAACCAATGTCTTTTTCTTTATTCATGAGCAATACCATTGCAAGGTTCACAATATATAAAAGCTGTGCAGACAGTACCTGCTGAAGCAGCCTCAGGGCAGCAAGTTTTTCAAGAGCCGGAACATATTGGGACAATTGCACCTCAGGAACAGATGAAGCTGATGAAAGCTTACCTCCAAGCTTTGATATTTTGTTAAGTAAGGGTTGCAATTTTGTTGCAAGATCAAGAGGGAAGAATTCATACTCCAAAAGATGATAGAGATCTTTAACTTCCTGAATGGCGCAGCTCAGGACTCCTTTAGACACCTAAAGGAAAGCAAAAATCTACTAAGCAAATAGAACTAGAATTATTGAGTACGGGAAATACTCAACAAAATATGAAGTAAAATGAATAAGACATACCAGTTCAGAAAGAAGATTCGACTTTGAAAGCTGGATGAAACATAACAGAAAGAAAGTAAGGTAATGTTCAGGCTGTGAAAACATAAAAGAAAATCCAATTAAGCAAATTGTTTTACCACATGGCTACTTTCAAGTTTGGAATCTAAGTTGAACCCTATAAGATTAGCCATCCTCAAATTTTGCTCTTTCTCGTGTTCAAGTTCTAAATGGGAGGCACCATGCTTAGAGTCATAGGGGGGCACTGCAAGAGCTGCTAAGAGAACAGACGAAGCTACCAGCTGCAAATCCTTCTGGCTTAGATTTTTGTTGAAACTTTTCTGAATGGAGAAAAGTTTAAGCCATGCATAGGCATGATAAAGATTGCTATCTGATATCCAGAATATCTCTGTTAATTTGACATAATACACCACCATCAAGGATGGTTTAGGTGTTTTCTTCACCATGCACATCAAACCATGAATATCTTCCACAGAACGAAAAGCTTCCTGTAAAAATCGGTGATAAAAGAACCTTACAATTGACATTATTTGTAGAGAAGAAATCCTTATATGAATTTTTGAAATCTGGACATTAACCCACTTCTCTTTACAGAATGAAAAATTCGGACCTGCCAGAGCTCAAGCTCTGTGGCAACCTTCAGCTGTTCAAATCTTGTGTCAAGGTATAATTGCAAGCTCTCTGGAACAGAAAGATCAGGCCGATCCCTTTGGTCTCTATACTTGTTGAGATTAGCGAGATGATTTCTGATAATTTCACATAATCTGCGAAATTCGGTTGTTCTTTTGTATGCCTTACAGAACTGGAAGGCACGATGGGCTGTCATCTACAAATGAAAAACACCAGCAGAATTAAAATGAGTAACATTATTATTACTGATCAATAATAATTAATAAAAATACCAAAAAGGAGGCCAGAGAGATTTCATTTTATGATAAAAAAAAATGTTCACCTTCGCAAGGAGAAGAAGAAAATGGAGGATCAGTTGAATTTCAAGTAGTCGGTTTCACTAAATAAGATTTATGCCAAACTTCCATTCAAATAGTCAGTTTCACTAATAAGATTTATCCCAAACGTCCAATTATATGTCTATTATGCCAATTTTTGAGACCTATTATAACACAATTGAAATTTAAGGACTTAAAAGACACTTTACAGTTCATGACCTATTGGACGCAAAGTTGAAAGTACATGGACATATTAGATACCTTTTAAAGTTTAGGGGTCAAATCTACACAAAGCTAACAGGGTAAGGACTAAACTTGTGATTTAACCCAAAAAAGTCAAATTCTTATGGCAAATTAGCCCAAAGAGCCCTAAACATAACTTCCAGAAACGGATGAAAAAAGCTTTCTTAAATCCTCCAACCATTAGAACCAATAGGAAGCTAAGTTACAATATGGCAGGGATTTAACTACTACTGTCAGGCCCAAAATAAAGTTCCACCGAAATACTAAAAGTTTTAGGTATGACATACTTCTCAACTGAAAAATTAACTCAACAACGCATACACCAAATAACTAGCTTAGTCATGACCTACCGCATAAAGTGCCTCTAACTTTGAGTTATTCCTTAGTATCTCAAGAACTGTTCGATATGTCTCCCACAGAAATTTAAACCAAGGGGTAACAAGTTCGCGATCAGATCTATCCTTTCCCTTTTCACCACTGACATAACTAAGCATCAAATCTTCTGGTCTTTTATCGGCTTCCAAATCATCAACATCCAGAGCTTCTTCTAAGGCCTGAGCTTGACTACGAGCCTGCTCTGCCTTCTCAGTGGAAAGATGCATAAAGTGCTTGATTACTTCCTCTAGAGAAGTAACATTGACGTGCTGGCAAACAATCCGGTATTGAATTAAACCATCCTTAGCAAACCTTCCTTTCCTCATATCCACACAGAGTTCAACATACTTGAACATGATCTTCTCAAGAGGTTTCTGCCATGCTCGATATCTCTTTGAAGTGATAAGATCATGAAGGGCTTGCAAGGCATCTTGCTTCTGGCCAACATTTATCAGCTCTGAATTCATGCAAGAAGAATAAACTTAATACTTGCTTTCATTTCACAAAAAAAGAAAACAATAGACATGTCATAAATTTCAAAATAGGGCAAATAGATTAACAGTGGTGGACTATGAAGCACTGACACAAAGACAGATATAGGATACGGATACGTAGGATACGTTGATACGTTAATCTCTAAAATCCTAGGATACCAATATGTTGAGGATTAGTTTTTCTAAGATTCTAGGATATATGTAAATTTAACATAAAGATACTCAATATAATCCACTAAAAAACATAAAATGTCAAGTTAGTGACAATAACACAAAATACAATACAAACATTGAAATACAATACAAAAGGCAACATTAGAGATATTGAAATACAATAGTCAATAGAATACAATCGAAAAGGTTGGTGGCACGCTAGAGTCATATCGATCAAAAAAGCAGAAGTATGAAGATAAATAAAATTCTTTGTTGAATTGTTGAAGATATTCAAGTGGATTGTTTTTTTTTTTTTTTTTTGCATAACTTTGTGGGGACTTAGTCGTGAAGATGAAGATTAGATGATTCTAGGGTTTGGTTTTTTTCCTTACCTTTTTTTTTAAGTTTTGGTTTGGGAAAGATTAAATGAGTTGCTTTTCTTTTTTTCTTTAAAAAAAAAAAGGTCTAGTGTGCCCCCTTCACGAATCTAGAAGGGGACACATGTATCCAATATTTAAAAAAAAAAAAAATAGATACGCCAAATCCCGTATCAGATACATATTTAGGAAGTATCTCGGAGTATTGGTATCTCATATGTATCCGATACCGATTCCCTACCTCACATGAAGTATCCACAGGTGGTGGACTAGAAACACAAACATGGAACTCAAGTAACAAAAAACACAAGTAACAACATAGGCAGATTGACATTTAATGCGCCTAGAACTAGAAAAGAGATATTTCAATGATTTTCTAATATTTTCTAACTACCCGTAAAATTATGTTATACACATTATATTATAATTATAATTATTATAAAATGTTGAAATTAGGGTTTTGCACTCTAGGGGCATTTTTGTCTTTTTCATTGTACCCTAGGGTTTCCCTTTTCTCTATTTAAGCTGGTGGTCTGTTGTATTTCTTTGTATCAGTTTTCTAATAAGAATTCCCTTATCCCGTGGTTTTTCTCCCTAATTAGGGTTTTCCACGTAAAATCTTGTGTGCTATTTTTCTTTCCCTACTCTATTTTTTTATCGTGGTATCAGAGCATGGAGACAAAACCCTGGCCACCGTTGAGGAAAATCCAACAGGAGAATCCCAAACCAATAACCCAGTATTATCCAAAAAGCCATTGACAGGTACTTCCAATCTCTTCTTCCCCACTTCCGTGAAAACCAGCCGTCGCCGCCCTACCCACCGCCGGCTGACCCCTTCGCAGACTGAATGACCAGCTGCCAGACCCAGCAACCGGTGACCAACGAACCAGCAACTACCCATCTGGTCCGGTCGTGCGCAAACGAAGACGACCAGCTCGCAGGTACCCATCTGGTTCGGTCGTGCACAGACGAAGACAACCAACGACCGACCGAACGAACGGAGGGTGAGTACAGTATGTCATAAGAAAGTAAAGACAAAGATGAATCCCTTGATCTTCCGATTTCCCTAAGGAAAGGTACTAGATCATGTACTAAATATCCGTTGCAGAGTTACTTGTCCTATAGTAATTTGTCTCTTGAGTTCAAGGCCCTCACTACAAACCTAGACACAGTGGTGATACCAAACAGTATACACACAGCGTAGGAAAGTCCTGAATGGAAAGCCGCAGTTATGGAAGAAATGAGAGCTCTCGAGAAAAATCATACGTGGGATCAAATCAATCTTCCAAGTGGTCATAAAGTAAATGGGTATTCACAATAAAGTATAGGCCCGATGGAACAGTTGACAAATACAAAGCCAGATTAGTTGCCAAGGGGTTTACTCAGACTTTTAGGGTTGATTATTCCGAGACTTTTTCGCCGGTTGCGAAGCTAAACACAGTTCGGGTCCTCCTTTCTGTTGCAATTAATAAGGATTGGCCCCTTCACCAATTTGATGTGAAGAATGCCTTTTTTAACGGAGAACTGAAGGAAAAAGTCTATATGAGTCCTCCCCCAGGATTCGAGAAACAGTTTAATCACCTAGTTTGCAGATTAAGAAAGTCCTTATATGGGCTAAAACAATCACCAAGGGCTTAGTTTGACAGATTTACTATGTTTGTAAAGTCGCAAGGATATAAACAGGGTCATTCTGATCATACTCTGTTTACTAAAAGGTCAGTATCCAGAAAAATTGCAGTTTTGATTGTTTATGTTGATGACATTGTTATTTCAGGCGATGATACCTCAGAGATTGACCGATTAAAGGTAAAGATGGTTGAAGAATTCGAAATCAAGGACCTTGGAAAACTAAGATAAAGGAAGTATCTCGATCGAAAGAAGGAATTTCAGTTTCCCAATGGAAATATACTCTGGACTTGCTTAAGTAAACAAATATAACGGGTTGCAAACCAGTTGATACCCCTATAGAAGCAAATGCAAAGTTAAGTAATATGAGTAAAGGTGTTCCAGTGAGGAAAGAAAGATATCAGCGACTTATTGGGAAATTAATATATCTCTCTCATACTAGACCCGACATCTCTTATGCAGTAAGTATGGTAAGTCAGTTCATGCAGTCTCCATACGAAAAACACATGAGGGCAGTAGAGCGCATTTTGAGATATCTGAAAACCTCTCTAGGGAAAGGCTTGATGTTCAGGAAAACTGAAAGGCGATGCATCGAAGCTTACACTGATGCTGATTGGGCAGGATCTGTAATAGACAGAAAATCAACATCAGGGTATTGTACCTTTGTGTGGGGCAACCTTGTTACATGGAGAAGCAAAAAGCAAGGTGTCGTTGCCAGAAGTAGCGCCGAGGCAGAATACAGGGTCACGAGTCTAGGAATCTGTGAAGAGATTTGGCTTGAAAAAGTTTTGAAAGACCTTGATCAAGAGCATACCGGTCCAATGAAACTCTACTGTGATAATAAAGCAGCCATAAGCATAGCAAATAACCCTGTTCAACATGACAGAACAAAGCACGTGGAGATTGATCGGCATTTTATCAAAGAAAGACTTGATAGTGGCAACATTTGTGTTCCTTATATTCCTTCCAATCAACAGATTGCAGATGTCCTAACAAAGGGACTACCCAGACAGTTGTTTGACGCATGTGTGAGCAAGTTGGGTCTTATTGACATCTACGTCCCAACTTGAAGGGGAGTGTTGAAATTAGGGTTTTGCACTCTAGGGGCATTTTTGTCTTTTTTATTGTACCCTAGGGTTTCCCTTTTCTCTATTTAAGCTGGTGGTCTGTTGTATTTCTTTGTATCAGTTTTCTAATAAGAATTCCCTTATCTCGTGGTTTTTCTCCCTAATTAGGGTTTTCCACGTAAAATCTTGTGTGCTATTTTTCTTTCCCTACTCTATTTTTCATCATAAAATACGAAAAGGAAGTGAGTTCAGAAGAACTTACCAAAGTCAAATCACTAAATCGTCAACGCACTAGTAATGTGTATCTCAATCTCACTCAAGACGCTTATACTAAACCGACTTCCCAACAAACAATAAAGGGAAAACATTTATTGAATTTTGAGGACTTAAAGTACCAGAATTCGTCAAAAGAACCAAGCATTCTACTTAAACAAAGTTCTCAAAAAATTAATGACATACTCACAAATACAACTCGATCTATAGCAAATGCAAATCCAAAAGAAAAACATCATGTTCATTCACCTTCAGCTCGTTTTAAAGCATTCTCTGGCTTTACAAAAGACGTCATAACTCAATTCAATCTTTAGCTCACCCAAGGACAGCATGCAACGCTGAATGACCTGAGACACCCATGAAGAACCATTAAGAAGACTTAAACCAAACAAACAAAATTCATGAGCATTACTGAGCATCGACTCCTGTTCAATAAAAATAAGATAAAAATAAAAACAAAAAACAAAGAAAACTAAACTACAAATCCGAAAACATCCTCAAGAGGAAAGCAAGTCTGTTCGTTAAAAAAACTAATAATAACAAAACTACAGAAGTAAATTAAGTAAATTTCTTGTGTTTTGAATTTTGGGTTTCAAGATTTAAAGGGTGAAAAATCTCAATGTTTTATTGGCAAATATGGATAAACCCTAAAATTGAAGGGTCCATGGCTTCATTTCAGCTCTTTCCTGCAACCCCTTCTCTTCCCCATCTTCAATTTACCCGTTTTTCTTCCTTTCTACCCATCAAATTACAAAGCTGAAACTCCAGAGTTAGAAACTCCAGAGTTATCTCTGATTTCAACTCATATCATTTATAGAACATTTGCAGAAACTCATTTGAATCCCTGAAACTAAACCCCGCACCACGAGATTCCAACAATGGCGATGGCAATGGGGTTGTGGAAATGCCCAGCTCCACTCGCCGCGGGAGGAAAAATAGGATCAAATCTCCGTTGTCTTTTTCTACAACTACTAAAAGAAAACAAAAGCGTTCTAAGAAACCCCAAATCACAGGTTAAACCATAGAAGGAAATTCATGTGATTGGACCTCCGAAGACGAAAAGACGAGTCAATCGATTCAATAGCAGAAAACTTACGTGCTTCGGTCATACTTCTTTTCAGGGGAAAAAATATCTCAGACCCAGATCATAAAATTTCCAGAAACAAAAAGAAAAAATCCACCCAATTCACAAAAAGGAAAAAGGAAACTAGCCTTCACCTTGATGTTCATCGCAGATCGATTGACGATAAGTAATTATTCAGAAGAAAAACTTACTTGAAGATGAACAAAAATTCCACGAAAGACCTTCAACGACGGAAACGTGAAGACTGATTGTGAGAGAGAGAGCCACTAAGAGACCGACGACGGAGAATGGAACGGCGGAGACTGATTGCGAGAGAGAGACAGACGGTGGAGACTGATTGAAAAACGGCAGCTGAAAGCGATGAAATTTGGAAACGTGGAACGTAACTCAAATGAGTCGGTTCAGTTAAACCGTGAACTGAACGGTTCGGTTCGAATAATGATAAGTCTCATTCGAATTGGTTCGACTTGGTTTGTATTTTTACACCCCTAATTATCGGGAAAAACATCCGTTTTGACCCACTTGGTATCCATTTGACCCTAAACTAATATAATCGTTGCAATTTTAATCAATTGTAAAAAATCATCACTAAAGTATGATGGTGGTTGTAATTAAAACCTCAAACTTATACCAGCGTTAAAATTGAATCTTCCAACTTGCATAGTTGTGAAAATTGGATCCTAAACATTTAGGAGGTGTTGGGGATCCAACTTGGAGTGAGTTGAGTGAGTTATAATAGCACACTTAGGGTTGGCAACGAGGCCGGAATGGGACGAGGGACCGTGGGGGAAATTGTCTCCCATCCCCGCCCCCGTCCCTGCCATTTGAAGGCGTGGACGAGGGTGGGGATTCCCCATCGAGGAAACGGGGTCCCCGTGGGGCCCCATTTCCCGTTTCCCCGAGGATGGAGTGGAGAGGGCCAGTTTTAGAAGCAGTGGAGAGAGTCGAAGGGATTTGGGTGAGAGGGGAGGGATTCAGAGATTGAGAGTGAGAGGGGAAGGATGAGCGAGAGCGAGAGGGGACTGGGGAGGAGATAAAAATATATATAAATTCGGGGTCGGGGCGGAGATACTGTTCCCGTCCCCGGACGGGGCCCCGAATAAATTCCATGGTTTGACCCCATCCCCGGTCAAATCGGGGAACCCCCGCCCCGTCGAGTTTTTTTTTTGTCAACCTTAAGCACACTTAATGTTTAGGATATATATTAAAAAAGAGTAATACTTGGGTGTACCTTAGGTGGAACCTATGTTGATACATTCCACTCTTATCACTCACATAAAAAAATCATTAAAATATTTTAAAAAAAGAAACAACAGAAATCTGTCACATGTCAAATTATGGCGGGACAATTTGGTGGGATGCACAAAAGTAGGTGCTACCTAGGATGCACCTAAAATAATATATATAATATATATATATATTGTTAAAAAATGAGACGTAAAAGTTATTTAATTCCCGTTTTGTTACAATAAAACTATTTCAGTACTAATATTCTTGAACTATCATATTTTGTAAATACAAATAATATATATATATATATATATATATATATACATGCTAGATTTTAAGTTACATTATTATCTATCCATTTGATCAGCTTGGGATGTACAAATATTGTTGAAAATGCAAAAAATGCTTACGATTAGACTAAATATGATCATTGATTGAGGGTGTATTTGGGGTTGCAAGGGATAAAAGTGATTATAAAAATATGATCAATCTGCAGAGTTAATAAGTTTGTATTTAAGATGTATTGTTATTCATTTGAAGTTAAAAAGTTTGTATTTGAGATGTAAAGTTGGGTTATTAAGTCAGAGGTATCTAGTGTAGTCTTTTGTTTTAAAAAATATGATTTTATGATAGTTATTTTGTTCGCTTAACTTTTTGTGTTAACCCTTCAATTGTACATATATTTTATGATGATTATTTTGGGTGTGTTTTAATAAGTTATGATGACTCTTAACCTAGAGGATGGGAAATGATCTAACATTAATAGAATGCTATGTTTTACCTCATAGAATATTAATAAATTAAAATTAAAATTATGATTATTTTCTTGTATTTTGTCAGTACATTTATTTTTGCTATTTTTCGATCATTTCATTTGCGATTAATTCCAACAATATTGATAATGGTTTATTATGATTTTTTTTTTTTTTTAAAAAAAAAAGTTAAAGTGAAGATATAATTTTATAAGTATGTATATTAAAATAATGGTAACCTCTGGCTTAAAAGAAATGAAACAGTAACTATGGCACATACTAAATTATCACACATCAAATTAGGTTACATGGGTGAGAACTTTGTTTACTAACAGAGCTCAAATTGAATCAAGCCAAGAATCAAAATCATCATTTGGAATGGAGTTGGTTCCAGAATGAGGTGAAAGAGATTGGATCTGACTGTTGACAGGCTTTTCTTTATGAGATATTAGATAGGATGTATCTTGAAGCAATTCATCCAAGGCATCATCAAGTTCTGCAGCAACGGGCGCCTTCTTTGTTGAATATGAACCTTTATTTGGAAGGTGAGGAGAAGCTTTAAACACTTCATCTATGCGAGACGAGCTACTCGCAGCAGCGGTGTTTAGGTCTATTGTATCACTAAATGAGCTCAGAAGCATATCCAATTCGGCTTCTGCAGTTGTTGCTTCGAGCTTTAAGACTTTTTCGTTTGGATTTCCAGTCGTGAACTTTGTGTTAGATTGTTCTGTATACTTTGGTGCCTTAGTTTGGCTAGATATATCCAACTCAATTGGATGGGCATTATAATGGACTTGATTCGACAAAGTTGGCGATGGATTGAAGGTTGGATCTTGATGGATACTTCCAAAGTACCTAGATGTCGCATCTCGAACTCCATTTTCAATGTTTACTTTCTCTGTGACAGATGAAATTTCAATATTTCTTGCTTCCCTTTGACACTCAGATGTTTGCATCTGAGATGACAGCTGGTCGCATACCGTCTTTTCATCTGCAAGCTGTAGCAAGGGAAAAAAACAGTGCCTATAATTCAAATTCAGAGCAATTTGACTTTCAAGGACTACATGCTAACATCTAAATTATGAAGAAAGAAGAGCATTTGTAAATGATGATTTAAGAGGCTAACAATTCACTTGAGGTATTTAAAGTTCAGTCCTAACAAAAGTTTATAGTCCATCCAAGAGTGGAACACATCAGGCGTACCAGTTCTGATGTTAATATATCTTCCTCAATAAAGAGCCTCTGTGCTACATTTAATTTTTGAAGTTGATCTGCTAATGTGTGCAAATTCAATGAAAGAAATGATGCCTGCAAAATGGAAAAAAAAATCCAAGTTTCCATAAAAAAAAAAAAAAAAAAAAAAAAAAAAAAAAAAAGGGTAGAACAGAACTATGAAGTGTTATAATAAGAAAAAGAGAGAGAGATGAGAGAGGGGTGAATTTTGAAATCAGTATATTATAGGGTAGAGGAATCTTCAGAAGACTAAGAATGGAACTTGGCCACCCCCCTCCTTCCATCTATTGAATGGATTAAATTGAATTTAAGGGGCCATTCGACCCACTAAGTGGAATTAATAAGTCCAAGGTTAATATGTTGGAGGTAGTAATTTGTGTTTGGGGTGTAGAATTGTAAGATTGAATTCTTCAATAACTATGAAAAGTAGATTAAGATAGTAAAATGGAGTTACTTGGTAAATGAGAAAAGAAGAGATAGAAGGGAAGATTGAGTTCCTTGGTAAATGTGAAAAGTATAAAAAAAAATAAAAAAGAAAAAAGAAAAAATGGAGTTACTCAATAAATGTGCAAGTTTGACAGTATTTACTATTTAAGTTGGGTTACTTACACCAACTTAATAAGTTGGTAGGCCAAACGGCCCCTAATAGAACATTCCTTCAAAGATCACAAAGCAATGATTTGGACCAACATCATTTGTGCGATTTTATCAAAGACTTGTGAGGAAAGAAATAATCAGATCTTCAACAACAGCTCAGAGTCCAGAACATATTATTGTTTCATTCATCAATAAAATTGTTTCTTATCAAGCTAGAGAAATTGTAGAACAGTTAACACTTAACAGATACATTGCCAAAGCCATGATTGAAAGGAGATTATAAAAGCAATTGTCAAATGGCATGTCAGGAACGGAACAAATAGTCATACAAATATCTTTTGGTCCCATGAAACAAATGAAATAACAACTCCAAATGGCTGTAAGGAATTGATTGTGCTTCAAAGGAAAAAGCAAAACATGAGAAGGTGTAAAATGTTATAATAGCATATACTTCAAAAGTTCTTCTCGAACACAGTACGATTCATATTTAAGATTCTATGTTCAAGTTCTATTCTTTTTTAATATAAACAACTGCTTCCATTGGGGAAAAATGAAAGAATACAAGGCATACAAAAATCCAATTCCATAAAACCCCATTTGTGGTCAGGTTCTCCAATATAGACCATAAATGGTTTTCATGAATTAGAGAGTATGTCTAACCCCCACAGTTCAAATCAACACATGTCCCAATCTAGCCCCCCACAGTTCAAATCAACACAGGTCCCAAAAACTTGAGCTACTAGACTACTTTCAATGTTTTAAAAAGCTAAAGACTTACATCTTTGTTGAACCATAAGAGGCATAAGCCTATGTGAAAATGCAATGAGGCTTAAAATCTCTATGCCTCGTCTAATAGTTTGAAAAATAATAGTAATTTGTCTCATTCTTAAAAGTTATAAAGATTGAGTTGTGACAATTTGAACTATTACTACTTTTCCTATCCTAAGAACATTGAAGACCAAATTTTTTTAGTATAAATCAGTCCTATTCATGACAATAGTAGTGAAGTTAAAGATATCCTTTTAGAATTTTTTATTAAGTGAAAATTGTGGTGGTAAATTCTTTTTTCTTTTTTTTTTTTTTTTCTTTTTTTTTAACACTTTTATACGACCATCATATTTAGCAGTACTCAATCATACCAATTTAGGATTTGTAAAATGTTTTTTTATTCAATTTAAGACATACGCCTTATACCGCCTTGCCTCTTCAAGAGGAAAAGCCTCAAGGTCACCTTTAGTCTTTTATAACATTGACTACTTTATATTATTCTCAACAATTCAAAAAATAATAATAATAATGACTGCTTACCTCAGGAATTGCAGTGCCTGTTTCATCCACAATGAAACTGTCATCTTCAATCCAGGACAAAAGGCCTTCCCCCCTCGCTGCAAGCATAGCGGACCCTCCATCACTTAACTCTCCTGTTAGATTATGCATATAAGTCTTCGAATATAATAAAGAAACAACAGAATAATAAGAGAGTAATAGGAAAGATGCTCTCAAGGCAGAGACCATACAAACCAAATACCATAATAACAACATAATAAAGGGACTAAAATAAAAATAACAGAAGTCTCTGAAATAATCACAAAAATATCCTAGCACTTCCTATCAAACTCTTCATTCTTGATATTGAAATACTATAACCAACACTAGTTGAATTGAAGCTATCAAAACATAGAAACACAATCCTCTTTTATATGTTCAACAGAGGTTTAACCATAGTATTAAATTTCTATTTAACATGTCGATATTTCCATCAATATTTATACGTTTCCATGAATTCAACATTGACATGAGGGGTGAACTAATATTTCCATTGTATTGTAGATTTGTATTAATTTTTTTTGAATATTTTGTTTTTATAATTTGTCTAGAAATAGCCATCGAAGTCCATTTTATCAATAATCAAAATTTCCATTAAATTAAGACTTCGACATTTCCAAGTTTAAACCTTGGGTTTAACCAACCCATTAAAGATGGTGGAAAATAAATGATTATGTCATAATGTATAGAAAGAAACCGAATTTTTAGTTGGCTCTTCAACCATCTTCTTCTTATTCTCTGCAATAAACAGTGTGCCAATTCAACCCCACCTCAGAACATCAATTACAGTAACCCTACAATCAACCAAACTGACTAAGACATACATTTTTTACGTCCAAGAATAGCACATTCGTATGTTCATATCAGACTTAAATTTAATGAAAGAAAAAATTGACCAAATTATAACAATTCAAAAGAGAAAAGGCGGACTCACTCGGAAGAACATCATCCATAGAAGTAATACACGACTGCATCTGCGATCGAGCCTCGGCAATCAAGTGCCGGTAATCAGCCCCTTTACTCTTGGGCAAAATAAGATCGTGAACAGTCGCCTCATCCTCACCGGTTTCTTCCCCGTAACGATCCCAATTTGAGAGAAGGTTAGGGGCAGCCTGGGAGAGTAGATTTGGCTTGGCTAGTGGCTTTCGGGATTCATTCGGTTTCTGCTTCTGATTTGAATGCGATTTCTTGCTATGATGTTGAGAGTGAGCTCTTTTTGATTTTGCTAAAGCTTTTGCATCCATGATTTGGATTGTCGAATTCAAAGGCTCTACTATGAAACCGTAATCTATGGTATTGAACAAAGGAGAGGAATCGAGATTCCTAAACCTACCATGTGTATCAATCGGATGAAATCTATGAGGGTTTGTCGTGTAAATCAAATGAAAAGAAGTTTTATTGAATAATGAATCAAAAATTGTAGAACAGAGAGAGGGATTGGTAAATTGACGTTTTTGACCCCTCCAACAAACTTTAATTTTTGAAAATTAGACCGTTTTCAAAAACTTGTTTTTCTGACACTTTGACCATAAAAATGATATGGTGTACCTAAGAAAACGAGAAATTTGTACGAATGACCCAATTTTTAAGTTCAAAATGTCTAATGACCTATTTTTAAAAGATAATGTCAATTGACCCTCTACTTTACCTCATCACGATATGAGATTACAAAAATGCCCCTCTAGTCTATATAAGTGCACTCAAACTCAATGGTCGTCCCACTCCGCTCAAAATTATCGTGCAAGTATCGTTCAACCTCGCTCTGCAAAACCATCGTTCATCTACTGTCGCAATCGAAATTCTCTATTGAGTTAGTGAATTTAATTTTTGTCTTCCATGTTGTGTTACGTCTGTTTAGACATTTTAGACCCAAAAATTAGGTCATTTAACATTTTGAACCTAAAAAATTGGATTATTCGTACAAATTTTCCTAAGAAAACTTAGCATGGTTAATTATTATTTTTTTTTCGCTTTTCACCTTATTAAATTCAATCAACCTTAGCTTTTTTACCTATCATCAACCACCAATATAAATGTTTTAACAAAAAAAAATTACTTTTGAAAAAAATGTTCTTATTATTGCTTTTGAAAAAACAAATGTTTGACTTTTCTACCCAGGATTTATATAAATAGCATTACAGAGAATGAAAGGGGAATGTTTTTCTTTCTTTCTTTTTTTTTTTTTTTTGCATGGATTTGAGGGGGCATGATGTGCATGGTTTTGCATGTCGATGTGTATGATTTTGCATTATTATTGTTATAGACATAAATTGCACTTATTTAACTTTTCTTAAACTCTTAGTATAGATCACCAATTCACATGTATGCACCTCCATCCAAAATCAATAAAAAACAGTTCAATATCCTATTTGAATTTACTCCAAATCAATAAAAAAATCGAATCGAACCAAATATAATTATAAATAATAATTAATGATAATCTTGAACCCCACACCTGATACCAATTTTAGTAAACCCACTACCCATTTCTCTCTCCATTCATCATGTCATGTCTTTACCTATAACTAGATTTTTAACTCCCGCATTCCGGGTAATATTTTCAACTATATTATCATATTTATAGAGTTCTCAATTCATTTATTATATATTAAAAATAATTTTTTATAAATGAGTTTGAGTATGCATCTAACACTCATTCGTTATACTTTGTAAGAATATAGTTATTTGTAAGGTGCTAGGAAGTTAAAAATTATTAAAACACGAAGAATTATCAATATTTTATATAATTAAAATAAATTCATAAATTTTATAGTTTTTTTTTAAATAAAATTGATAAAATTTTAGTATTCAAATTCTTCATTTTCTAATTTTCCGCATCCTTCCCATTTCTTACTTTTATGGTTATCATTTAAATTATTGATTTCAACGTACTTTAGAAGTTTATTTTCTAAAAACTAACTAATAAAATTAAAATTCTATTATTATTAAGTATATATTATAGGTAATGTTACAAACCTTTGAAATCTTATCATTAAATCACTATAATAAAAATGGATTTTCATGACTCTAAAAAAAAATGTCATTATCACATTCCTTGACTCTTTTTTTTAGTCTTTGAAACGATCATCAAGGAAATATATAGATGACACATTAAAAATCAGTCGTTATTGATTGTTTCATGACTTTTCAATTCAATCAACCATAATCATTTGTTGATATTTATTACCTATCATGATAATATTTTTTTATGACAATTTATCATTCCCAATAAACATCTCAAAAGTTGACATTTTCTGTCAATTAAACATATATATTGACAATAAAAACTTGTCACAAAAATATTAATAATGTCACATTATAATGTCAACAATGCCTTAATTATGACACTTTCTAAATGTCATTGGATTGTCAACAAATGCTTTTAATCATGGATAACCATTTACATGTATCCCTGTTATTATACCTATAGCTCATCCAATTTTGACACAAAATATGTACATAAATATAAATATGAACTTTCATATATAACAATGAAGTTTGTAATACTATAAGAAAAAGACGATCTTCCGATGCTAAAAACAACCATCGGGAGTACAATCGTCGGGAGATACAATGCCTCCGGACGTCGTACAACAATCGTCGGGCGTAATGCATAACTCCCGACGGGCTAATTAACTGTCAGGAGTTATGCATAACTCTTGACAGGTCTTTCTCATCGTCAAGAGATACGTGCATATCTCCCGACGAGTAATATTAAGTATCAGGAGTGTTGGATTTTATGTTCTAAAACTTGTGGATTGTAAACAATAAATCTTATTTTGAAAATTCAATAAAGTTGTTATTGAATATATATGAATTACTTATTTCATTTTAGAAATAAATCCAATAAACTAAAAATATTTATGACTATTACATGAGTACTTGAACTTTATGTGGAGACATAAGAGTAGATCAGGTTCGAGTAAATAGTCAAAATGATTTATAGTACACGAATAAGGTTGGGTGTCTTATTCTGGTAACACTATCGGATACGGCCCACTCTGTAGTTGTTACAAGGAGTTGTAAAGTGCTACAGACGAAGTGATCCTAATTCGTACATGTGATGACATGAGGAGTGGAGACGTTCTATGCAATGAGTTTGTATAAGATCGAACCACGAAATGAGTCATTTTTACTTTATAACGTTGTTTAATGTTTAAAGACTGACTATTACACAACGATGACCTAGGTAACTTAACCTGAATCCTCAGCTAACTATAAACTCCTGTTTATTCGAGATTATCCTTAGATTTGCATAGGTGAGGGTTGGCTCAATAGTGCTGGCTCAATCAGCCTCCCATTTCAGGGGTAAGACCGGGTAGATAGTTGGGGACATAAAGTGCAAGATGGAATTCACTCCTACCCACTTTTAGGGATAGTAGAAAGGTTGTTCCCTTAAGTGCTAACTCCGGGTCTTGAACAAGAGGCCCCACTCTCTCATTGATCCGAGAGAAATTTGGTTTGATGATCGAATCACAAACATATTGTTCATTAAATGAACAGTAGAACTTAAGGAACAAGAAGTAATCTCGGAGGTAAAACAGCCATTTGACCCAGTCGTTATTACGAACAACCTGTGAAGGGTTAACTTATTAATCATGGTTATATCGAATGCCACAATATATCTACAGTGAGGAGAGTGCAACTCTGGGCTTTAGTAGAGTGACCCAGTAGTTAATGAATGAGTGTTAATTTGGTGTAAAGAGTTTAACTAATTAATCTCGGATCGTTGGAGTCCATGATCTGTAGGTCCACGAGGTTCTCCTACTAGCTCACAAATGGATTAGCCTTAGAATAGCATGATAAGTTGATTTGAAACGTTCAGATTAGAATTCAGGGAATTAGTAATTATATATGATATAATTACGCTTTTAATTTTGAAAATAAACAAAATTGGGGAATCAATTAATATTTAAATATGATTTAGATATTAAATTCATGAATAGAGATTCATGGTAGTGAAAATGGTGATTAATTAATTTAATATTTGATGTTTAATTAATTATTAATCATTAATTTTATTAGAAAAAATAATTATTGAATGAATTTTTTAAGATTAATAAAAAAAATTTGAAAATTGAATTTGAAAATAAAAATCAAAATTGAAAATTAGTTTCAATTTTGTTTTTTGAAATTTAAAAATCAAATAAATAAAAAAGGAGAAATTGGAAAAATCCACTTTGTGGGATTTTTCCACTCACCATTAACTAAGCTCCTTAATCATGTTTTCACTAACAAAATTGAGAGTAGGAGATGTTAAACATGCAAGGAACCAATTTCATGATATTCATGCAATAGAACTCAGAATGTCTGAGTGAAAAAGGCATGCAATTGTTGTTGAAATTGTTGAGATTCTTTAGAGTTTGAAGAAGGTCTTCAACCTTAGAAAACCAGAACCTCCTCTCTTTTGTTCCCTAATTCGAGCTTATTTTGAGTCCCACAACTCAATCTAAGGCACTTAGAGGATAGTAGGGAAGACCTTGTGGTGAATCACAACAAGATTTAGAGAAGATTTGCAGTTGGAATCGTGATTCAAGAAGTTCTTCAAAGGTTAGTAATGAAACCCTCTTTTGAACTTATGAGCATGTTGAATTTGAAGCCAAAATTAATGAATTAGAATGCATAATGATCTTGTTTTCTTCTGTTGTATGTTTCTATCTCTAACAACTGGTATCAGAGCATCATTTAAGCATTCAATTTGGTTTAATTTTGGCTTGGTGGGTATTTTTTTATAAGATATATGAAAATTGTGAACTGATATTTTTTTTGAGTTTTGGCATTAAAATTTGATTCCTGTAATTGGCTCTTGATTGATGAGCTTAAATGTGTGCTCAAGAGTCTATAATTTATTTGGAGTCATTAGAGTTAAAATTGAGATGTAATTGAAGAAAGAAGTGAAGAAGGTCGAGCTGCTGCAAATTCCAGTGGAGCTTCTATCCAGCCAGCGTTGCAACACTGTTCTTGAGCATTGCAGCGCTGCTCATGTTACTGCTCAGTTTTTGAAGAACATTTGCAACGTCGCAATGCTAGGGTGAGAGCATTACAATGCTACTCACCCCAGCCTAGCATGCACGCTTCAACCCAAACTGGCGATCCAACTGAACCGGTCCGACCGGTTTGGGTCAAGAAGGTCCAGTCTGACCTGATTCAGCCCAGTTCAGCCACTTTTGAAGGTTTAGAGGTCCGGTTTAGGGTGGTTCGAGCGATCCAGAAACGTTTTGGAGCCACTTTTTGCTGTTTTTGTAATAGTTAGGCCTTTTGTTTGCTTAAAAATGCCAAAACTAAAACCATATCAGTATGTGTTTAATTATTTATGCATGTGATGTATGTTATAATTAAATAAATCTTGTATATGCATAAATTATGCCATGTAGATTTAAAATCTCACCATAGGAAGCATGTTACATGTATTGAAAGTATGTTATAAAGTGTTATAATATATAGTATGCATGTTTAGGGTTTCTTTTATTTAATATAAGTGTTATATTAAATATTGAATGTCTTTGATATTTGTTGTGGATGCTTAGCATGTCTAAAATTTTGTAAGTTGTAATAAAATTTGGTTAGATATTTAAAATCCATAACAAAGAACAGTTATATGCTCATGTAGGTTAACCACTTGTTTTAATAGTTAAAATAGGTCGTTATCTTGTAAAACTAGGGTTACAAACTCAACCGGTATATAATCCTGTCTAAGGCTGGGGGTATTTAAGTTGACGGTCTACGGAACACCTCCTACCTGGGGATTATAGCCGAATAATTTAGCGTTGTTAACCAGTTTTATGAGCAATATGTGTGTGGTGTGAGGTTTTAAAACTAGTTTATCACCTAGACATCGTAGGTTAAATCCAAATATAAACGTTATACTTGGATAAACACCTAAGCTTAGGTTGTTTAAATTAGCCGGAACAAACCTAAGTAAAGAATATACCTAAACAAATTGTTAGGACACTTCATTGGAAGTTTAATATCATATATGATATGTTATTAGAATACTTCAGTGGGAATTTAGAATGCTTCAGTGAGAGATTAATAACATATATGATATGTCATTTTTAGCTCTCACATCCCTAATAGTTCACAATCTCGATCCATGTCTCGCTTCGTGTCACCCTAGGAGTGACCTCCATATGGAAAAGGAGTACATGAATCGAAATTATGGTGAATATGGGAAGTTATTCACAGCAAAATCAAAAGTAATATTTTGATTTTCATTCTCACGTCCTAAGAGTTTCACACCATGAGATCCATGTCTCACTTCGTGTCACCTTGAGAATGACCTCCATTCGAAAAGTGTTTGCATGAGTCAATATCAAGATGAATGAGGGAAAGTTGTTCAATATAAAATCAAATATACGATATGTTGATTTCAATTCTCACGTCCTTAGTAAATTTACACTGTGAGATTCATATGATGCTTCGTGTCACCCTGGGAGTGACCTCCATTCAGAATGAGAGAAAGTATGGATATGATTAGTGGCACCTGAATCTATTATCCAGGTATTTTATTGTTATCCACTAAGCATGTTTCGATGACAAGTAAATCATATTTACTCTATCGTTCGATTTTTTGCATTCTTATCTATATAGTTCAAAACTTTAGATGAGTTGGGAGATAGAGAACAATCCTTTGTTAAAACTTGTTTTGAATCATCTTTTGCTAGTAATTTGCATGTTGAATTGTGATTACTGTTAACTAAAGCAGAAGTGAGTATTATAGAAGAATTTGACATGCTAAAATTTTAAACAAATTCTATTTAGTAAAATGCAACTAAATCCATATCAAGTTTTAGCAAAAAAGTAATAATGTACCTATAATCATTATTTATTTGCAATGATACTATTGTGAGTCAGAATAAGTGCTACCGAGGGGCAGTCAAATACTCCTTCACTAAAGCAAGACTTTCTTGACTAAATACTATCTCCAGGCTAACTCTTATTTCTATAGTTATTCAGTTATCGTTTTCGGTAATAAATTACTAACACTTAGTAATTCTGTAAGTGTAATCCTCCATTTTCAGACTTCAAAGGTCAACCCCAACGATGCTACTGAATTGGAGAGTCAAGGTTGGGAATGGACCTAAGAAATCCTATCTATTTCTGGATTTTAGTTGTTCAAAGTCCTATGTCACAACCCTCCGAGGGGATAACCCTTGTTAAATGACTAGCAAGAGCCACCTAAAGTTAACCAGCAGGCGCAACATAGGAATTTCACGATCCAAACCAACGGAAGAGACCACGAGACACATTGACACATATCCTTCACCCACTTACTATGAACTACTTCCCTTATTCACTTTGATCTTGATCCATACAAACATTTCCGAATGGAGGTTACTCCAGGGTGACACAAAGAGTCATATGAATCACAATGTGAACTTTCTAGAGACGTGAGAGTTGAAATTAATATATCATATATTTGATTTTACAATGAACAACTTCCTCTATTCACTTAGATCTTGATTCATCCAAACACTTTCCAAATGGAGAGTGCTATTGACACTTCAATTGCAGCAAATTAATGGCCTAGGGGTCTGGATTGAGAAGATCCATCTCCTACTTCTTCAAAGATTAGATTTCCCCATTGAGAGATTTTAATTTCTATTTTTTTTAAAATTTTATTCTTAATTAATTCAAAATTTCAAAAATCAATTTCTCAAATTGAATTAAATTTGAAAATTAATTTGATTTTAATTAATAAAACAATAATTTAATATCAAATATTAAATTAATCAAACACCTAATTTTAAACATGAATCCTATTCATGTTATTAATACTTAAATCAATATTTAAATATTATAATCTCTCCAATTTCGTTTAATTTCGTTAATTATATCAAATATAATTATACAAACCCTAATTTGAATTTGAATAATTCAAACTCAAATCCTAATTTACAATTTGAACACTTCAAATTGAAACCCTAAACTCAATTTGAACATTTCAATTTGAAATTCAATTTGAACACTTCAAATTGAAATCATTTCAAGTTCACTCAATTTACTAATCCAAGGTGTTTATGTTTTACAAGCTAGTAGAGGGACCTTATGGACCTACAGATCATGAGCTCCAACGATTTAAGATTAATTGGCTAAAACTTTTTAGACCGAATTTATCAATACTCGTTAACTACCGAGTCACACATTATAGCTCGATATTTTCACTCTCCTCACTATAGATATATTTGTGTCCACTTGATTTAACCATAATAAGTAAAATGACCCTTCATAGGTTGTTCGTAATAACGGCTGGATCAATATGTTGTTTTACCCTCGAAATTACATCTTGCTCTTTAAGTTCCACTGATCCTTTAATGAACAATTGGTTTGTGATGCAATCACTAAACTGGATCCCTCTCGAACTAATGAGAGGGTGAGACCACTTATTCAAGACCTGAATTCATTACTTAAGAGAACAACCTTTCTCCTATCCCTAAATTGGGAAGACGTGAATTCCATCTTACACCTTATATCCTCAACTATCTACTCGGTCTTACCCCTGAAATGGAAGGTTATTGAGCTGGCGCTGTTGAGCCAACCCTCACCTATGCAAATCTAACGATAATCTGGAATAAACATGAATTCATAGTTAGCTCAAGATTAAGATCGAATTACCTAGGTCATCTATGCGAAATAGTCTATCTTTAAACAATAAACAATATTATAAAGTAATAGTGACTTATTTCTTGATTCGATCTTATGCAAACTCATTGCAGAGAACGCCCTCACTACTCATGTAAATACATGAATGAATCAGGATCACTTTGTTTGTAGTACCTTACAACAAATTGTAACAACTACAAAGTGGGCCACATCAGATAGTGTTACAAGAATAAGACACCCAACTTTATTCGTATACTATAAACCGTTTTGGCTATTTACTCGAACTTGATCCATCTTTATGTCTCCACATACAGTTCAAGTATTTATCTATTAGCCATGAATTTTAGTTTATTGGATATAGTCTTTACAAGTGTAATTTATATATTCAATAACAACTTTATTGAAGAAATGTTGAATAACATCTTTGTTGATAATAGAATATGTTTAACTTTAAAAACTGTGAGTTTTAGGACATACCACCCAACAACAACTTCCTCCCCTTAATTCTCTCTCAACCAGAACATGAGTTTGTTCAGTTTTGACGAATGCTCATCTTCTTCCTCTAGCTTCCCAAGAGAAATTGGTTTTAGTTTTCTCTTGTTGGAACTCATAGAGAAAAAACTCTTCTTCTTCATCCTCCTCTCAATCTTCTCCCTCTTTTAAAAAGATTTCAGAGCCCACACCTCCGGAAATTCTCAACCCCTACAGAAAATAGAGAAGGCTCTCTTTTGGTGGTGTTCTCATTGGAGATTATTTGGTTTATGATTGATCGTGACTGGAGAGAATAGAAAATTCGTGAAGACTGTGAAATCTTCAAGGGTAAAACTTTGTTTAGCCCTAATTTCATTTTCTCTTCTAAACGCATACTATATCATTTATAGTCATTCACAGTTCCTTTAAGTTTGCTTTCTTAAGGCTTGATAGGCTTCTCCAATGGGTGTTGAACCTACACGTATAAGCATACTACTTAGTATTTACATTAGCCTTCCTTTTAGGCCTACTCAATAAAAATCAAGCTCACATGCCAAACCATCACATTGTGCCTCCTACTATTCACTTTGAGGGTTGGACACTTAGCCAATTTGGAGGGCTTTACTGCCAAAAGAATGCACCCTTTGATTGCCCACACTCCCCACACAGAAAAATTTTGGAGCATCAAACTCTAGATTCAATTTCAACAATTCATAACTAAATTTTCAGAATTCATCTCAGGAAACTTCCTTCTACAAATTCGTTTATAATTGTATTAAAAACATTACCTTAAAATTTTAGTTCAAAATTTCCCGTCGTTTGATCTGGAGATTTAAACCTTCATCATTGGCCACAATTCAAGCAGCTACCTGCTTGTTCAACAATTTTCAGTTCAAACTTCAAAAATATATAACTCGAATTGCAGGCTCATCTTAAAAGTTTCATTCTACAAAGTTGTTTATAATTGAGTTGAAAATATTACCTCAAATTTTTAGCTAAAAAATCTTCATGATTCGTCCTAGAGCTTCAATTCTTCACTGATGGCTCAGATTCACCTGAGAAACGAACCCTTCGTTCTTATTTTGCTCCTCCAGCCTTATTCCGACGAGTTTTCCCTCCAAAAGCATAACCAAAGAAAGTAGACACATAGAGCTTTTGAGTGCCACTGAAATTATGCAAATATCCCGAATAACCTGTCTAAACCGTTCAAATGAATTTAGCCTTTCTTCTTATGCTACCGCCAACCACTTACATGAAATCTCCTTGGACCACTTAGCCCACTAATGAAGATTAAGGGATGAGATTCAAAAAATATTTCCTTTAAATTTTATATCCTAATGTAGTATTTAATAATATACTTGATGGGTGTAACATTTTTCTTTTGAAAGAAAAATTCTTAATTTCCCACTTTCTCTATTTTGGGAATTCCAACAAATTTTGTTTTACATTTGAGTTAATCTCTCTCCTAAGTATAGTTAACCTACATTCAAAATTTCTCACTAACTCGTGTTTGATTCCTTATCTCCAAGCCCATTACGTGAGCTCCATCCTTAGCCAACATTTAGTGAAATTCAGCCGATCAATTCACCCTTCATTCACTTTGCCACCTAGGTCATCTACCACATCATGGCTTCCTTCTTTCTTCTATAATTCCTAAGACATGATTCCATCATAGCTCATTAAAAGACATCACATTACCTACTCTTACTTAAAGTAATTAGGGTTCTGGTTTTATAAATTCCTCCCCCTAAAAGAAATTTCGTCCTCGAAATTTACCTGAATATCAACTAAAAAGTTGAGAATATCTCTGCTTTACTTGTTACTCGGGCTCCCAGGTTGCCTCCTCAATGCCATGTATATTCCATAGCATTTTCACTAGAGGTATCATCTTGTTCCTGAGTACCTGTTCCTTTCTCTCTAGAATCTCAATCGGTCCTTTTTCGTATGACAAATTCTCTTTGAGCTGAACTGGTTATTATCTTAACACATGCGTAGAATCAGTCACATACTTCCTCAACATCGACACATGGAATACGTCATGAGTAGAAGCTAGTTCTGAAGGTTGCTGTAATCTATAAGATGCAGGGCCAACTTGTTCCATAATTTCATAGAGTTCTATGTATCGAGGACATAACTTACCTTTTTTTTCCAAACCCGAGAATTCCTTTCCACGGAGGTAATCGAAGAAATACCTGATCTCCGACCTCGATTTCTAGTTCTCTTCTTCGCTTATCAGCATAACTTTCCTGTCTATCTCAAGCGACTTTTAGGTTATCCCTAATAAGCTTTACATTCTCAGAGGTTTGCTAAACTAATTTTAGACCCAATAACTTCCGTTCTCCAACTTCATTCCAACATACAGGGGTTCTACAAGGCCAACCATACAACGCTTCTTATGGAGCCATTCCGATGCTTGAATGAGAATTGTTATTGTACGTGAATTCAATCAATGACAACTGCATATCCCAACTACCTTTGAACTGCAACACATAGGCTCTTAACATATTTTCCAGTGCCTGAATCGTCCTCTCCAATTGTCCACCTGTCTGCTGATGAAAAACCGTACTGAATTGTAACCTAGTATCCATAGCCTTCTGCAGACTAGGCCAAAACTTGAAGTAAACCTCGAGTCTCGATCAGACACTATCGACACTAGGACTCCGTACTGATTGACTATTCTGTCTACATAAATCTTAGCTAGACGGTCCAGCGTAAAGGTAACTTTTGTTGGGTTTTATGTCCTAAAACTCGTGGTATGTAAACAATGGAACTTATTCTGATAATTCAATAAAGGTGTTATTGAATAGATCTATTGCTTTAATAGAAATCCAATAAACCTAAAAGTCCCTTGACTATTGGATGAGTACTTGAACTTTATGTGGAGACATAAAGGTGGATCATATTTGAGTAACTAGTCAAAATGATCTAAAGTACATGGATAAGGTTGGATACCTTATTCTGGTAACACTATTGGATGCGGCATGCTCTGTAGTTGTTATAAAGAGTTGTAAAATGCTACAAACGAAGTGATCCTAATTCGTTCATGTTGGACATGAGGAGTGGAGGTGTCCTTGTGCAAAAGAGTTTGTACAAGATCGGACCACGAAATGAGTCACTTTTACTTTATAACGTTGTTTACTGTTTAAGCTCACTATTTCAAAGCGATGACCTAGGTAACTTGACCTTAATCCTGAGCTAACTATGAACTCCTGTTTATCTGGGATTGCCCTTAGATTTGCATAGGTGAGGATTGAATCAATAGCGCCGGCTCAATATGATTGCAAATTCAGGAGTAAGACTGGATAGATAGCTGAGGACATAGGACGCAAGAGGGAATTCACTCCTACTCGCTTTAGGGATAGTAGAGAAGTTGTTCCCTTATGTGCTGATTATGGGGCTTGAACAATGGATCCCACCCTCTCATTTGGCATGAGAGAGACTCGGTTTTTTCATTGGATCACAAAATAATTATTTATTAGAGGATCAGTGGGGACTTAAGGAACAAAAGGTAATTTCGGGGGTAAAACAGAGATTTGACCCATCGTTATTGCGAACAACCTATGAAGGGTTAACTTACTAATCATGGTTATATCGAATGGACATAATATATCTACAGTGAGGGGAGTTCAACTATGGGCTTTAGTGGAGTAACCCATTAGTTAACGAATGGGGGTTAGATCAGTCTAATGAGTTTAGTCGATTAATCTCGAATTGTTGGAGCTCATGTAGGTCCATGAAGTCCCCTTACTAGCTCGGAAATGGATTAGCTCTAGAGTAGTGTGATAAGTTAATTTGAAACGTTCAAATTAGAAACGGAAATTGGAGAAAATATATTTAAATATGATTTAAATATATGAAGATGAATTTGTGTAAAAATTAATTTAATATTAGATATTAAATTAATTAGAATTATTTAAATTGTTTAAATAATTATTTATTAATTTTATTAGAAAATTAATTTTTGAAATTAATTTTTAAAATTAATAAATTTTGATTTTAGAAATAAAACATGATTTCAAAATCAAAATGGATTTTGGAAATGGAAAATTACACAAAATTAAAAATGGGTTTTTTCAAGTCATCTTCAAAGTAGCTTACAAGGAACCTGCCTTCTCCTTTGGTTTACTCCAAGCATGAGCTGCATTCCATGTAGCATATCTCTTTGCATGATAGTCTACAATATATTGAAGAGATTAGAGTGAAGAATGGGAGGAGAACCGACTGAATTTTTGCTGAAAAATTTGGATAAAGAAGATGTTCTTCAATGGGTTCTGTTCAGTGAGCTTTTTCCATATTCCCTTTGATTCCAGCTTATTTTGAGTTCCACAACTCAATCTAGAGCACCAAGAGGATAGTAGGAAAGATCTTATGGTGGTCTACACAAGATTTCGGAGGATTTTGCAGCTGGAAATGGAGATTTCGTTGGTTTGGCCAAGGTATGTTTATGAAACCCTTTATACTTTGTTTTTAACATGTTTCTTTTCAACCAAAATTAATGAATTAGAATGCTTATGGGATTTCTTCCGCTGTGTGTTGGTGTCAATCCAACAATTGGTATCAGAGCATCTTATAAGCATTCAATTCGGATTAATTCTGGTTTGGTGGGTGTTTTGTATGAAAATATGAAACCATTGTAATGATATGGTTTTCTGAGATTTGGCCTTTAATTTCATTTTGATTTTCTATTTAAATTTTTAATTGGCTCTTGTTTGATGAGCTTTAATGTCTTCCCAAAAGTCTGTAATATATTTGGAGTCATTAGAGTTGAAATTAAGCTGTAATTTGAAGAAACAAGCGAAGGGGACGAGTTGCAGATTCCAGACGATCAGCCTCTGTTCATATCATCATTAAGCTTCTGTAGCTAAACGATCGTTTAGCTTCATGCGTTAAACGATATGAAGGAAAAGCTAAATGATCATCTAGCTTCGGGCATTAATCGTTTAGGTGTTGTGCACTAGACGATCGTCTACCTCTAAAGCTAAGTGATGCATTGTTTTGCTATGCGATGACACTACACGATCGTGTAGCTTCGGGTGGGATCTAAGCGATGAGGCGAAGAGCTATGCGATGGCGCTGAGCGATCGCTTTCACGATCGTTTACCTTTGATCAGGAGCTAAGCGATGCGGCAAAGAGCTATGCGATGGCGCTGAGCGATCACTTACACAATCGTTTACCTATGAGCGACAGCTGAGTGATGCGTCGGTTGCTATACGATAGCACTAGGCGATCACTTACCTTGGGAGCACACTAAACGATCAAGACGCGGTGCTAAACTATGGAGCTATGCGATAGTGTTTGACACTAAGCGATCGTGTAGCATCCTCCGGCGCTAGACGATGGCACTATACAATAGAAGACGAACACTATACGATCGTGTAGCTTTGTTAAACGATAGGCATTGGTTGCTAAATGATCAAGCAAACACTAAACGATCAAGCCAATTTCATGACGATGGTCGTCATTGCTAAATGATCAGACTTGGCGAGATTTTGAATGAGAGCAAGAGAAGCCAGTTCGACCAGTTCTCTTAAGGTTTGGTCTAGTTCAGCTTCAAATGGTTTGTGGTTGGTCCGGTTCAGACAGTTCGGGTTTGGTTCAAGCGGTTTTGGAGTGATTCGAGCAGTGTTGAAGCTGTTTTTGTAATAGTTAGGCTTTTGTTTGCTTGTTTTTGCCAAAACTAAAACCATATCAATACATGTTTAATTATTTAAGCATGGGATGTATGTTATAATTAAATAAATCTTGTATGTGCATATAGTATGTCATTTAGATTTAAAATCCCACCATAGGAAGCATGCAACATGTATTGAAAGTATGTTATAATTTGTTATAATATATAGTATGCATGTTAAGGTTTCTTGTATTTAATATAAGTGTTATATTAGATATTGAATGCCTGTATGTTGTGGATGTTTAGCATGTCTAAGTTTTATAAGTTGTTATAAAATTAGGTTAGACATTTAAAATTCATAATGAAGAACAGTTGCATACTCACGTAGGTTAACTACTTATTTTAATTAGTTAAAATAAGTCGTTAAACTTGTAAAACTAGGGTTACAAACTCAACCGGTATATAATCCTGTCGAAGGTTGGGGGTATTTAAGTTAATGGTCTACGGAACACCTTCTACCTGGGGATTATGGCCAAATAATTAAGCGTTGGTAACCAGTTTTATGAGTATTTGTGAGCGATGTGAGGTAATAAAAGCGTTTATCAACTAGACGTCGTAGGTTTAAGTCCATTTATAAGAGTTATACATGGATAAACCACATTGACTTTGGGTTATTTTTTATTTAGCCGGAAAAGAACCTAAGTATAATATTACCCAAACATTAGAACTCTTCAATGGTAGTGAATAACTTTTATATGATAGAGTTATTAGAAAACTTCAGGGGGAAATTAATAACATACTCAGTATGTTATTCTTAGCTCTCATGTCGCTAAGAGTTCATTGTCTAAATTTAAGCGGTACTTCGTGTCACCCTAGAAGTAACCTCCCTTCGGAGAGTATTTTTTAGCTTAAATTTAGACTTTGGTGAATAAAGGGAAGTTGTTCGAACAGAAATCAAGTGTATGATTTTGTGTCACCCTGGGAGTGACCTCCCTACGGAGAGCGGATGTATGTGTCAATACCAAGGTGAACGGAGGAAGTAGTTCATAGTAAGTGGGTGAAGGAAATGTGTCAACATATCCTACGGTATCCTTCATTAGTCTGAACCGTGAGATTCTTATGTTGCACCTGCTAGTTAGCTTTAAGCGACCCTTTGCTAGTCGTTTAATGATGGCTATCCCCACGAAGGGTTGTAACATAGGATTCGGAACAACCCAAGCTTCAGTAAAATGAATAGGGTTTTATAGTTCTGTCTTGGGTATTGTTTTCTATTTTCAGAGCGATACTCATCCGTTCTATAAGATTCGAAAATGACAGGTCTACACTTAAAGAATTATTAAGTGTTAATAATGTCTGACCAAAAGTGGTACCTAAATGACTATTGGAATATGAGTTATTCTGGAGGTAGTATTTAATCAAGAATATCTTGATGTAGTATCATTGCAAAAGAATAATCTTGGGTAAATTATTAAAATTGCTAAAACTTGATTGGATATAAAATTTCAAAATGACAAGTTCATTAATACAAATGTTGGCGTCAAATAAATTTACTGGGGATAATTATAAGAATTAGAAATCAAATTTGAACACGATACTTGTGATAGACAATTTGTGGTTTGTCTTAACTGAGGACTGTCCTTCTATTCCTAGCTCTAACACAAATCAAAATGTTCGGGATGTATATGATAAATGGGTCAAGGCTAATGATATAGCTCATACTTATATCCTCGCCAGCTTATCTGATGTGTTGACAAAAGAAGTATGAGGATATGAGTACTGCCAAAGAGATTATGGAATCTCTGTGAGGGATGCCATTAAGTACGTTTACAATAGTCGCATCAAAGTGGGGACCAATGTTTGTGAACATGTCCTAGACATGATGGTCCACTTTAATATGATAGAAGCAAACGGTGCTGTCATGGACGAGAGAAGTCAAGTTGGTTTTATTCTAGAATCTCTTCTGAAGAGTTTTCTACAATTTTGAATGCTTTAATGAATAAAATTTGACTACTCTTCTCAATAAGCTACAGGCTTACCAGACAATGTTGAGAACAAAGTGTCTGGTGCCAGAAGTAAATGTTACTACTGCCGAAAAGTGAGGAATGTCCTCCAAGCCTGAAGTTGCTTCCTCTTTAAAGAGTAAGAGTATTCTTGTGAAGAAAGGCAAACGGAAAGGGAAGAAGAAGCCTATTGGCTTGAAAGGCAAGGATAGCGCTGCAAAGAGAAATGTTTCCACTGTCAACAATGAAGGGCACTAGAGGAGACACTGCCCTCAATATCTTGTCGAGAAGAGAGAAGAGAAAAGGTAACCAAGCTAACTTGACCTTGAGACCATTTGCTTAGCTCATCCAATGGGAGAAGTTGCTACTTGTTTTTAATTGTTAAAACTTGTAAAGAACAAATTGTATATATTTTTATGATAAATGAAATGTTCATTTTCAAAAGTTATGTTTGTTCTAGAAACCTCTATTGAGAATCAAATTGTTAAATACCATTTGTAGATATTCAAATATCTAAATGGCTAGATCAAAGTATAGAAAGTTTAAAGATTTCTAGATCTGACTGTTAACAAAGAGTTGTTGAGACAGGTCAGATGCATCTTGCTCAAAGAGTTGAGAGTATCTCAATGTAGTGGGAGGAAAATGTGCTTCCTAGCCATTATTGAGATTAAGATGCAATCCCCTTATAGTTTTATCAAAAGCCTATTATATACTAAAATGTTTACAATAATTCTTTCGGCTAAAGTGTTTGAGAATTACCTAGTAGGACTAGGAATACCAGATAACCTAGGGCAAGTGGGAGAAATATCGGGTATAGAGATACCGAATAATAAAAGATGGGTATGGGATGCCCTAGTTTATTGTATTTCTCCATAAAATTCAGAAACTTCGTCTTATATATTGGATGTATAAGTTACCACTGGAGTTTTAGTCCAAGTGGAAGTTTGGTGGGTTTTATGTCCTAAAACTCGTGGTATGTAAACAATGGAACTTATTCTAATAATTCAATAAAGGTGTTATTGAATAGATCTATTGCTTTAATAGAAATCCAATAAACTAAAAGTCCCTTGACTATTGGATGAGTACTTGAACTTTATGTGGGACATAAAGGTGGATCAAGTTCGAGTAAATAGTCAAAATGATCTATAGTACATGGATAAGGTTGGGTATCTTATTCTGGTAACACTATTAGATGCGGCCTGCTCTGTAGTTGTTACAAGGAATTGTAAAGTGCTACAAACAAAGTGATCCTAATTCGTTCGTGTTGGACATGAGAAGTGGGGGTGTCTTTGTGCAAAAAAGTTTGTACAAAATCGGACCACGAAATGAGTCACTCTTACTTTATAACATTGTTTACTGTTTAAGATTGACTATTTCAAAGCGATGACCTAGGTAACTTGACCTTAATCCTAGCTAACTATGAACTACTATTTATACTGGAATTACCTTAGATTTTCATAGGTGAGGTTGGCTCAACAATGTCGGCTCAATATGACTGCAAATTCAGGGGTAAGACTGGATAGATAGCTGGGGACATAGGTGCAAGAGGGAATTCACTTCTACCCGCTTTAGGGATAGTAGAGAGGTTGTTCCCTTAAGTGCTAATTCTGGGGCTTGAACAAGGGATCTCACGAACAAGGGATCCCACCCTCTCATTTGGCATGAGAGGGACTCGGTTTTGTGATTAGATCACAAAATAATTGTTCATTAGGGAATCGTGGGGACTTAAGGAACAAGAGGTAATTTCAGGGGTAAAATAGAGATTTGACCCAACTGTTATTGCAAACAACCTGTGAAAGGTTAACTTACTTATCATGGTTATATCGAGTGGACATAATATATCTACAGTGGAGAGTTCAACTATGGGCTTTACTGGAGTGACCCATTAGTTAACGAATGAGGGTTAGATCGGTTTAATGAGTTTAGTCGATTAATCTCTGATCGTTGAAGCCCATGATCTGTAGGTCCATGAGGTCCCCCTACTAGCTCGGAAATGGATTAGCTCTAGAGTAGTGTCATAAATTAATTTGAAACGTTCAAATTAGAATCAAATGGAAATTGGAGAAAATATATTTAAATATGATTTAAATATATAAAGATGAATTTGTGTAAAAATTAATTTAATATTAGATATTAAATTAATTAGAATTATTTAAATAGTTTAAATAATTCTTTATTAATTTTATTAGAAAATTAATTTTTGAAATTAATTTGTAAAATTAATAAATTTTGATTTTAGTAATAAAATATGATTTCAAAATCAAAATGGATTTTGGAAATGGAAAATTACTCAAAATTGAAAATGGGTTTTTTCAAGTCATCTTCAAAGTAGCTTACAAGGAACCCACCTTCTCCTTTGGTTTACTCCAAGCATGAGCTGCATCCCATGCAGCACATCTCTTTGCATGATGGTCTATAATATATTGAAGAGATTGGAGTGAAGAATGGGAGGAGAACCGACTGATTTTTTGCTGAAAAATTCGGATGAAGAAGATGTTCTTCAATGGGTTCTCTTCAGTGAGCTTTCTCCATATTCCCTTCTATTCCAGCTTATTTTGAGTTCCACCACTCAATCTAAAGCACCAAGAGGATAGTAGAGAAGATCTTGTAGTGGTCTACATAAGGATTCAAAGGATTTTGCAGCTGGAAATGGAGATTTCGTTGGTTTGGTCAAGGTATGTTCATGAAACCCTTTATACTTTGTTTTTAACATGTTTCTTTTCAACCAAAATTAATGAATTAGAATGCTTATGGATCCTGATTTCTTCCGCTACGTGTTGGTGTCGATCCAACAACTTTTCCGGGTACAAATTTGGCCATCTTGGTCGGTCTATCTACTATCACCTAAATACCATCATATCCTGAGGGCGTTCTAGGTAATCCAAATAGAAAGTCCATCGTCACGTGCTCCCACTTCCACTCAGATACCGAAAATTTACTGAGTAATCCTGCCGACCTCTGCCTTTTAAGTTTCACTTGTTGACGAATCAAACATCGGTCTACATATTCAGTTATGCCTTTCTTCATTGCAGGCCACCACTACGATCTCTTCAAGGTTCTATACGTCTTGATGCTTCCTGGATGCATGCCATAAGCAGAACTATGCGCCTGTTCTAGAATAGTTTGCTTAAGTTGCAACACGCTAGGAACACATATTCTTCCTTCCTTTACTAACATTCCATCTACTTCTAATTGAAAATCAGTTCTTATTCCCTTGCTCACTTCTTATGCAAGCTTATGGAGATTAAGATCCTCCAACTATTCATGCTTAAGATCTACCATCAAAGTAGGTCTTACCTAAAATGTAGCGATCAATCCTCCTGACTGACCTACTGATAGAGTGGCCCTAGAACTCCTGAATTCCTGGAGTAACATTCTTGATATCGATCCAAGGATTGCTTTGGATCCCAAGGTCTTCCTACTTAATGCATCAGCTACAACATTCGCCTTACCAGGGTGGTACTCAAATGAGCAGTTATTGTCTTTGATCAGTTCAATCCATCTTTTTTGCCGCAGATTCAGTTTCTTTCGATCAAAGATGTACTTTGGATGTATTAGTGGGTCTTTCCCAATTCACTATAACTTTAATCTTCTGTGGATCCATACTCACTCTTACTGCTGAAACCACATGACCAAGAAATACAACCTGGTCTAACCAGAAATCACATTTGCTGAATGTGGCATACAACTGCTTCTCTCGCAACGTCTACAAAACTATACTCAAATGGTTCACTTGATCTTCCTTACTGTTTGAATACACCAATATATCACCAATGAAGATTATCACGAACTAAGTAGGGATGAAATATCCTATTCATCAAGTCCATAAATACTGTAGAGGCTTTCACCCTACCTGAGAACTTGATAGGATATACAAGCACTAAACGAAAGCAAACAGAATCAATAAGCACTCTAATTAAATTTAATTTGAGTTCTAAAGCATGCTATTGCAGAAAATAAAGTGGGTTTCATTTTCAACATACATTTGATGAATTCTCCCAAATCCAAGTTGCTCTTCACGTCAATTCAGCTCCAAATCGTTAGTGAACCACCAAAGATCTTCTATATTATTCTCAGCCTTGAATTTGAATGGTGGAACTCGAATTTGAGTGAATTTGTGAGGTGGATTTTTCTGGGTTTGAGAGGGAGAAGAAGGTGATGCAGAAAACAATTTTTCCAGCTTCTCACCTCCCCCCATCTGAGCAAAAATGGAGAGTTTTAAACATCATAAACATGTAAGCACTTCAGTAGACATCAAATGGCAGCAACTACTTCAGATTCATGCTGGAATCTGTGTGTAATCGCATGAGAACCACCTCATGCTTGGGTCAAATGTGGGAAAAACCCACTTTCTCATTTTTATTTCCAAATTAATTTCCTAATTGCCAAATTTATTTCTTTTAATTAATTATGTAATTAATAAAAATTTGACTTAATTAATGAAATCTAAAATACAAAATCAAATTTCTTAAATTGAATTTAAAATTGGAAAATAATTTGATTTTTAATTAATTATATATAATTAATTGATTAATTAATTTAATATCAAATATTAAATTGATCACAATCCTAATTTTAAACATGAATCTTATTCATGTAATTGAATTTTAGATCAATATTTAAATATTATAAACTCTCCAATTTTGTTTAATTTCAACAAATTAAACATTAATTATATCAAATATAATTATACAAACCATAATTTGAATTTGAACTTATTTAAATTCAAACCCCAATTTCAATTTGAACAATTCAAATTGATATCATTCCAAATTCACTCGATTTATTAATTCAAGGTGTTCATGTTTTACGAGCTAGTAGAGAGACTTTATGGACCTACAGATCATGAGCTCCAATGATTAAAATTAATTAGCTAAACTCTTTAGACCAAATTAACCAGTATTCGTTAACTATCAAGTCACACCACTATAGCTCGATAGTTACACTCTCCTCACTATAGATATATTTGTATCCACATGATTTAACCATAACTAGTAAGTCGACCCTTCATAGGCTGTTCATAATAACGACTGGGTCAATATATTGTTTTACCCCCGATATTACGTCTTGTTCCTTAAGTTCCTACTGATTCTCTAATGAACAATTGGTTTATAATCCAATCACTAAACCAGATTCGGGCCAATGAGAGGGTGGAGCCTCTTGTTCAAGACCTAGATTCAGTACTTAAGAGAACAACCTTTCTTCTATCCCTAAATTGGGTAGGCGTAAATTCCATCTTGCACCCTATGTCCCTAGCTATCTACCCGGTCTTACTCGTGAAATGGGAGGCTTATTGAGCCAATGCTGTTGAGTCAACCTTCACCCATGAAAATCTAAGAATAATCACGAATAAACAGGAGTTCATAGTTAACTCAGGATTAAGATCGAGTTACCTAGGTCATCTAAGAGAAATAGTCAGTCTTAAACAGTAAATAGCGTTATAAAGTAAGTGTGACTTATTTCTTGGTCCGATCTTATGCAAACTCATTACATAGGACGCCCCCACTCCTCATGTCAATACATGAACGAATCAGGATCACTTCGCTTGTAGCACTTTACAACTCTTTGTAACAACTACAGAGTATGTCGCATCCAATAGTTTTACCAGAATAAGGCACCCAACCTTATTAGTATACTATAGACCATTTTGGCTATTTACTCGAACTTGATCCATCTTTATGTCTCTACATAAAGTTCAAGAATTCATGTAATAGCCATGGATCTTAGTTTATTAGATTTAGACTTTATGAATGCAATTTAAAGATTTAATAACAACTTTATTGAAGAAATGTTGAATAACATCTTTATTGATAATAGAATGTATTTAACTTTACAAACTGCGAGTTTTAGGACACACAACCCAACAGAATTGATCTGGAAAGGTGAATTAGATAGATTTGCTACAAGAATGCAATTGTTAATTAAGGTTTTTTTAAAGTGTTTAACGAACATTAATCAAGATTTTTTTAACTATCCAAAGTAAGTGTTACTTTTGGGAAAATTTAAACAATCACTTAGTGAAAATAATTAGTTGTATTTTCCCTAAGTTAAATAAACCCTATTTTTTTTTTAAATACTCAGTGGGAAGAAAAAGATGTATACGATACATCAATTTTTCACTCACGTTCCTCCCTTAATGTTCACACCGTGAGACTCATGCTTGGCCTCGAGGAACCTTGGGAGCGTCCTCCTTCAAATGGTGTTTACATGGGTCAATATTAAGATGAATAGAGAGAATATTTATAGTATTTGGGAGAGGAATGTATGTCAACATGTCCCATGGTCTCCTTCATTAATTTGCACTGTGAGACCTTTTTACATGGCCTCGAGGCGCCCCAGGAGCGTCTCCTTTCGGATGGTTTGTGCATAGGCCAATATCAAGGCGAACTCTAGCAATGGATACGATCGAAAATGAAGTGTCACACTTGTTATAGGAGTAAGAGTTATTTTGGTGTAATAATTAGTTGAGAAGGTCTCAATTCAGTAAATGGACAACTGACTACTCTTCGGTGGCTTTTGTCCTAAATCACTGAAGCATCATTACAAAAGTTAGATGTTATATAGGGTTCATGTAGTTTTTTCTAAAATTGATTGGACGTTTTAGAGTTATGCTAAAATCTAATGTAGATCAATTTGTTTCTTTTTAGCGAAAATGTCAAACTGTATTTTTCCATTATTTGCCTCTAGTAATTTGACTGATTTTAATTATACGACTTGGAAAGATTCAATTAAAATTTTTTTCGTGGTTAACGATCTCAACATCGTCTTTATTGAGAATTGTCCTCAAGTCCCAACCACTGATGTTGTTGGGTTTTATGTCGTAAAATTCGTGGTTTTAAACAATAGAACTTATTCTAAAAATTCAATAATTTATTATTTAATATTCTGTTTTTTAGAAATTCAATAAACTTAAGTCCCGACTATTATATGAGTACTTGAACTTTATGTGGAGACATACAAGTAGATTAGGTTCGAGTAAATAGTCAAATGATCTATAGTATATGAATAAAGTTTGGTGCCTTATTCTAGTAACACTATTGGATGCGGCCTAATCTGTAGTTGTTACAAAGAGTTGTAAAGTGCTACATAGTAACTCTAATTCGTGCATGTTAGGACATGAGGAGTGGGGGCGTCCTATGCAAATGAGTTTTAACTAAGATCAGACCACGAAACCAGTCAATCTTACTTTATAACATTGTTTACTGTTTAAGACTGACTATTTCAAAGCGATGACCTAGGTAACTTGACCTTAATCTTGAGCTAACTATGAACTCCTGTTTGTTCGGGATTATTCTTTGATCTGCAAACAGTGAGAGTAGACCAACGTCTCTGCTCAATAAGCCTCTCATTTTGGGATAAGACCGAATGAATAGTTGGGGACATAAGGTGCAAGACGAAATTCACTCCTACTCGATTAGGGTTAGTAGAGAGGTTGTTCCCTTTAAGTTCTGATTCTGGGTCTTGAACAAGAGGCCTCACCCTCTCATTGGCTCGAGAGGGATTCGATTTGTTGATTCGATCACAAATAAATTGTTCATTAGAGGATCAGTGGGACTTAAGGAACACGAGGTAATCTCAGGGCTAAAACAGAGATTCGACTCAACCGTTATTATGAACAAGCTGTGAAGGGTTAACTTACTAATCATGGTTATATCGAATGGACATAATATATCGACAGTGAGGGGAGTTCAACTATGGGCTTTAGCAGAATCACGCATTAGTTAACAAATGGGGGTTAATTCGGTCTAATGTGTTTAGCCAATTAATCTTGGATCGTTGGAGCCCATGATCTGTTGGTCCGCAAGGTCCCCCTACTAGCTTGTAAATGGATTAGCTCTAGAGTAGCGTGATAAGTTAATTTGAAATGTTCAAATTAGAATTAAACGAAATTGAAAGAATAATTTTTAAATATGATTTAAATATTTGAAGATGGAATTGTGTAGAAATTAGTTTAATATTTGATATTAAATTATTTAGAATTATTTAAATTGTTTAAATAATTATTTTATTAAGAAAATTAATTTATGAAATTAATTTGATAAAATTGATAATATATTCAATTTTATAAAATAAAATTAATTTATGAAATAAATTTTGATAAATTGAAAAAGAAAGAAACACATATAAATGGAAAATTAGCATTCTCCATTGTCTTCTTCAAGTAGCTCATCAACAACCCACTTCTTAAGTCTTCAATAACTCCAGGCATGAGCATCTCATGCAACTAATCTCTTTGCATGATTGTCTGCAATATATTGAAGAGATTGGAGTGTTTTTAAAGTAATGCAATTGAAAGAATTTCTCTGAAAAATTCGTGTGAAGAAGTTGTTCTTCTGCTGGGTTGTTGCTGTGAGTTTGTCTCCTATTCCCTTAATTCAGGTTTATTTTGAGTCCCACAACTCAAACTAGAGCACCAAAAGAATAGTAGGAAAGATCTTGGGGTGGTCTACAACAAGATTCAGAAAAGATTTGCAGCTGGAGTTCAAGGAAGTTCTAAAAAGGTATATCATGAAACCCATTTATTTCTACTGAAGCATGCTTTTATTTCTGCCAAAATTAATGAATTAGAATGTTTATGGATCTTGGTCTCTTTCGCTATGTGATGGTACGTTCCAACAGATGCAACATGAAATGTTCGTGATGCATATGAAATGTGGACGAAGGCTAATAATAAGACCGGAGTCTACATTTTGGCATGCATACTTGATGCCTTAGCCAAAAGATTTGACAGTATGGTCACTATACATTAAATCATGATGCAAGAATTGTTCTTACAATTGAAGCAAAATGGGGTTGATGCCGATGAAACCAATATTGTCAACTCCCTAGATAAAGTCCAGTCCATATTGAATATCAAGGGACATAGAAAAAGAAAATGTTGCTAAATCTAGTGAAGTTAATCAACAAGGATTGTCCTCTAAGATGAAACTTGGAGTTTATGATATGGGTTAGTTGATCCCACTGCTCTCCAGAAAAGGAAGAACTATGAAGAAAACAAATCTGATTTATTTGTCTTTGAGACATGCTTAGTAGAGAATGATGATTCTGCCTGGATAATTGATTCAGGAGCTACTAATCACATATGTTCTTCCTATTAGGGATTTAATTCCTGGAGACAATTAGTAGCTGGAGAGATGACTCTCAGAATCGGTACTGGTGAGGTCGTTTCAGTTGTTACTGTAGGCGGGCTTAAGTTACTTTTGGACAATAAATGATATATGTTATTAGATGACGTATTCGTAGTTCCTCAATTCAAGAGGAACTTAATTTCTGTTTCTTGTCTAATTGAACAAAAGTATTCTATATCCTTCTCTGAAAATAAAGTATTTATTTTTAAGAATGGTATGGAACTAGACTTTGGTTCAATGGAAAGTAACTTATATGTACTAAGTTCGTTAGTTACAAAAGCTGTACTAAATACTGAAATGTTCAAAACAACAACAACTGCTAAAAGACCAAGAGTTTCTCCTAAAGAAAATGCCCAACTTTGGCATCTAAGGTTAGGTCACATTAATCTCAATATGATTAAGAGATTGATGAAAAGTGGACTTCTAAATAGTTAAGAAAACTCTTTACCTGTATGTGAATCATGCCTTGAAAGCAAAATGACAAAACGCCCTTTTACTAGAAAAGGTTATCGAGTCAAAGAGACCATGGAGCTTATACATTCAGATCTCTGTTGTCCGATGAATGTAACAGCATGAGGAGCGTATGAATATTTCATCTCTTTCATAGATGATTATTCTAAATATGGGTATCTATATCTAATAGAACATAAGTCTGAGCACTTGAAAAGTTTAAGGAGTATAAGACTGAAGTTGAAAACTTGTTAAGTAAAAAGATAAAAACACTATGATCTAATCGTGGTGGAGAGTATATAGACTTAAGATTCCAAAATTATATCATAGAACATGGAATTACATCTCAACTCTCAACCCTAGTATACCTCAACAAAATGGTGTATCGAAAAGGAGAAATAAAACTCTGTTGGACATGGTTCGGTTTATGATGAGCTATGCTCAATTTTCTGACTCATTTTGGGGTATGCAGTAGAGACTGCTATTTATATTTTGAACAACATTCCCTCAAAGAGTGTTTCTAAAATACCGTATAAGTTATGAGAGTTCGTAAAGGTAGTTTACGCCACTTCAAAATGTGGGGATGTCCAGCCCATATGCTAATGGCAAACCCTAAAAAGTAAGAATCTCGTTCAAAAGTATGCCTATTTGTAGGCTACCCCAAGGAAACGAGAGGTGGGTACTTCTTTGATCCAAGTGAGAATAAAGTGTTTGTATCGGCAAACGCTACCTTTTTAGAAGAAGACCACATAAGGGATCATAAACCACGAAGTAAAATTGTTTTAAGTGAAATTTCAAATGAATCTACTGAAACTTCAACAAGGGTTGTTGAAGTGGCTAATATATCAACAAGAGTTGTTGACATCGGTTCATCTAGTCATTCACATCCATCTCAAGAGTTAAGATTGCCTTGATGTAGTGGGAGGGTTATGAACCCACCTGTATGTTATATGGTTTTAATAGAAGCTAAAGACATCATAGTTAATGATGGTCTTGAGGATCCATTGTCTTATAAACAATAAATGGAAGATGTTGACAAGGAAGAATGGATTAAAGTTATGAATCAAGAAATGGAGTCTATGTACTTCAATTTTGTCTAAGAGCTTGTAGATTAACCTGATGGAGTAAAACCTATAGGTTGTAAGTGGATCTACAAGAGAAAAAGTGGTGTAGATGGAAATGTACATACCTTTAAAGCTAGACTTGTAGCTAAGGGTTATACTCAGGTTAAGGAGTGGACTATGAAGAAACTTTCTTACCTATTGTCAAGTTTAAACCTACTAGAATTTTCTTATCCTTAGCTACATATTATGAATATGAAATATGGAAAATGGACGTCAAGACTGCTTTATTAAATGAAAATCTTGAAGAGACCATCTACATGAACCAGCTAGAAGGATTCATTCAGCAAGATCAAAAGCATAAGGTTTGCAAATTTAATCAGTCCATTTATGGACTGAAACGAGCATCTCAATCTTGGAATATAAGATTTAATATTGCGATCAAATTTTACGGATTTGATCAAAATGTTGATGAGCCTTGTGTTTACAAGAAAATCATCAACAACTCAGTAGCTTCCCTCATTCTGTTTGTTGATGATATCCTACTCATTGGGAATGATGTAGGTTTTCTGACTAATGTAAAGAAATGGTTGGCCGTCCAATTCCAAATGAAAGATTTGGGAGAGGTGCAGTTTGTTCTAGGGATCCAGATCATTATGAATCGTAAGAACAAAAGGTTGGCCTCGCCTCAAGTATCATATATTGACAAGATGCTTGTCAGATATTCGATGCACAATTCTAAGAAGGGTTTATTTCCTTTCAAGCATGGAATTGTATTTTCTAAGGAACGGTGTCCTAAGACTTCTTAAGAGGTTGAGGCAATGAGACGAATTCCTTATGCATCAGCTATTGGTAGCCTTATGTATGCAATGTTATGTAACAGAAAATGGAGATAAGGACTTGATCCTTACAGGATACACAAGCTCTAACTTTCAGACTGATTGAGATTCTCGAAAATCCACATCAGGGTCAGTGTTTACTCTGAATGGAGAAGCTATAGTTTTACGAAGCATCAAGCAAGGATGCATCGTAGACTCCATTATGGAAGTTGAATACGTAGCTGCTTGTTAAGATACTAAAAGAGGTTGTTTGGCTTAAGTAGTTCCTTACGGATTTGGAAGTTGTTTCAAATATTGTGATAACAGTTGTGCTGTGGTAAATTTTAAGGAACCTAGGAATCATTGAACAGGCAAACACATTAAGCGGAAACATCACTTGATTCAGGAGATTGTGCATCGAGGTAACGTGATTGTCATGAAGATTGCTTCGAAGCACAACGTTGCTGATCCATTTACAAAGGCTCATGACTAAAGTGTTTGAGAGTCATCTAAACAGTCTAAGTCTACAGGACATACGACATATTGTCTAAGGCATAGTGTATACCCTAGTTTATTGTATTTTGTACTTTATTTGTATTGTACATTTGGCTCTCTAAGCTTTAGAACAAGTGGGAGATTGTTGGGATTTGTATCATAAATCTCTCTTGTGTTCTCGTAGTTTGTAAACATTGTATAAGCGAATTGTTATTAATAAAATAAATGTTATTTTATGAGCATTTACTCAATCCAATAAACTGATATTCTAGGTTAGTTTATGTAATTTAAACATGTATGTAGAGACATATAGGTGGATCATGTCTAAATGATAACCTAAACGGTCGGTAGTAGATGGATAAGGTTGGTACCTTATCCTGGTGACACTACGGATCAGCTTTGTAGATGTTACAAGTGTTATAAAGTGCTACAAATGATATGATCCAGATCATTCATATGGAGACATGTGAGCGGGGTAACCTATATAAAGAGATTGTATAAGATCGGACCATAAAATGACTAGTCTCATTATATAACACCTTTAATAGTATAGACTTACATTTCACCAAGATGACCATATCTGACATGACCTAAATCCTGAGTGAGTTATGAACTCTTGCCTATGAAGGCGATCCTTTGATTTGCATGGATGAAAGTAGCCAGATCGCCGACTCAATATGTCTACCATTTTGGAGATTCGTCTGATTGGGGAGCTGGAAACACAGCTACACAAGACAGAATTCACCCATTCCCTAATGTCGGGGTAAGTAGATAAATTACTCCCTTGAAGGTTGGTTATGGGGCTTAAACAATGTGGTCATACCCTCTCTTGGCTCGAGAGGGATTTGGTCATAGTTGCACTATGACTTATTGTTCATTAGAGGGATCAATGGTAATTTTGGCCCAACTGTACTCAGCACCCGATAATTTTGGCCTAGCTATACTTACGAGAAATTTGTGAAGAGTCATCGTCATGTTGATTGGTTATAACCAATGGACATAGAAATATATCTGTAGTGCGAAAAGTGCAGTTGTCAGTCTTTAATGGAGTGACCGAAAGTTAATAGATGTTGGGTAATTTAATTAAAGAGTTTAATTAATTATTCAAGTACCATTAGAACTTCAAACTACAGATCCATAAGGTCCTCTTTATAGCTCAATAAGGATTATTGAGAATTAATTTTGGATTAATTTGAATTGTTCAACTTAATTGAGGGAATTAATTATGTGTGTGTGTGCGCATTATTTCTCATGATGAAATGCACCGGCGCAATTATTTAACATTGATTAATTTAGTAAGTCACCGCATTATTTCTCTTTGTCAATTATGATTTCAATGATGAAATGCATGCTTCTATTTTTTCGTATATACTAGAGTCAACTTAATTTTAGGACGACTAACCCATAAAATATTTCTAGAAGTTAGTGGTCTGCTAGCTTTCTTTCAAACTGACTTTTGACGAAACTTCCTAAGAGCATCACATGACTTCTTTCAATCTTTCAGCAATGAGGATATTGCTGCGTTTAAATTTGGGGGTGCGGTATTCATTTTCGACCTTGCTATTTTTTAGGCACTAAAAAAAAAAGTATAACGTTGCGATCAGATCCTACTCGTAGTTGGATGTGCGCATGACACACATGGGGGCAAGCTAAAACGAAGGTAGGAATCGTGATCAACGCATAAATAAAATGATCGCAACTCCACTGTCAAATGGGCATGAGATAAATCATGCGATGCCCTGGAATATAGTAAAGTATTTTTGAAGGTTAAACTTGCGGTCCCTAAATTTTAGAAATATTTTAAGAAGAGACCTAGATAAGAATTAAGGAGATTTTGGTGCGTAGGAATTGAATAAGGCAACCTTGAGAAATCTAGGAAAGAAGAAGGCGGTCGACTTTTTAAAGAAAATCTTTAGCTTATGCGTGAGGACAAGCATTGTTTTAAATTTGGGGGTGTGATAACGAGCAGAAATGCATGTTATTATAGCGCAAATTTATAAAACAATGAAGGATTGCGATGGTAAAAATATATGAAATTGCATCCAAAAGCGTTAAGTTTATAATATTGCAATCACATGTGTCCATCGCATTAAAAACAGTTAACTTATGTATTTTGTGTAGAAAATGCGTTGGCGCAAGGTGGAAATGCGATCCGAAGAAATTAACGTCCGAGTGCATTACGAGATTGCGACCACAAGGCTATGCGATCATTTGCGCTCGCAAAAGTCTGCTCGAGAAGGTGGCCGCATAGAGTTGGCGCAACAAGGTGGGTGCATCTGGGTGAAAGCTTAATAAATCACGATGGGACAAAAAGCTAATGATGGTCTGTCTCTTATACACATCTAGATGTGTATAAGAGACAGATAGAGAAGACGCCGGAAGATCGTCCTGTCAGCTCAAGAGAGTGCCAGGGAGCGTGGAAAATAGAGAGAGGGCCTACTCTGGCGAGAGCAAGAATATCTTTTGTGCAGAGTAGAGAAGAACAATGTAAAAGCCTTGGGAAGCAAGAGATTGCTACCATGCTCTTTATCTTTCTTTCACATTGTCATTCTGTACTTCAATTTCATATATAGAATGGAACTTGCATTTCTACATCTGTTCACTCTCTGTACAATACGCACGAGTAACTAAACTTTTGAATGGGTTGAAAAGTACTTAGCTAACATGACCTTGGATCTTCATTGCATGCGATCATCTTGTCTTGTGTTGCACCCATCACCCTTTAGAGCTACTCGAAAGAGAGTCCAAGGAAAGAACCTAAGACTTGAGAGAGCTAGGTTAGAATCTAGACTCAAGAGAGTAAGATTAGATCTGCATAATCAAGAGATAGAGACTTAGAGATAAGCTCTATTTGCCAACATGCATCGCATGCACCCTAGAGATAGGTTATGGTAGTATGTGATCACCCTGTGTATATGTGTGTCATTCGCCATCACATAGACAAGAATAGAGGCTTAAATGTAGGTCCTATAGACACCATCGCATACTTCGCATGCGTTCTAAAACTAGAAGCCATAGCATTTGCATTAAGAGATGATTTGTTGTTGTATGCATGTAGCATGATCGCATAACATGAACGCAATCCAAGGAAGTGTTAGCTAAATCCCTTCTCAACCCGTTCCTCGCATACTCATCGCATCTTTCGTATTATTATCTCTTTTCTCAAATTCCGCCATATAGACTTTATATTTCAAACAATATACCAACCAACCTTTTGATTTATTTGTTACCGCAAAGTGATCTAAAATTACCATCACATACTGTTTTCCTTAGTCGCTATGTTCGACCCTGGGCTTACCAGGCAACTCAGTAGGATTTATACTTGGATCTTGCTGAGAAAACTTGCATGCACAATGCATATTCCACCATCGCATTCTACACCATTATTTCATTGAATAACTACACACATCACGTGTCTCTACGTGTGTGTATGTGCTTGTGTGTGTACGCGTGTGGGTATAGGTGTGTGCGTGTGTGTGGGTGGGTGTGTGTGTGTGCGTGGGTGTGTTTGTGCGTGTGTGTGGGTTTGTGCGTGTGCGTGGGTGTTTGTGTGTGCATGTGTGCGTGTGTGTGCATGTGTGTACGTGTGTTGTGTGTGTGCGTGCGTGTGTGCGTGTCTGTGCACGCTCGGCGTGGTCGCGCGTGTATGTGTGTGTGTGCGTGTGCGTGTACGTGTACGTGTGCGTGTCTGTGTGTGTGTACGCGCGTGTGTATGTGCGTATGGGTGTATGCATGCGTGTGCATGTGCGTGTGCGAGTGCGTGTGTGTGTGAGTGTACGTGCATGTATGTGTGTGTGTGTTAAACATATTCTATTATCAATAAAGATGTTATTGACATTTATTCAATAAAACAGTTATTGAATATGTAAAATGCACTTGTAAAGACTAAATCCAATAAACTAAAGATCCATGGCTATTAAATGAATATTTGAACTTTATGTGGCGACATCAAGATGATCAAGTTCGAGTAAATAGCAAAAATGGTCTATAGTATAGAATAAGGTTAGGTGTCTTATTCTGGTAACACTATCGGATGCGGCCCACTCTGTAGTTGTTACAATTTGTTATAAAGTACTACAAATTTAGTGATCCTGATTCGTTCATGTAGTGACATGAGGATCGAGGGCATCATATGCAATAAGTTTGCATAAGATCGAACCAAGAAATAAGTTACTCTTTCTTTATAACGTTGTTTACTGTTTAAGACTTATTGTTTCAAATCAATGATCTAGGTAACTCGACCTTAATCCTGAGCTAACTATGAACTCTTATTTATTCGGGATTATTCTTAGATTTGCATAGATGAGGATTGACTCAATAACGTCGACTCAATAAGCCTTCCATTTTAGGGGTAAGACCGGGTAGATAGCTGGGGACATAGGGTGCAAGACGGAATTCACACCTACCCGAGGAATAGTAGAAAGGTTGTTCTCTTAAGTACTGAATCAAAGTCTTGAATAAGGGGCTCCACCCTCTCATTGGCCTGAGAAGGAATCGGTTTAGTGATTGGATCGCAAACCAATTATTCATTACAGGATCAGTGGGACTTAAGGAGCAAGATGTAATTTCGGGAGTAGAACAACATTTGACCTAGCCAATATTATGAACAACCTGTGAAGGGTCGACTTACTAATTACGGTTAAATTAAGTGGACATAAATATATCTACAGTAAGAAGAGTGCAACTATCGAGCTATAGTGGTGTGTCTCAGTAGTTAACGAATATTGATTAATTTGGTTTAAAGAGTTTAGCCAATTAAACTCAAATCGTTAGAGCTCATGATCTGCAGGTCCATAAGATCCCTCTACTAGCTCGTAAAACTTCACACCTTGGATTAGTGAATTGAGTGGTTTTGAAATGTTCAAAATCGAAATTAGGGTTTCAATTTGAAGTGTTCAAATTTTCATTTAAGGATTTTGAAGTACAATTCAAATTAAGTCAAATCTAAAATTTGTGGGAACTCTTCATCTCAACTCAAGGTAAAATGGAGATGTATACAACATTCCAAAGCTTTATGGAGTTTAATTCAAATCCAAACCAAAATTTTGTATTAAATTCAAATTATATTCAAAATTAAATATTCTCAAGTCAAAATTGGGCAGTGTCAAGTCAAAATTGGAATAATACAAAAATTACTATTCCAAATTCAAGCCAAGGTTTGGGTATCAACCAAATTAAAAAATTTAATTGATGTGATCAGATCAAAATACGTGCACACTTCAAGCATCCACCAAAACACCCAATCAAAGCGAAAAGACGAAGTCAAAATTCGATTTCAAATACGCATCAAAATTGAGCATATTTCAAATCTAGAAAACATTGGCAAAATTTGGGATACTAGTCAAAATTTGCAATTAAGGTGGTGCATACATTTTCTACTTTAATGCACATAAAAGTTTACTCCAAAATCAAAAAAGTCAATATTTTGGCTAAAATTCATCTTTTGTTTACTTGGCATATAGTTTGTCAAGTAAATCAAACTATGAGACATTCATATTTTGATGAACTAAATTGAAATCATTACTCAAAACATACAATGTTTTCGAAATTCAGCCACACATAAATGTGCATAAATTTCAAAAAATGGATTTGTTGGACAAGAAATTTTGACCAATTACAAAATGCAACGTGTCTTCCTCCGTCCATTTGATCACAATAATGAATTTATCAACTTCAACGGCGATGAAACCTAGACCATAATTGATAAATTTGACCAAAAATTCGATTGGGTTTTTAAATTATAAAGTGGATCGAATAGATTAATTAAAATCGTTCGGGTAATAAATTCGACCTAATTCAAGCCCACAGTAGATATCTATTATGCGATTATTTAGTTTTCATTATGCGATCGTTTGGATTTTGTTATGCGATCGTTTAGGTTTTCTAGACAATCGTTTAGATTTTCTAGACGATCTTTTAGATTTTCCTTTAATGTACACAATTGTCAGATTGGTAAGATGGCGATTGTTTACTAATTCTTGTAATATACACGATTATCAAGTTGTTAAGATGGTCATCCCTGTTAAAAAATATTTCTTTGCTACAATCGCTTGCCAAGTCCACAAAATTTTCCCTATGATTAAGAATAAATTGACAGAAGAACAGATGAGACTGTATACGAAAATGGCCTTTAGTCCACTATTGGATATAGATCTTGTTTTCAATGGACAACTTTTGCAACACTTTCTGAGGGAGGTAGCAGATGCGAACCCAGATGTTATATCATTCAACATTCTAGGGAAGAAAGTAACATTCTCCCAAAAGGATTTTAATTTGATAACTGGGTTGTGGACGATCAGAAAAACAGTAGAAAGAGAAACAAGCGGTGAAAGACAGCGAGAACCCATGCTTAGACAGGAGGACTCAAATGGAAAGGATAGTTCTTGCAAGGATGTGGAGACCGCATTTGAGAACTTCAATTTTACTAATGACAAAGATGTTGTCAATGTTGCATTGGCACTGTTTATTGAAATAGTGAGAATTGGGAAAGACAAAAAACCTAGTTCGATGTAAATATATTTGGGATTATCGATGATCACAACGTCTCCATACATTACGATTGGTCTTCTCTCTTTTACCGACGTATATTGAATAGCATGAAGACTATCATACGCGGGAAGAAGGAGGCATATGATTCAAAGAAAGCAAAAGGTGATCACCATGTCTCACATTACTGTATAAAGGGATTCGTACTTGTTTTTCAAGTATGTATTTTTGTTTCTGATTCACTTTAATATACATTGAACCTATGTGTTAGATACGTGTAACAAAGTTTCCATATCGTAGTTTTGGGCTTACGAAATTTTATCCACATCAAGTAAGTTCATAGCCACCAAAGTCAGCAAGGATGAAATTCCTAGAATTCTTAGATGGACTTGTTCTCATGCTCCATCTTACAAATCATTGAGCAATAAAGTTTTTCACCTAAAATAAGTAAGTAACGGATCACTTTTGACTTGAAGTAACAGATCACTTCTGACTTGCTCATTTGTTTATGTATAGACTATTGTTGTGTCGAGACTTGTACCTAACGAGGATAAGGTACAAGGAGGACTGACGGGAAGGACTTAATGTGGTTCCTATTGTTGGAGTAAGAAGGATTGAAGGGGTTGAATACTCAATCGATACTCACGAGTCCTTTGGGGGGCAAGAAGAGCATGAACCCCATGTAGAAAGCTTTGAGGTATAGAGCCAGAACCACATATGCCGGTTCAGGCTAACCCAATAGAACAAAAACCACGTAGGCAACAAAAGTCCTCAAGGCATCGTCATTCCAAATCATACAAGATTCTTAGGAACGAAATTAAAGAAGCTCGCAAAGACTTGGTGAACTTGACTATCATGGTCCGTCAGATCGTAGATACATTTACTGTCCAACATCATCTGATGGGCCAACAATTGAACGAAATAAAGATGATGGCCCATAATCTGAATGAGGTGTGCATTTCTAGACGATAAGTTAAATAGTCTTAAACGATCGTTTAGGTTTTGTAGACGATCATTTAGGTTTTGTAGACAATCATTTAGATTTTCTATACGATCGTTTAGATTTTGTAAACAATCGTTTAGATTTTGTAGACAATCGTTTAGATTTTCTAGATGATCGTTTAGATTTTGTAAACGATTGTTTAGATTTTCTTAAATGATCGATTACCTCCCTTGACAGAATGGTTCATTTGATTTTTTCATGATAGTAATAATAATGAGGGACCTCGTTATGATAATAACGGTGATGGTAACAATAAAGAGGGACCTCGTAATAATGATGATCCCTCTCAGACTGATGCAGAAGATCAATGAAGTCCCCACTGAAGCGTTCAGTCTTAAGGGCCATTTCATTGTGGATTCAGTCAAGGTTGTGGGGACGTCAACTCAGAAGGATACTACTGAAGTCGAGGTACGACTATTGCATGAATTAGTCTTTTTAATATTGTACCGTCACTAATTTATAATTTGAATATAGGAAAAAAATGACTAAGAGTACCGGAAAAGGAAAAAACCAGCCAAGTTCACACCTGAGTTGGTGAAAAGAGGGAAGAAGGGAGATCTCAGCCTCAATCTCTCAGCCACAATCTTCTCAGCCCTAATCGGCCACAATCAATCCCAACTCATTGGTCTTTGTACCTGACTTCCCTATAAGGACTGTTAGTTCCTATAACCTATGCTTCCCAGTCTCAGATGTTCTGTGGAATGCATACAAAAGATGGAAAAACCATCCTAAAACCAAATATGAGAGGCGGACGGTCGTATATACCTTCAGGACCAAGGCTTTCTTCAAAACGCTTGAGCATAACACATGGGTGCTTAGAAACGTGAGTATTTCTGTTTATTCATTAACCAAGATCGATCGTTCAGAAGTTTCTTAAGCTATCACACAGACAACTTATATTCTTCTTTATTGGACCAAACAATGGATCTCCATTCGATGCACGTGCATCAGAAGTTGCACTCGAGACCTGACCTGTACACGTGTCAATTCACGCTGATTGACTTGAGCTTCACGCTATGGAAATTTCACATGTTTGTTGAAACTACTATTCACTCAACCATGTATTTACATCTTGCCTGTCCCATGATGCTTTGATGAAGGCAAAGGGTATTGCTTCTAAGATCCAGTCAGGAAGTATTGAAATGGAAGGTGGAAAAGTGGCAGGGTGGTTGGATCATGAAGCAAATCTGAGGCTCTAGGCGGACTCTCACTTCTTTATTGACTACCATGTTTGGACAGTATGAAGAATATAAGCCAACGTGGATGGATGTTAACTTCATATTTGGGCCAATCAACATCAAACAACACTGGCTTATGTTGGCCGTCGATTTAGAGAGGTGCACAATCTTTGTATTTGACTCCATGCCAAACTACATCAGTGGCAACATACTTGATGGTCACCTCAAGCTCGTGGCCAAAGCAATACCTTCAATATTGATTTCTATTAGATTTGACAAACAACATGAGACGTTTAAGTACAGGCAATGGGAAGTGAAAAGATTGAAGGGGACCCTCCAAGAGGGAAAGTCTCTTGATTGTGGCATTTTTGTGCTAAATTTATAGAATAGTGTGTGACTGATGCTAATAGGGTTGACCTAACACAAGCTAATATGGAATTGTATAGGAAACGATATGTTGCCCAATTGTGGGCAAATAAATTTTTATAGTAATAGAATTGATGTTTGACTATAATATCATTTTAGAATATGTACAAGATCGTTTAAGAATATGTATAGAAAATGTACAAGTTCGTATAGAAAATGTAAACGATCGTTTAATAAAAATCTAAACAATTGTTTAATACTATCTAAACGAAATAATGGTCGTTTAGCTAAGTTATCGTTTAAAAAGTCTAAACGATCGTATAGAAAATGTAAGCGATTGTTTAATAAAAATCTAAATGACCGTTTAGTACTATCTAAACGATGATGCATAACTACATATCGTTCAGTCTAGATGGGCCAGTGCCAAGTGTTATCAATGTTTTTCTGCACGTTTTCTTGTTATGTCCTCTCTGACCACATCGTGTACACCTATGTATTTGTCATGGCTCCTCTCCAATAGAAGGTATCCTAAGGGTTTGACGTCGACCTACACTTGCTACCTTTTGCGATGGTAGAATTGGTTCAAAATCTTCAAAATCTGGTCGTCGACTCCATTCTTGTCTATGTCCAACTGGGAAGATTGGTTCGACGTAAGCAGCAAGCACACACTCAACAACCATTTTGCACATAATGTTTGAACATTAATGTTTCTCAAGGTTGCTGCAGATATTGCATGGGAGCACGAGATCTCGATGCAGTTAAACTCCATACAAGTACATGTCTGTGAACGAAGATCAACTAACCCCCTCAAATATCCATTGTTCACATTAATTATATGCATATCCACCGAAGAAATACGATATGTTCAAGACATCTATTCCGATTCCTTAAAAATACTCATTGCATAATCAGTTACAATGTTTGTGCATGTCATTGCATGTGTATGTTGGATATAGAGTCAAACTTGTAGCCACTCACGGATATGCTCTAATAGCTTCGTGATTGGTAGTTCTCGTGCATCTTTCAACACTCCATTAAGGAATTCTACTATATTTGTCGTCATCTTTTCATACCTACAATGGACTTGATAAACCCTTGCCCACCGTTGTAATCCAACCTCCTCAAGATAGGTCGTCACACCAGGATATTGATGGAGCTTAGCCTAATACAACTGAAACTCAGACATTTTATAAGCTTTCGCCACTAGGTAGAAGTGTGGTATTATATTCTTATTCTTGAATTTCTCAACCAAATTGATCCGAATATGTTATATACATAGAGCATGAAATGCATTAGGGAATATACTTGCAATAGCCTTTGCAATTGAGATGTGATGATCTGATAATCACTAAATTCGGAACGTCTCCTATCGAAGCCTTCAAATGAGCCATGAACCAAGTTCATAATGCATCTTTCTCACCATCTACAATACTGAAGGCGATAGGATATATGTTATTATTGTCATCGATACACGTTGGTATTAACAACACACCTTTGTATTTCTCGTGCAAATGGGTCCCATCAACAACGATTATTAGGCGAATGCAATTTAAAAAACCTTTGATACACAAACCAAGTGTCATAAAGACGTACTTAAAGTATTATCCGTCCTCCACTTCAACCTCAAATATCGTAACTGGATTTTCAAGCTTAAGTGTCTCGTCATATGCCTGAACAATAGCATATGATCATTCTGACAACCCTCATGCGAACACCAATCTGTACTCTCTAGTGCGATAAGCCCGCCCATAACTTATGTTCACTCTATAATAGCATCGGATGTCCTCAATTATATCATTGGGCGGTATGTTCGACCAACTTGTTCGTATTTGGCTTGATTAACTGTCCAATAACCCAACTTTTTGCTTGTCAATGATTATCCATTCTCATTTCAAGAGAACATGTATGTTCGCTTGGATATTTAGTCACTTTAAAGGAATCATTTTCTTTCATTTTTTTTCGCACGGACCCTCCACTTGCATCCTCCACCGAACACCAGACAGTTAGCAAGCTCTTTATTGACTTTTTTACATGGTAGTCAAAGTTTTTTCTTATTGCAAGTATTGATAATTTAACTGGCAAATCATATTTCAAAAAGAAAATTTGACCGACCTTTATATCCTCGTCATTCAGACAGTCATGAGGTATTGTGATAAAGTCATCATAGAATGGGCCCTCTGATAGTTTGGATATATCTACAAATAGTTGGGTTAGAATGGTGGAATGTATTTAAATTGAAGGCATCACAACTGGTGGGAGGGGAGCAGGTGGGGTTGGAACATGGATGTAAGGTGTTGGAGAAGTTTGTGGTCCTGAAGATTGTCCATATCCATGTTTAGTATCGAACTGTGAAGTATATATGGGTTCACTGTTGTGACCAAACCAGGCTTCACTTCGGTCATCTCCAAGTTTTGACTAGTTGAAATTGGTTGATCGGTTGAATTGCAATGCTGGTACATATTATCTGTATGTACTCCATGACTTTCGCAAGGTGTAACTAATACAAATAACAGCATCCAAGATGCATCATTGCCTTTTAAAAAAAACTAAGGTCTTCATCGTCGATTATGTCGATTGGGAGAGCTAGGACCAATAAATTGTAACAACATTTGATATGTATATCAAACATATCCAGATCGATATTCAATCGTTGGTGCATCATACTCACTAATTCACTGACTCTTATATCATTTATGACTTTCAGACCTTTCATATGACCTCCAACATAATTCCTTCCATACTCATCACAATCCCCACCAAATCGTACAAAGATGCGAAGTAACGTCATTAATCTACAATGGGATAAGAAAATCTTAAACAAATATTGTAATTTTTGAGGTATTGTGATGAGGTCGTCATACAATGGACCCTTTAATGGTCTGGGTATATCTACAAATAGTTGGGTTGGATGGTGGAATGCATTTAAATTGAAGGCATCACAATTGGTGGGACAAGAGCAAGTGGGGTTGGAACCTGGATGTAAGGTGTTGGAGAAGTTTGTGGTCCTGAAGATTGTCCATATCCATGTTCAATATCGAACTGTGAAGTATATCTAGGTTCATTGTTGTGACCAAACCAAGCTTCACTTCTGTCATCCTCAAGTTTTGACTGGTTGAAATGGGTTGATCGGTTGGATTGCAATACTATTACATATTGTCTGTATGTACTCCATGACTTTCACAAGGTGTAATTGATACAAATAACGACATCTGGGATACATTATTGCCTTTTAAAAAAAAAACCAAGGTCTTCATCATCGATTATGTCGATCGGGAGAGCTGGGACCAATAAATTGTAACAATATTTTATGTGTATATCAAATATATCTAGATCAATATTCAGTCTTTGGTGCATCATACTCACAAATTCACTGACTATTATATTATTTCTGATTTTCAGACCTTTCATATGACCTCCAATATAATTCCTTCCGGACTCATCCCAATCCCTACCAAATGGTAAGATGCGAAGTAACGTCATTAATCTACAATGGGATAAGCAAATCTTGAGCAAATATTGTAATTTATAATCGATCGTTTATATATATACACACAATTGTATACTAAGTTATAAACGATCGTATACTAAGTTATAAACAATCGTGTAGTAATTTATAAACGATCGTATAGTAATTTATAAGCGATCGTATACTTAGTATTGTATATGAGATCGTATATAAATTTCTGAACGATCATTTATATAATACTACATGATTGTTTATAAATATTGCACGATCGTACATAAGTTACTACATGATCGTTTATAAATTACTACACGTCGTTTATATATTATTACATGATCATTTATAACTTAGTATACGATCGTCTAGTAATGCTAAACGACATTTATATTGTAATGAACGATTGTGTATATATTACTATACGATCGTTCATTTAATGCTAAACAACACTTATTATGAAAGCGATCTGGGACAAGAAATATTGTAAAATATCACTTACATTATCTCCGTTTCTAAATCTAACGATGAAAACAATCAACGAAAATGTTGGACTGAAACTCTGAGAGAACACTCCGAGAGAATAATGGAAGAATTTCGTGGGAAGTTCAACAGAAAGTGAATATTGAGAGTGACCTTCTATTCTGTTAATACCAATATTATTAAATGCATATTAGTTAGGAATAAATGTTTTGGTGGAATGTTAGTGTTATATTGAATACACATTGAATGGTTGAAGGAAGAAGATAGAAGGCTTTGGTTTGAAGAATTTTTAAAATTAGGGTAATTTTGACATTTCACATGGGCAAAAGGTCAGTGATAGAAAAGTTTTTAGATAAAAAAAAAATCATTAGTGGAAAAGTTTTTTGTTTTTGAGTTATTTTTTAAAATTTTCCCCATACGTCAGTATATAAGTAGCCATGTAATTCAAGGTGAATCATAATAACACACCTTCATGAAGAGCCATGGAAACAGGTCTTGTTTCAACCAACATCCTCATTAGTTAGGTTAGTAGACTTGTGTGATGTTTCTCGTTCGGATCGGATATCGATTTTCCTTCCAATAGAAATCAGTGAGAACTCAGTATAACATTTGGAAGATTATTGTATTGCATTAGAGCCCCCAAAAACCTACATAATTTATTCTACACTTATTTTTGGTTCATATCACTTCTGCTACAAGTACATGGTCGATTTCATCAAGCAAATGATTGTACTCGATGCAACTTTGGGGGCAACTTGAACCTGACATGAAATCGGCTTATAACTCGTCGTCTCCCGAGTAAAAATGACGAAAAACACAGGAGAAGTCTTTGTTTTCATATCCATCCTCGCAGAGCTTTTTGTATCTGACAAATAAATAGTTTATATGAACTAGCATTATATGTGTCCAGAATGTAGCAAAATAGGAGTTGAATTGATAGAAATATATTCAGAACAACAGTGGAGAGACAACAACAAAAAGGAGGAGATGAAATAATAATAATAATAATAATAATAATAATAATAATAATAATAATAGGGGAGGAGAAAAGATGAGAGAAAATCCAAAATTTTCATTTATGAAAGTTTAGAAGTTCAAGTTTTATAAATAAAATTTAACAGAAGTTTGAACGTATTTTTTCGATAAAGAGTTAGAGAGGTGTAATTGTAATTATCTTTATAGTTAAAAAGGGGAGATGAGAAGAGGAAGAAAAAAAATGGCCAAGGCTGGGGAGAGAAGGAGAAAAGGTGAAAGAGACACTCCAGTTTTTTTATTTATGAAATTTTGGCCCTATTTTGTAACCATTTTGTTTTTTTGTTTTTTATTTTTGAAAATAGCTTATTTCCTATCAATTTCTAACAATGGGTTACAATTTTTTTGAGTAAAAGAGTCGAGTTGTTAGTCAAATTTCAAAAATAAAAAAAAAGTTTTTAAAAACTACTTTTTTAGTCTTTAAAACTTGACTTTGTTTTTTCAAAACAATGGTAATAGATGACAAAACAAGAAATTTAGAGATAAAAAGAGGTGTTTGTAGGTTTAATTTTTAAAAAGTAAAAATAAAAAATCAAATGGATATCAAATGGAGCCTCAATAATTCAATTTTTATAAATAAAATTTAACGGAAGTTTGAGCGTTATAATTTTTCGATTAAAAGTTGAGAGGTGCAATTGTAATAATCATTATAGTTAAAAAGGGTGTTTAGACAATATGACACTAAAAAACCATTAAGAGAGAGAGAGAGAGAGAGAGAGGAGAAGAAAAAGGAGAAAAGGAAAAAGGTTCTCTTTTTTTTCCTCTTCTAAACTTACATCTCTTGCGCCTGGGAGGTGAGTGGATGTTGGAGGCCAACTTCACCAGCTGATGCTGCTGCAAGGTTTAGATCTTTAGCCTGTGTCCAGCAAATAGTACAATCAGAGAGAGTAGGACTTTTAGACCGTTGAATGTTGTTTGTAGTCAACTAAAATTATTTTTCATTCTTTTTGCGTATTTGATCAGGGTCAAAAGTGATTTTTGAAGACTTTAAAGACACTTTAATACACACATGATAGCCAGTTTGGAATGAAAATGATTTTTAAGCACATGATAAGTCATTCCTAACAAACCCGACGATGATGATAAGAGCTCTATAGAAAGCATTTCATTGAGAAGCACAACTCTCAAAATCTCAAAATTATACTTTTAAACTCAGTCAAATTCCACATGTTTGTGGCACATGTCAAAATTCCTGAGGTTTAAAAACTGGCAAACCTCTCCCGATCCGCTGCATGAATGACCCAAAAATTAGGTAAAAAATATAAAATGATCCGATTTTTGAAAAAAAAATGTCAAATGACCCTTTGCTAACGTCAAATTCGAGTGAAATTACCAAAATATACTCACTCGCACGAGGAAAAGCAATCTCGCTCTCGCTCGTCTCGCTCTCTTCTTTTTTTTCACTCACAAATCACTATGTCTCGCTCTAGCTCTCTCTTCGTTTCCTCATTCACAAAATCACTCACTCCTCTATCTTGTCTCTTGCTCAACGGAGTTGGTTGCATCGGGACTGCTTGCGTGGATTCGGCGTGTCAGAGAAGAAGAAGAAAATGTACGGTGGGGAAGAATCCGGAGAAGAAGAATACGACGTGCAGAGGAAGATTTCTCGCACCGGAGATGAAAAAGAAAAAGAAAAAAGGACAAACCGTAACTTCACGTAGTCATGACATCTGCAAAGAGGCATTTGACATTTTTTTCAAAAACTAGGTCATTTTCCATTTTATACCTTTAAAATGGGTCTTTTGGGCAATTACCTCAAACCTCTCCTTACTGTAAGTGCAGGCTTGTAATATATCTTCATTTTTATTTTTATTTTTTTTGGAGGGGGGATGGTTGTTTTCTTTAAAGAAAAGCGCAGACCAACTAATTAGCACAGGATAACCAATCCTACAAGGGATGACAGAGGAATATCTCAAAAAGACAGTTGTTAATGGAACGGCGCCATGTCCCCAATTGGTAATAAGATGCCCAGCTTCAAAAAACAACTTAAAAAGAATGTATTTTCTCATCGATCCAAGCCATCATAATGCCATCTAATAGGGCAGCTTAATTAGTGAAGACCTGTGTTCAGCATAGTCAAAAAGGTCACCACGGTGTGGGGTAGTTTCCCTTTTAAGAGCAGATTGAAAGTGGTGTTCAACATAGAAATGAAGTATCCTTCGATTCATAAACTCACTAAAAAGCACTACGACATATGTTTCTGATGTAGCCTAAGAGATTAAAAAAAAAAATCTCTGCAAGAAACAAATCAAAGTCTTTATTATCAATTAAAAGCTATGAAGTACAAATACTTCATGTGAAGCAAAAAATCCATATCTGACGCGATATCAGATACCGACACTCCTAGATACGTATCTGACACGCGATTTGGCGTATCTGTTTTTACGCTGACATTTTGTTAAAGAAAAAAGATATGCAACTCATCTAATCTTTTCCAACCAAAACTAAGCAGTCTATTTAAAAAGCTCATTACCCTAATCCAAAACTAAAAGAAAAAATAACAATAATAAAAGACCAACACTAGAATTATCTAATCTTCATCTTCACGTTTGAGTTCCCACAAAGTCTTACAAAATATAACCCACTTAAATACCTTCAACAATTCAACGAAAAAGTTTTTCGTTTATCTTCATATTTCTCCCTCTAATCTCTTTTATCTTCATACAGAGACTACAAAAGGTGACTTCTTCTTTCCTTAGGTGTTTGTATTTAGTTTAGCCTCATTTTCTTCTAAGGATTGGTTCTTTTATTTTTGTTCTTATTGTTCCAATTTCTTTGTTGAATTTTTGTTGAATTTTCTTTATTCATTCCATTGTTCTTTGTGCTTTTGACTCTTTTTATTATATCAATGAAAAAGTATTGTTTCCATTTTTTTTTTTTTAAAAAAAAGTGACTTATTCTCTAATCAATCTAAGTCTCTTTTCTATTGCATTCTATTTACTATTGTACTTCAATATCTCTAATGTTGTTTGTATTGTATTTTGTACTATTGTCATTAACTTGACATTTTATAATTTTTCGTGGATTTAGTGGATTACATTTATTATCTTTATGTTAAATTTACCTATACCTTAGATTTTTTTAAAGAAAAAACGTATCTTCAACGTATTAGTATCCTAATTTTTTAGAAATCAACATATCATCGTATCTTATCATATTCGTATCTCATATTTATATTTGTGTCTGTGCTTCATAGATTAGAAGTTATCAATACAAGAAGACAAATACTCTATTTATAGAGAATTAAAAAGCAAACTAATCATAATCATAATTAATAAAAGAAACTAATCCTAATCCTAATAAATCAAACTAATTAAATTTGAAACACGAGAAAACTAATTACAATCCTAATCAATCAATTATTTGAACAAGATATCCTAAGTTACTCTAATTCTACTACATCAGTTTTCAGAGATATTAATGACATATACTTATCCTTTAAACAATAAACAGGTTTAAATGACTAACCATAAGCTTTGACGCGAATCCACCATCATAATCTCTTGCAGAGGGCACCTCCTCCATCACCCCAGGAACTGGATTGTAACTTTCACTATCATGTGGAAATTACTCGGCATTAATAAACTTTCACTAATAAAGAATTTTTAGCATTAAAAAGAACCTGATAACAATTTGATCTTATTATTTCTCTAAAATGCTATAAGCAGGAAACTATTAATTTTAAGAGATATTTCCGCTTGTAAATTGTATAATCATCTAATGCCTAACCTGATGAATAGAAAAGCTAGATGAATATAAAAAGGAACAATTGTATATCCCTGGCATGTCAGAAAACTAGCTGCAACTCAAATTTAATTGGGCCATCATGAACTGAGACAGCTAAGGACTTAAAGTAGAATAGCTTCCAAAGGAGTCGACCCATTATTAGGAGCTTGGGGTCTCTTGGTTTATTCTAACTTAGCTCTTCCATTAATGGTAACGTAAAAAGTGTGTGAAAACAATATTTGATTGAATAAATTCTTGTATCAACTTGAGATTTACATATGGAATTTATAGAAAGGAAGATAACCAAATTTCTTAATTATAGCCTAAATATATGCATAATATATAAATTAAGGCCTAAACATCTCAACAAAGTGAACCCCAGCTGATTATGTTGTTTACATGCTTTTTGTAATCGTAATGAGATGTGAGGCCCGTCTTGAAATTTGTAATCAAATCATATAATCTGATTGAGGAATAAAAAATGTTCAATCTGATTGCAGTTAAAAATTACGTAGGACTCACTACCTTTACCGTTACTGTTATCCTTACCGTTACAGATATTATTATTGTAACAATATGAGAATTATGAATTTGTCAAATTTATTGTTATCTTTGTCGTTACCATTAATGTTACCGTTACCGTTAGGGTCAAACAATAAAAGTATTAGTAACGGTAACAGTAAAATGTGATAAATTCATAATTCTAGGTAAACGCGATTAAAAGCAATCTAATTGTGTTTGTCATTCATTACGATTTGGTAAACATGACCTTAGTATCGAAAATCCTTGATGTCTATCGGAACCAAGCCTTGGGGCAGGCGTAGGAGTCATCGGGTATAGGAGACCAAAGCTCTGATTCCCGGATGTCAGATAACAAAAAAAGGTCGAATCTTCAGGGAGGCAAATATTACTATGATCTCGTCAGAGTAACATACATACCTACTCCAACAGCGAGCACTTGATGAATTGAACACTTTTGTTAGAGTTTTTGCAGAAATTCCAAGAGACTGGCCTAGAGCCAAAGCTTCTGAAACACCAAGCATACTCACAGCCAGTGCCAAGTTGTTACATATTTTCGCTGCCTATGACAAAACAATCCTACATGTATCAGAGTCGAGCACCAGATCCCCAGAGAATAACATTTTACCATATGATACAAAAGTTGAAATGATACTTAATGGAGAAATAATTTCTGTAAAATGTTTGTAAATGCTGGAGATGCTCAAGGATAATCGGTAAAGAATACTGTAAGTCAAACCATTTTAGATGGTGGTTCGAAGTTCCATGGCTAACAAACTTCGATTTTAAAAAAAAATAAATGAGCACTACAACCAAAGAGAATGTCCTTTCCAAAGCTGGTCAACTCTCACTTAATTAGAGAGAACATGGCATCTAGTGGTGAATTTTGTCAAATAATGGCAATGTTGATTTTTCCATACACGTAATTAAGCATTTGTATACCATGGGAGAGACACTTTTATTATCACGTTAACCCAGAAGGATTTGTTTTGCATTTAAGGCAATAGAAGTTTGCAAAATAAATAAACTACATATGATATTTTATTCAAACAATCAAGTAATGATGATGTGAGACAGAGTGCTCCTAAAATGAACCGTACAATTGAGAAACTAGTTTTCTAATTCATTATGCAACTGCAAAATGCCAATATTTAGTATGTCATCAAGACTCAAAACATTGCAGCTACAATCATTCACAGCTTTAATCATCAGAGATTACAAAAAAGAAAACAAAAGGAGAGAGATGAAACTCACCGAACCATTTCCAGCTCCACCACAATAAACTGAACCTTTGCCCATTGAAAGAAACAAGGATTTTGCAGCATAGTAAGCTTCTTCAGGACCACCAACCTGATGAAATGTCATCTCTTAAGTCACAAATTGGCATAAAAGAAAGAATACAAAGTTGACAAAGACAAAATAGAGAAAATAAAATAAACCTAGAGACTAGAATCTAATTAAAAAGATACTTCTAGGATACAAATTATAAATGCCACCAAAATTTTTGTGGGCATCGAAAAAATTGTTGTCTTTCAAGCAGTTGCTTGCATTTTTGCTATTGAAAAATAAAGCTACTTATAGAAAAAAATCCCTCCTGCTTCATAAAAGCCTATTAAACCACCAGCCTAAAGGTGTGGTTCGATGTCCCCCATAGAGGACCTGCTATTTCTCATATTCTTAATGAAAGTTGGTTGCTCATAATAGAAGAGGAATAAAATACATAGAATAAACAAGCTTATGTATATTTGGGCTAGCACCACAAAGGATAAATGCAAACTTCCCCGAATAAGAGGGCAGACTAGCATTCAATCAATCTACAGAATTAAAAATTTGCATAGAACTTCTTCACTAAGTCATAACAAAAGAAGAGGTGGCATGACTTTTTTTTTAGTTAAACAATATGCATGGTGGAGGAATAAACTAGTTACTGTCTAGGTCGACCAAAAAACTTGCTGCTAAGATCCTCTTTCTGATGGCTGACACAGGAAGTCTTCTATTTAAAGGGGCAATAAAGCAAAAACCTCACACAGCTTCTCCTTGCGAGGAACCATCATTCACGTTCATTACTCTATCAGTGTTGTTATGACACACCCAAATCAGACTAATTCAGAGGAAATACAAGGGTTTATTACTAAGAAAAGATTGGGACCGTAGTAAAAATTAAAGTGGAAAAAACCCCTCAAATTCTTAACCACTGACTGCTAGCCAAGGCAACATATTATTACTTTCTTTTTGCCAATTACATTGCCGTCACAAAAGATTTCCATGTTCTATATCAAGCAAGTTTCAGCAGGTCCAGGGCATTCGCCTAACGTCTATGTTCATTCTTTTCAAATTTCAAGACCAATGAAACTAGATATGCATGATGGCGAGGGCCAACTATTAGAATATTAGTAAATGCTCCAGAAGTGGCCAGCATCTCTTGTCAATCGGATAGGAGCCTCCCTAAATTAAAAAAAGGGATCCCAATATTCCATAGAATTTCCCTAAGTAGCATTTGCTTCTTTTTAATCAAAGTGACATAATTCCATCAAGATACATCACATACGAAGTTACAGAGGCCTAAAATGAATTTATACCATGAACGTCAGTGTCCCAGCATCAGCAGCTAGAATCCCTCCAGATACAGGGGCATCCAACATGACAGGGTTTTCCCAAGAATCTACGAATAAAATCAGTCATGAGATACAAGGAATAGCCGTAAATTGAGGAGTGAGAAATTATGTTTTCTTTTCACAGTGGCTGGCTCATTGAATGATTAGAAAATAGATACGCAAAGGATTACAATAAAGAACATAATATTATGGATTAGAAAACAGAGAATTGTGATTTTTTTTTTTTTAACGGAAATAACACTTTTCATTGATGAAATCAAAATAAAGAATTATGAATTAAAAAAACAAAACACAACACAACATATGGAAAACCAGTCATGGTGCCAATGATTATCATAAACATGCAACCCCTCCCTATTAATTTCCTTCCCTTGCATACTCAACAAATTGAAACCAACTCCTAATCTAAAGTAACATAATGGAACCATTTTATAAAAATTTTAGTTCATGTCAAGTGTGAGTGTATTTAATATAATTGTTCCTTCCTAATACTGAAGTTCTAACAATTTTTTAAAGAATTTTTTATTCAGGCTATTCTTTACTTAGTATGCTGCAGAGGCACTCTTTGAGGCTGGCATATGGATTGAAAAGTTATTGTGGAAACTAATACTATTACTATAGAATAAAAAATTGTAGATATGCCATTTGCCAAATTACAGTTAAAAAGGGACTAAAGTTCAGCAATTGGTTGAATGTAAGCTGTTACTTTCTATTAGAAGTACAAGAATCTTCAAATCAAAGTAAAATCTTCATTTACATCACTAATCATATAAAAAACAAGGAATTCCTGGTTCAAATGTCTCAAATAACAAAGCCATTTACACCAAATGAGATTTCAATTTTCACAGTCAAACAAGTTACAAGATGAGCCATATACTTAACTATTGAGAGCATGAAAAATGTTCAACGTTCCTCTTCCTAGTACTTTGATTTAAAACAGGTACCTCTCTTTTCCTTTAAAATACGGCTAGATACACTTGCTGAAAGCTCTCTTGATGTTTGTGGATCAATGGTGGAGGAGTCTATTAATAACCACGGCCTTAGATGATAGCCACCATGGAGCAAACCATGTGAACCATTATACACCTCACGCACCTACATGCATAAATCAGAAGAAAACTAAGAATGATATCTACAAAAACACAAGTGAAAAAGAAAGGTAAACCTCTCCAACCAAAGCAATGGGAAAATAAGACATCACAATAAAGCCATGCAATCTTCAAATATTTTTGTTGAAAATAGGGTTATTAACCTAGGGGCATTTATATAATTGTGTAGATTCCAAGGGTTTTCAGTGTATCAGATTTAAAAGAATAAGAAAAAGTCTTTATATCGTGGTTTTTCTCTCTGTACTAGGATTTCCATGTAATCTTGTTGTTCTTCTCTTCCCTATTCTTTATTTTTAACATGGTATCAGAGTAGCTGTAAGGGAGTGTTTTCAGGCAGCTCTACCAGAGTTACTTTCTGCCGTCCAGTTGCAGTCATCGGAGAGTCGCCATCAGTGGAAGCCACCGCATCGAACCACGCCGATCGGGCTTCTCCATGCAGAAACGAGCCGAACCCGCGAACAGCAAATGGATCATTCGGTCGCGATCGAGGCTGGCCGCGAAGAACAGATGAACCACAATCTGGGCAGAATCGGCAACTTTGGCCGCGAAGAACAGGCACATCGGTCTGATCTGGGCAAGATCGGTACCGATCTGGAGCAAACCGGGTCATTCCAGGCTGAACAAGGGCAGATCCGCGATGGACAGACCTGACCCTTTGACTTCCGCTCCAATCCAGTGGGTTTTGTGCCGGCCAACCCTTACACGACAAGGACTTCGCTTCTGCAAGGAATGACGTCGGGTGGAGAACGAGCTAGCTATCTTGAACAGCCCAGCCGACCGGCGACCTCCTTCCAGCCGACAGTGACAGCACCGTTCCCAGCCGCTTGTAGTTCAACCCATTACCCAGACAATGTGAGACAACGGTTGGCTTACCTACAACAACAGATTTTTTATTTGGATACAATGTTCGGTGCAAATCCCCAACCAATTTATTCAGAAAATCCGATAAACTCGTTACCTGTTTTGCCTAATGTTTCCTACTTATTTGGTTCGATGGGTAATTCTGCAGGATTTATTATAGGGGAAAAACTAAATGCCCAGAATTATTTCTCCTGGTCCCAATCAATCCGAATAACCTTGGAAGGGCGTCACAAGTTTGGATACTTGACAAGGGAAATTCCAAAGTCGGCCCCAGGTGATCCACAAGAACGAATTTGGAATGGAGAAGATTCGTTGTTACGTTCTGTTTTGGTGAATAGTATGGAACCCCAAATAGGAAGACCACTGCTATATGTTGCAACCACCAAGAATATCTGGGAGGCAGCGCAAGATCTATACTCTAAAAGACAGAATGCCTCTTGGCTATATACGCTCCACAAACAGGTCCATGAATGCAAACAAGGGTCCATGGATGTTACTTTTTATTTTAACAAACTATTAATGTTGTGGCAAGAGATGGACTTGTGTAGAGAAATTGTCTGGAACTACCCACAAGATGGGGCCCAATACTTGAAGATTGAGGAGGCAGATCGTGTTTACGTGTTCTTGGCTGGATTAAACCCTACATTTGATGGTGTCCGTAGTCGAATATTGGGCCAGCGCCCAACTCCTTCACTCAAAGAAGTCTGCTCTGAAATACAACTGGAAGAGGATTGGTCGTGTGCCATGAATAATCCCATTCCTACTACTGACGCAGCCACTTTCGTCGCCAAGTCGTCCAGTGCTGATGGTGATAAAAAAACCCCACCTGTTTGTGAACATTGTAAGAAGCTTTGGTATATAAAGGACTAGTGTTGGAAATTGCACAGGAAGCCCCCAAACAGCAGGCGACGACAGTCTCATGACAAATCTAATACTAGTCGTGCCCTGGTAAGTGACTCAGTAGATGAACAGATTCAGAAGCAATCTTCCAATGACAGTAAGCACAACTTGAGTACGGTTGGAGTGAGTGATTGCACAGTCAAGTAATTTCCCTTCTTTTGGCCTGATTAGTATAAATAGTAAAAAACCATGGATTGTGGATTCAGGGGCCACCGATCATCTTACGAGTTCCTCAGAGTTATTTATGTCATATAACCCAAGTGTTGGTAATGAGCGTATTCGCATTGCAGACGGGTCTTTTGCCCCTGTTGCGGGAAAAGGCAATATCTCTCCATTTAATGGTTTAATTCTGCGTGATACCTTACATGTGCCTAAAATATCGTATAATTTGTTATCTGTCAGTAAAATAACAAGAGATTTGAAGTGTAAGGCAATTTTCTCACCGGATTCCGTTTTGTTTCAGGATCTGAAATCGGGGATGACGATTGGCACTGCCCGGCATGATAGGGGACTATACTTCCTTTTTTACGAAGCTTCCTCTAGGAATGATCATCAAACTGGGTTTATATCTTTAAATTTCTAAGTTTCTGAACCTAATGTTATGTTATAGCATTTCCGTTTAAGACATCCGAATTTTCAATATATGAAGTATTTATTTCCACATTTATTTCGCAATGTTGATACTTCTTCTTTTAATTGTGATGTGTGTATTCGTGCCAAGCAACATCGTGTCTCTTTCCGTTCTCAGCCTTACAAACCCTCGAGTCCGTTTTCTCTTGTTCATAGTGATGTATGGGGTCCCTCACCAGTTACTACTTCCACTGGAAAACAGTGGTTTGTCACATTTATAGATGATCACACCCGCCTTACCTGGGTTTTCCTTCTTACTAACAAATCTAAAGTGTCCTCTGTTTTCCAACAGTATTATACAACTGTCGAAACTCAGTTTAAAACAAAGATTGGGATTTTACGAAGTGATAATGGGCAAGAATTTTTTAATGCCTCCTTCAGGGATTTCCTTGTTTCTAAGGGTATTGTCCACCAGAGCTCGTGTGCTTACACTTCGCAACAAAATGGAGTAGCTTTGTGTAAAAATCGGCATCTGGTTGAAGTAGCCCGGTCTCTTATGTTATCTGCTACTTTTCCGTCATACCTCTGGGGAGATGCAGTTCTCACTGTTGCCCACCTCATCAATCGGATGCCCTCTCGTATTCTTAATCTTCATACTCCTTTAGAATTGTTTAAAGAGTCCTTTCCAACTACTCGATTGATCTCTGATGTTCCTCTTCGGGTTTTTGGTTGTGTTGCTTTTGTTCACTCCCATGGTCCAAACCGCACGAAATTTACTCCTCGTGCTCAGAAGTGTGTCTTTGTTGGATATCCACTCCATCAACGTGGATATAAGTGCTATCACCCGTCGTCTCGTAAATACTATGTCTCCATGGATGTCAGCTTTCTCGAGGATCAGTCATTTTTTCCTGTTAGTCATCTTCAGGGGGAGAACATAAATGAAGAGACTAACTGGTCATCTTATGCTATTCCTTTAGAGTCAGCGTCCATTCAAACCTTGTCTAACCCTAGTTCTGAGCATGATAGTCTGGTCCTTCCTACCAATCAAGTTCCTTGAAAAATTTACTACAAGAAGAATCTCAGGAAGGAAGCAGTGTTACCTGTTGAACCAGAACTGACGTCTCCAGTGCAGGAGTCAAACCCGCCATCAGGTCCAGGTACGTATATTCCTGAAATTAATGATGTTAATATATGTATGGAGACTGATGAAGCCAGGTAAGACAAGGAAGAAGGAAGCAGTAATACTAAAAGAGTGACAGAAGAGGAAACTGCAGAGGATGAAATGATTGAAACTGCAGAGAATGAAATGATTCTTGCTAATGATGATGTGGAAGATACTACTGAAGTTTCTGATACACAGATAGTCGATCATGGTGAGGAGCCTGGAGAGGTGAAAGAACGTGATGCATCGCTTGATCTTCCTATAGCTCTGAGGAAAGATACTCGTTCATGTACTAAATACCCTATGCATAGTTACATGACGTATAGTAATCTGGCATCCGAGTTCAACGCTTTCACTACTAGTTTGGACACTGAGGTGGTTCCAAATGACATAAGTGTTGCAATGAAAAAACCAGAATGGCGGTCTGTTGTTATGGAAGAAATAAGAGCTCTAGAAAAGAATAGAACTTAGGAATCGGTGGCTTTGCCTGAAGGGCACAAGACAGTTGGATGTAAATGGGTGTTTACTATAAAGTACAAGTCAGATGGGACGATTGACCGGTACAAGGCTAGACTCGTTGCAAGAGGCTTTACTCAAACCTATGGAGTAGATTATTCTGAAACTTTTTCACCTGTGGCTAAACTTAACACTATCCGAGTGCTCTTGTCAGTCGCTATGAATAAAGATTGGCCTCTACACCAACTTGATATTAAAAATGCTTTTTTGAATAGGGAACTTGAGGAGGAAGTCTATATGAGTCCCCCTCCTGGGTTCGAGAGTCAATTCAAAAACAAGGTGTGTAGATTGAGGAAGTCACTATAAGGATTAAAACAGTCTCCAAGGACCTGGTTTGACAGGTTCACAACTTTTGTGAAAGCACAAGGGTATGTTTAGGGGCATTCTGATCACACTCTTTTTATAAAAAGATCAACATCAGGGAAGATGGTTGTTCTTATTGTCTACGTTGATGACATTGTTTTATCTGGGGATGATGATGTAGAGATCATGAAGCTCAAAACAGAGATGGCCAGAGTTTGAAATTAAAGACCTCGGGAAGCTAAGATACTTTCTGGGAATGGAAGCGGCTCGCTCAAACGAAGGTATATCAGTTTCTCAACGAAAATATACTCTGGACATGCTAAAAGAAACAGGTATGACTGGGTGTAAACCTGTTGACACACCAGTAGAATACAATGCGAAACTCAGTGATAAGAATGATAGAATTCCTATTAATAAAGAAAGGTATCAGCGGTTAGTCGGGAAGTTGATATACTTGTCTCACACAAGACCTAATATTTCTTATGCAGTAAGTGCTGTGAGTCAGTTTATGCAAGCTCCTTGTGAGGATCATATGACAGCAGTTGAACGTATTCTTCGGTATCTGAAAGGAACTCCTGGTAAAGGCCTAATGTTTAGAAAGACCGATAAACGATCTATTGAAGCCTACACTGATTCTGACTGGGCAGGGTCTGTTGTTGATAGAAAATCGACGTCTGAGTATTGTACGTTTATCTGGGGAAATCTAGTCACCTGGAGAAGTAAGAAACAAGGATTTGTTGCTAGAAGTAGTGCTGAGGCTGAGTATCAGGCCATGAGTCTAGGGATTTGTGAAGAAATCTGGTTGAAGAAAGTATTATCAGATCTCCAGCAAGATAATGAGCTTCCGATGAAATTATTTTGTGATAATAAAGTTGCCATCAGTATTGCAAACAACCCAGTTCAACACGACAGAACTAAACACGTAGAGATAGACAGACACTTCATTAAGGAGAGGTTGGACAGTGGAAACATATGCATCCCTTATATTCCTTCAAATCAACAAGTTGTTGATATACTTACAAAAGGGTTACTGAGACAAAGTTTTGATTATTGTGTAAGCAAGTTGGGTCTTGTCGATATTTATGCTTCAACTTGAGGGGGAGTGTTGAAAATAGGGTTATTAACCTAGGGGCGTTTATATAATTGTGTAAACCCCTAGGGTTTTCTACTGTCTATTTATACAATGTGTCCCTGTGTATTCAGTGTATCAGATTTAAAAGAATAAGAAAAAGTCTTTATATCGTGGTTTTTCTCCCTATACTAGGGTTGCCACGTAATCTTGTTGTTCTTCTCTTCCCTATTCTTTATTTTTAACAATTTTAAAATTTCTTATAAATAAAAATATATAGAGGCCAACAAGTGTATCTTATACCAACGAGCACCATTCATAACAAAACTTGAGTTTGTACATTTAAACCTTAGATTCTACTTATGTAGCCATTTGTTTTGACCAATTTGAAGTAACTGTTCTTGGTTTTTTTTGTCCATTGACAAGGCACAAGACATGTGATCAACACAAAATTAAAATGGTATAGAAAGTGATATTCGATTATGAAGCAACATAACAAAGTTGATAGCCACTTTAGAGCCAAAAATTCTTCAGTATCATTCCACATTTAAAGCTTATTTTATAAAAAACATTTAAAGCCTATTATATTCTACTTACTTCAGTGTATATATACAATTTATTAATTCATATTCTCCATACAATTGTAAATTAAGATAACATGATTCTTTCCTCTGCATATGAATGTCAGAAATCTAAAAAAGATTGTCATGTACATACCTAAAAGTAAATAGACCTATCATGGAACAAAAGTTTCAACTTGAATGAAGGAGAATCCAATAAAGGTCAAATCATAAAACATCCAAATACACAATCCAAGCAACAAAATAGACCCCTTCAGGATGAAAGGGGGAAAAGCTGGTCACAACTCACATGAGAAGGAGAGGGTAGCATTGTAATAACAACGTCAGAAGCTTCTGCAACTTCAAAAGGTGTTTCTTTAGTGGCAACTCCCATATCTGAGTACTTCTTCATTATATTACAGTTTCTAATACAAACAAAGTTATGCCACAGTCAATGTAAGTAAAACCAAGTGCTTTTTTCAATGAAGGAGCAGCAAAATGCTTTCCACAGAAAAATATATCAGACGACATCCTCCTAACTCATGTATGTTTCCTACTAGGTTCACCACCATCCAACCATTTTTGGATCATTTGTGTAGAAATTAAAAGGTGAAGTGTTTTACAGACATACAAGCATATAATTTGTCTTCGACCATCTTTTGGCTACCTTCAAGATTCAAGTTGAGCCAAATATAATTAGGTTATGCATTTCTCAGTTATAAAAATTTGGAGAGCAAATTACACAGATGCTATTTAGACTTTCTAATCATTTGAAAAAACTGTTTCAATTAAAATACATATCTCAATCGACCATTAAAACTACCCCCAAAGGATTAAGTCATCAATCCATTACAGATTTTTTCTAGAGTAAGGACAGTTTAACAAAATCTTTACAACGGCCTTTAGTTACAATAGAAGATTCAAGTATATTACATGTCATGTACAACCATTTTGTATCCAGCCTTTATTAGATTATTTGCCATTCTGGTTCCCATATTTCCCAGTCCAATGAATCCAACACTCTGCAAAACATTGTTAAAGGCACTTTTTTTTTTAGTCTGAAAAGGTGTCCGAACAGGAACATGAAAGAAAATGAAATCCATGTCTCCTACTATTGAATTGAGGAGTCAGAATTAAAGAAGCAATTTGCAGCAAGCCACATTTAATCAAAGTCAAAAAGTATATGATCTTGAGTCCTCGAAAGACAATGTTAAGTGCCCAGTGCCAAATTACGATTGTCAAAGAACATCAATTGAGTTGACTTGTGCCAAGTTGCCAACCTAATAGTATAATTTCATATCGTTCATCAAGGAGCATAAACTATTAAAATACTGTCCAAGTCAAGACCGAGTGGATTCTAAGATTTCGTATATGGAAATCATAGAGTTTTAAAGAGATTCGTTTGCTATCATCCACACGAAACTACGATTTAAATATTAAGGCCCAATTAATAACCATTTTGTCTTTAGTTTTTAGTTTTTGAAATCCTTTTCTAAACAATTTTCTTACCATGGTTTTCATCTTCAAAGGTAAACCTTAGAATTCTTAGCCAAATTCCAAAAACAAAACAGTTTTTTCTAGGCAAACAGGCTTTAAATACTACTTTTTTTTTAGTTTTCAAGCCTTGGCTTTAGATTTAAGCTTAATTTTCATAAGCCAAATACAGATTTAAGTTTTGCAGTAATCCGATCGCTCCAAGACATCAGTAGAATATGTTAATCTTAACATCTAGAACAAAAGCATTCACTTTAACTTTGAAACATTTCCATCAGTTCAAATACAGCAGGTGTGCTAGCTCTTCAATTCCTAAACAGACCGATCATCATTTGGCTCTACGGGCTAGAAATTACATTTTGGACAGAAAGGGAGAAGCAAAAATAAATAAATAAATAAAACCTATCCCATAATTTTTCTGAAGAACCAACCAAAATCAGACAACTAAATGATTACGAAGATGAAAAGAACTTGCCTGGAACGAAGCGAAAGCATCAGCAGAGAAGAATCTGCGCGAAGAAGAGGGTGTCTGACTCCCAACCCAAAAAGATTTGAAATGAGATTTGCTCGTGTACTGCATGAAAGAAGCTGTAGCTCTAGAAAGCGCCATTGATAGATAGGTATTTCACCTCAATTTCAGAGAGGAAAACTGCTTCCGGCGATGGGAAAAAGAAGAAGAAATGATCACTGAAAAATGACTTCGATCGTACACATAGAAACCCTATAAAATAATCATTCCAATTCAATAATCAAGAACTGATTCGTCTTCTTCGTATCGGCTTTGCGTCCCTGCAGTGTCCTCAGTTTTGACTCTGACGTCGGCACCTTCTTCGGATAATGTTGATCCGACACGTCGTCCATGATCTCCTGCCCAAAGTTGGTAAACAAATGGACTCTTCTTTTAATTTTCAATTATCTTCTTCATTTCGAGAAAATTGTACGGAACAAGTTTGCAATAAATTTTGGTCTTTCTACTTAGGTCTATACTATATAAAAGTACTACTTTAATCCAAAAAAATGAAAAAAAAAAATGGTCTTCTTCTTCATTCTTTTTTTAAGAAAAAATCTAATCTATAGCTTTTTTTTTTTCAATCTAATCTATTATTTGATTCTTCTTTTTCAATTTATAGCTTTTTCTTCAATTGATTCTTCTTCTTTAATCTACAACTTTTTCTTCAATCAATTCTTCTTTTTTATGAATTTCTCGGTTCTTCTTTAATTCAGTCTGTAATTTTCTTGTTTGAAAAACAATGAGAGTGAGAAGCATTTGAGGAGGATAGAAGGAGCAAAGCGAGTAGAGAGTAGCGACAAACAAGAAGTGAGATCGAAAATCCATGCATTATTGAGCCAAAGTAATAATTTCAATAACGCTGATGCAAGCAAAATGTCAAAATTCATTGATTTTTAAATCTTGAGCTAATTTTCATTTGACTTCTAAACTGGATTCATCCATACAAAAATCTCTTCCATTTGGTGGGGAGTAGAACATAACCCAAAATCCAAAATTTACTATTAAAATAATCTTTAAAAAAAAACATGTTTTTTTACCACAGGTGAAATACTCATTTTGCCCTTAGTTTTAAAGGAATCACTCCTTCATTTCTCCTCCTTGCATTTTTTTTCTTATATTACCGAAGCATTGATACTAGAAATGACCAAAATTTAAACTATGTGAAACCTTTCAAAAGTAAAAATGTTTTATCATTTTATCCTTTTTACATATGATTGGAAAGAACACGGATTACAATTTTCTATAATCTCCAAACTATACAATTTTTATATTTATAAGTTTTATGCTTGTACTAAATATATAAATTAACGTTAATCTTAATTACAGACTATACGATTTTTAATTTTTTAAAAAATACAGTGAATTAGTGGAATTATGAAGTGTGAAATTATTATAATGAAGGCACCAAGCCACAAATTTAAAGAGTTAACTAGTATTGATTATCAAGTATCACACATTAAGTGTGATGCTTGCTAAATTTGCAATCTCAATGGAAGAGGATTCAGCTCCCAAGTGTAAGTATTGTGCCAATTATCAATTAATAATAAGGTGTACATGGGTTGGGTTGGGTTGGGTTAAAGGTATTTTTAAGACCAACTCGAAATTTCAGGTTGGTTAGGTTGGCAACCAAAATTATCAAAATAAAGTCTCCAACCCAACCCTTAAAATTTTGGTTGGGTTGGATTGGGTTGTCAAGTTATAACTTTTTTTTTTAATTGAAAATATGTAAATTTATATAACTAATAACTAATATCTCATAAAATTCAAATGCTAAACACTAAATATCTATGATATTTATTGAATACTTTGAACAAAAGCAAATATCATAACAATTTTAAAAGAAAAATATTAAAAAATCACAAATTAATTAAATGCGAACAGATCAAACTTTAAACACTATCAATCTCATAACGTCATTGATGATGTTCAAAGTAGAAACAAAGCACATGTGTGCAAGTGAAAAAAGGTCAGCAACCTGGTGAGGGTGGATGTTAAAAGTTATCCAAGGTGATGGAATTCAAGAAAGAGTTGCTGAACCAACGATCGAAACACATGAGATTGCAAAAGAGAAAATGAGATTTTGGGGGCGGCTAAGTGAAGAGGATGAAGAAGATGAGATTTAGGATATTTTGTTATCTTCTTTTAATAGATAATAAGAAGAAGAATAAGAATACTAATACTAATATTAATAATAAACTGAAAAATATATATATACACACCCACATGTGTCAAACATTTAAAATTTAATCCTCATTTATATGTTTGATAACAACATGTATAAAATAATAAAAAAAATATTTAGATACAATTGAATTTGTAACAAACATATACACAAATAAATAATTAGTAGAAAAATCAGGAAGGGAGTTCGTTTATTTACAATTACACTGTATTCGTAATTCCATTTTCATAAGCTTCAACAATTATATTGTATTTATAAGTTCATCGATCACAAAAGCCTATGAAAAAACCTAGTTGTAGAGGCATAGCAAAAACAGTAAGATTGCAAGAGTGAATACTTATTAATAATATAATCGGATGATAATAAATAAAAGGTAATTAAAAATACAAAAAAATGATCAAATTTAAATAAAATATACAGTTTATTAAATATGTATCATAAATTAAAACCCAAATGGTGATAAACAAATTAAATATTGATTAGTTCTGAATATTTTCGAAAAGTGATTAAATCAAATCAAAACAAATAACTAATAATCGAGCAAAATTAGGAGGACAGTTGTCTTGATAGATATTAATAATTTGGTAGGGATTTAGAAATTTGTGGTCATGTGCCTATCACATGGGTTACCATGATTCTTATTCTGGACGATTTTGCTATTTTTCAGAATGAAATCTCAAATAGTATTTCAAAAGTGAATCCACACAAAATTGTATAAGATCACAAGCTATTAGTAGAACTTTTGTCAAATTGCAACCAATGATAATTGTGGAAATAAAAGACGAAAGTAAAAATATGCAAAGATGTCAAAAGTACTGGGAAATTCAATCATGATTCTCTGCCTTTGAGTATACGAACGACCAAATAGATGTCAAAAAAAAATTACCAAACTGATAGTTTTAACCTATTAAAATTCAAACTTCCATCCAAATGTATTTATATCTAAGTTTTAAAAAATATTTTCCTTTTCTCTATTTCATGCAGAATGTGTTTGAGATAAAAGAGTGGAGATGTGAAATATAAAAAATTATGAAGATTGGAGAGTTGTAAAATCTAGAGAGTTGTCGAGTCTTAAAACTCTCATGGTAAGACGTTAACATAAAACATAAAATTAATGTTTTTTGTTAGGGATTTGCTAACTTTTTCAGCCAAACACCCCTGAAAAAGAGTAGTTGTAATAAGAGTCGGGTTAAGTTTACACCGTCATTTCTACAAATATGTGGATGACTAATAAATACAGTGACAAAATCACATAATTTTTTAAAGAAAATAATGTTATTTTAATAAATAATGATAAAATTAGGGTTGAAGGAAAAATAATAAATAAAAAAAAAAGATTATATAACCATGGAGCTGGTACACGATTAAAGAAAAATGTGTACCCAGTACACGATTTTAAGCTCTACATGGTTGCCACGTTCAAGACTTTACTACGTCAGAAATCATGGGCCTCTCCATGAATTCCAAAAGAAAAAAAAAAAATCTTTGTTTCACCATCGCTTTTAAAGATGATCATCAGTCTAACAGGATTAATTTTGGATAAAAGCCGATTCAGTATTTTCGGCAAAATAAGGGAGAAAAAAGTAAAGAAAGGAAAATAGAGAAGAAAACAAAAGATAATGAAACTACCAAAAGAAAATTGACAAAAAAAAAACATGAAAAGAAGAATAAGAGAGAAAGAAAGAAGAAAACAAAACAATGGAGATTGAGAAGAAAAATGAAAGAAGAGAAAGAATCTAGTTTGTTATGTGAGAGAGGAGAGAAAGAGAGAGAATGGAAAAGTTGAGTGAGTTTCTTATGGGTTGAGAGAGGAAAAAGAGAGAGAAAAAAAATCACGTTCATAGTTTTGAGTATTAATGAGATGTAATAACACGTGTTTGACAATATTAATTCTCATCCTTCCTTCTATACACGATTTTTTGTGGGCATATATAATATAACATATTTGTTTAATAATGGTATTAATTGTATTAATCCTTTTTTTAAAACTTTTTTTTTTCTTAAAATAAAGTTATTTTAACAAATAAGACTTAAGAGATTAACATGAAACTCGTGGATCCATTCACGATTTCCAATGTGGCGAAATCATGGACCGGATACATCTCTTAATCTTATTTTTTATCATTATTTTTCCCTCAATCCTATTTTTGTCATTATTTATTAACATAACATTATTTTTAAAACTAACTCAAAATCACATATGGAGCTATCGATATTATATTAAAAAGTCAGCATTTTTTTTAAAAAAATGACAAAATTACCCCTTTTAAATTTTACTTAATTTCAAATTATGCCGTTAACCTTATTTTCAATCAATTAATCTTAATTCATGCAATTAATCCTAAACACCACACCCCACTATCCTAGATTCATGCTAAATTAAGTATTTAAATTTAAAATGAAAAAACGTTAGCAAGGAAATTTTTTTTATTAAAGTACAATTAATGTTTTAAAAAGGGTTTCGGACCTTTGGTTTATACTACACCCCATTATCATAAGTTAATATTAAATTAAGTATATAAATTTAAATTGAAAATACGTTAACAAGAAAGAAGTAGGGATATTCGAATAACCCGACAATCCGAATAATCCGGACTACTCAACTCAAAATGTAAGAATTGGGTTAATTTTGTTCTTGGGTTGGCTTGGGTTGATTGGATTGGAAACTTTATTTGGATCATTTATGTTACCAATCAAACCAACCCAAAATTTTGGGTTAGTTCGAAAAATATCCTCAACCTAATTCAACCCAATTCATGTAGAACTTAAGTACAAAATTACTGTTTTAAAAAGGGTTTTAGAAACCAAAGGATGGTGTACAAATTATAGCCGTTGATTAAAGTAAATATTATGATAAATGTTTATTAAAAAATAAAAAAATAAAAAAATAAATAAGTCTCTTCTCCTTCTCCCTTTAGACACATATAAATAACAAGGTTCATTTATGAATTACCAAAAGAAGGGACTTTTGCCTTCATCCAATCAAATCTTTTCTTTAAGAAGATTCTCGAACACAATTTATATACATAATCGTCGACATTAGGTAGGAATGCAATATATACCGTCTAGGAATGCTACAAATATGAGATCTTAGCTTCATTTTGTCCATCCAATCAAAACCTTCTCCTTTTGAAGATTCTAAATCGATAAGTTTAGAAAAAAAATAAAAAATCTAAATCTCGGTGTCAGATCTCGCTCGAGATCCACCAAGAAAAACTCTTTGAACGAGTTTTCAAAAAATGTGCTAATTTTATAAGGTAAAAACTTAAAAGTGTTATTTCTGACAATTTTCCCACTACTTTGTGTGTTTATTTTATATTAACATGTGGATTACTTTTAGTTTTTTTTTTATAGTTCAAATTTTATGAGTTAAAAGTAGAAGTGTTCAAATGACTTGATAACCCGAATAACCCGCACTATTCAATCCAAATTGTAAGAGGTGGGTTGAGTTAGTTTTAATTTTGGATTGGGATAGATTGAACTTTTTTATGTTTTTCTGGGGTTGGGTTACGTCCGGATTACACTTTTAAAAATTCGGGTTGACCCAACCCGATCCAAATTTCTAATATATGTATTATAATCCATATATATTTTTTATGATGTTTGTATGAAGTTTGTAATACATATCTTAGATTTTGATATTTAGTAGTTGAGTTTTATGAAGCTTTAATTATTAATATGTGTTATATACAAATTTAAATATTTTTAAGTTAATAAAAAATACAATAACAAAAGAAAGAAAAATAAATAAATAATCTGACAACCCAGCCCAATTCAAACCGAATTTTATGGGCTAGGTTTGGTTGGATTGGATTGAAGACCCTATTTGAGTCATTTGGTAGCTAACCCGAAGGGTTGGTAAAAAAAATTCTCAAACTTAACCGAACCAAACTATGAACCCCCTAGTTAAAAGGATGACAAAATTGAATTTTATTGAGAAAATGTTAACAAAATAATTT